>NW_027414057.1:0-282438 GCF_964106895.1 Numenius arquata | reverse complement strand
AGTGCCTCTAGGGTTGAGTAAGTGCCCGCAGGAGTCTGTAGGAATCCGTGGGATTCTGTAAGGTTCTGAGGGTTCTGCAGGGTTCCGTAGGGGCCCCTAGAGTTCCGTAGTGGCTGGTAAAGTTCCCTAGGGCCCTGTACCGTTCCGTAACTGCCTGCAATGGTCTTTAGGCTTCCGTAAGGGCTGGTAGGGTTCAATAAAGTTCCGTGGGTTCCTGCAGAGTTCTGCAAGTGCCCGCAAGGGCCAGTAGGGGCCCACAGTGTTTCTGCCAGGTTCCGTAGAGTTCCGTAGGGGCCATATTTTTCTGTATGTGGCTGGTAGTATTCTGTAGGGGTCTGTAGGTTTCCGTAGGCACCTACAGTGTTCTGTAGGAGCCCATAGGGTTTTAGTGAGGTTCCGTTGTGTTGCTAAGGGTCTTGTAGAGTGCTGTCGGGTCCTGGAGTATTCTGTAGGGTTCCAGAGGGCTCGTAGGGTTCCGTCGAAATCTGAAGGGTTCCCTAGGGGCCCGTAGGTCCCGTAGATTTCCGTAGGGACCTGTAGGGTTATGTAAGTGCCCGCAGGGGTGGTAGGAGCTTGTAGGGTGCCATATGTTTCCAGAGGGTTGTGTAGGGTTCCGTAGGGGCCTGTGGTGTTCCTAGGGCCTGTAGAGTCTCGTACAGTTCCGTAGGTCCTGTAGGTTTCCATAAGCGCCCCGCAGAGGTCTGAAGGGGCCCATACTGTTCCGTAAGGATCCATAGGGTTCGTAGAGCTTCGTAGGTTCCCTAGAGGCCTGTGGAGTACCGCAGGAGCCAGTAGTGTTCCGTAGGGTCCTCTAGGGTTGAGTAAGTGCCCGCAGAGTCTGTAGGAATCCGTGGATTCTGTAAGGTTCTGGAGGGTTCTGCAGGGTTCTGTAGGGGCCCGTAGAGTTCCGTAGTGGCTGGTAAAGTTCCGTAGGGCCCTGTGGGGTTCTGTATGGACCTGTAGGGTTCCGTAGGGGCCTGCAGGGTTCCGTAAGTGCCCGCAGGTGTCTGTAGGGTTCCGTAGGGGTCTGTAGGGTTCCGTAGGCACCTGCAGTGTTCTGTAGGAGCCCATAGGGTTTTAGTGAGGTTCCGTTGTGTTGCTAAGGGTCTTGTAGAGTGCTGTCGGTCCTGGAGTATTCTGTAGGGTTCCAGAGGGCCTCGTAGGGTTCCGTCGAAATCTGAAGGGTTCCTAGGGGCCCGTAGAGTCCCGTAGATTTCGTAGGGACCTGTAGGGTTATGAAAGTGCTCGCAGGGCTTGGTAGGAGCTTGTAGGGTGCCATATGTTTCCGGAGGGTTGTGTAGGGTTCCGTAGGGCCTGTGGTGTTCCCTAGGGGCCTGTAGAGTCTCGTATAGTTTCGGTAGGGTCCTGTAGGTTTCATAAGCACCCGCAGAGGTCTGAAGGGGCCCATACTGTTCCGTAAGGATCCATAGGGTTCCGTAGAGCTTCGTAGGTTCCCTAGAGGCCTGTGGAGTACCGCAGGAGCCAGTAGTGTTCCGTAGGGTCCTCTAGGGTTGAGTAATGCCCGCAGGAGTCTGTAGGAATCCGTGGATTCTGTAAGGTTCTGGAGGGTTTCTGCAGGGTTCCGTAGGGGCCCCTAGAGTTCCGTAGTGCTGGTAAAGTTCCCTAGGGCCCTGTACCGTTCCGTAACTGCCTGCAATGGTCTTTAGGCTTCCGTAGGGGCTGTAGGGTTCCATAAAGTTCCGTGGTTCCTGCAGAGTTCTGCATGTGCCTCTCAAGGGCCTGTAGGGGCCCACAGTGTTCTCTGCCAGGTTCCGTAGAGTTCCAGAGGGGCCATATTTTTCTGTAGTGGTGGTAGTATTCTGTAGGGGTCTGTAGGTTCCGTAGGCGCCTGCAGTGTTCTGTAGGAGCCCATAGGGTTTAGGTGAGGTTCCGATGTGTTGCAAAGGGTCTTGTAGAGTGCTGTCGGGTCCTGGAGTATCTGTAGGGTTCCAGAGGGCCTCATAGGGTTCCATCGAAATCTATAGGGTTCCCTCAGGGGCCCATAGAGTCCCGTAAATTTCCGTAGGGACCTGTAGGGTTGTTTATAGTGCCCGCAGAAGTCTGTAGGAGTCTGTGGGATTCTGTAAGGTTCCGGAGGGTTCTGCAGGGTTCCGTAGGGACCCGTAGAGTTCCGTAGTGGCTGGTAAAGTTCCGTAGGGCCCTGTGGGGTTCTGTATGGACCTGTAGGGTTCCGTAGGGGCCTGCAGGGTTCCGTAAGTGCCCGCAGGTGTCTGTAGGGTTCCGTAGGGGTCTCTAGGGTTCGTAGGCACTGCAGTGTTCTGTAGGAGCCCATAGGGTTTTAGTGAGGTTCCGTTGTGTTGCTAAGGGTCTTGTAGAGTGCTGTCGGGTCCTGGAGTATTCTGTAGGGTTCCAGAGGGCCTCGTAGGGTTCGTCGAAATCTGAAGGGTTCCCTAGGGGCCCGTAGAGTCCCGTAGATTTCCGTAGGGACCTGTAGGGTTATGAAAGTGCTCGCAGGGGTTGGTAGAGCTTTGTAGGGTGCCATATGTTTCCGGAGGGTTGTGTAGGGTTCCGTAGGGGCCTGTGGTGTCCTAGGGCCTGTAGAGTCTCGTACAGTTCCGTAGGGTCCTGTAGGTTTCCATAAGTGCCCGCAGAGGTCTGAAGGGGCCCGTACTGTTCCGTAAGGATCCATAGGGTTCCGTAGAGCTTCGTAGGTTCCCTAGAGGCCTGTGAGTACCGCAGGAGCCAGTAGTGTTCCGTAGGGTCCTCTAGGGTTGAGTAAGTGCCCGCAGGAGTCTGTAGGAATCCGTGGGATTCTGTAAGGTTCTGGAGGGTTCTGCAGGGTTCCGTAGGGGCCCCTAGAGTTCCGTAGTGGCTGGTAAAGTTCCTAGGGCCCTGTACCGTTCCGTAACTGCTGCAATGGTCTTTAGGCTTCCGTAAGGGCTGGTAGGGTTCCATAAAGTTCCGTGGGTTCCTGCAGAGTTCTGCAAGTGCCCGCAAGGGCCAGTAGGGGCCCACAGTGTTTCTGCCAGGTTCCGTAGAGTCCGTAGGGGCCATATTTTTCTGTAGTGGCTGGTAGTATTCTGTAGGGGTCTGTAGGTTTCCGTAGGCACCTACAGTGTTCTGTAGGAGCCCATAGGGTTTTAGTGAGGTTCCGTTGTGTTGCTAAGGGTCTTGTAGAGTGCTGTCGGGTCCTGGAGTATTCTGTAGGTTCCAGAGGGGCTCGTAGGGTTCCGTCGAAATCTGAAGGGTTCCCTAGGGGCCCGTAGAGTCCCGTAGATTTCCGTAGGGACCTGTAGGGTTATGTAAGTGCCCGCAGGGTTGGTAGGAGCTTGTAGGGTGCCATATGTTTCCAGAGGGTTGTGTAGGGTTCCGTAGGGGCCTGTGGTGTTCCCTAGGGGCCTGTAGAGTCTCGTACAGTTCCGTAGGGTCTGTAGGTTTCCATAAGCGCCCGCAGAGGTCTGAAGGGGCCCATACTGTTCCGTAAGGATCCATAGGGTTCCGTAGAGCTTCGTAGGTTCCCTAGAGGCCTCTGGAGTACCGCAGGAGCCAGTAGTGTTCGTAGGGTCCTCTAGGGTTGAGTAAGTGCCCGCAGGCAGTCTGTAGGAGTCCGTGGATTCTGTAAGGTTCTGGAGGGTTCTGCAGGGTTCCGTAGGGCCCGTAGAGTTCCGTAGTGGCTGGTAAAGTCCGTAGGGCCCTGTGGGGTTCTGTATGGACCTGTATGGGTTCTGTAGGGGCCTGCAGGCTTCTGTAAGTGCCCGCAGGTGTCTGTAGGGTTTTGTAGGCACCTGCAGTGTTCTGTAGGAGCCCATAGGGTTTTAGTGAGGTTCCGTTGTGTTGCTAAGGGTCTTGTAGAGTGCTGTCGGGTCCTGGAGTATTCTGTAGGGTTCCAGAGGGGCTCGTAGGGTTCCGTTGAAATCTGTAGGCTTCCCTAGGGGCCCGTGGAGTCCCGTAGATTTCCGTAGGGGCCTGTAGGGTTGTGTAAGTGCCCGCAGGGGTTGGTAGGAGCTTGTAGGGTGCCATAAGTTTCCAGAGGGTTGTGTAGGGTTCCGTAGGGGCCTGTGGTGTTCCCTAGGGGCCTGTAGAGTCTCGTACAGTTCCGTAGGTCCTGTAGGTTTCCATAAGCGCCCGCAGAGGTGTTCTGTAAGGATCCATAGGGCTCCGTAGAGCTTCGTAGGTTCCCTAGAGGCCTGTAGAGTACCGCAGGAACCAGTAGTGTTCTGTAGGGGCCCGTAGGGTTCCTTCCATAGGGGCTGGCAGTGTTCCGTAGGGTCCTCTAGGGTTGAGTAAGTGCCCGCAGGAGTCTGTAGGAATCCGTGGGATTCTGTAAGGTTCTGGAGGGTTCTGGAGGATTCCATAGGGGCCCGTAGAGTTCCGTTGTGGCTGGTAAAGTTCCCTAGGGCCCTGTACCGTTCCGTAACTGCCTGCAAGGGTCTTTAGGCTTCCGTAGGGGCTGGTAGGGTTCCATAAAGTTCCGTGGGTTCCTGCAGAGTTCTGCAAGTGCCCGCAAGGGCCTGTAGGGGCGCACAGTGTTTCTGTCAGGTTCCGTAGAGTTCCATAGGGGCCATAGGTTTCCATAGCGGCTGGTAGTATTCCGTAGGGGTCTGTAGGGTTCCGTAGGCACCTGCAGTGTTCTGTAGGAGCCCATAGGGTTTTAGTGAGGTTCCGTTGTGTTGCTAAGGGTCTTGTAGAGTGCTGTCGGGTCCTGGAGTATTCTGTAGGGTTCCAGAGGGGCTCGTAGGGTTCCGTTGAAATCTGTAGGCTTCCCTAGGGGCCCGTGGAGTCCCGTAGATTTCCGTAGGGGCCTGTAGGGTTGTGTAAGTGCCCGCAGGGGTTGGTAGGAGCTTGTAGGGTGCCATAAGTTTCCAGAGGGTAGTGTAGGGTTCCGTAGGGGCCTGTAGTGTTCCCTAGGGGCCTGTAGAGTCTCGTACGGTTCCGTAGGGGCCTGTGGTGTTCCCTAGGGGCCTGTAGAGTCTCGTACGGTTCCGTAGGGGCCTGTGGTGTTCCCTAGGGGCCTGTAGAGTCTCGTACGGTTCCGTAGGGGCCTGTAGTGTTCCCTAGGGGCCTGTAGAGTCTCGTACAGTTCCGTAGGGTCCTGTAGGTTTCCATAAGCGCCCGCAGAGGTCTGAAGGGGCCCGTACTGTTCCGTAAGGATCCATAGGGTTCCGTAGAGCTTCGTAGGTTCCCTAGAGGCCTGTAGAGTACCGCAGGAGCCAGTAGTGTTCTGTAGGGGCCCGTAAGGTTCCTTCCGTAGGGGCTGGCAGTGTTCCGTAGGGGCCTGTAGGGTTGTGTAAGTGCCCGCAGCAGTCTGTAGGAGTCTGTGGGATTCTGTAAGGTTCTGGAGGGTTCTGCAGGGTTCCGTAGGGGCCCGTAGAGTTCCGTAGTGGCTGGTAAAGTTCCGTAGGGCCCTGTGGGGTTCTGTATGGACCTGTAGGGTTCTGTAGGGGCCTGCAGGCTTCTGTAAGTGCCCGCAGGTGTCTGTAGGGTTTTGTAGGCACCTGCAGTGTTCTGTAGGAGCCCATAGGGTTTTAGTGAGGTTCCGTTGTGTTGCTAAGGGTCTTGTAGAGTGCTGTCGGGTCCTGGAGTATTCTGTAGGGTTCCAGAGGGGCTCGTAGGGTTCCGTTGAAATCTGTAGGCTTCCCTAGGGGCCCGTGGAGTCCCGTAGATTTCCGTAGGGGCCTGTAGGGTTGTGTAAGTGCCCGCAGGGGTTGGTAGGAGCTTGTAGGGTGCCATAAGTTTCCAGAGGGTTGTGTAGGGTTCCGTAGGGGCCTGTGGTGTTCCCTAGGGGCCTGTAGAGTCTCGTACAGTTCCGTAGGGTCCTGTAGGTTTCCATAAGCGCCCGCAGAGGTCTGAAGGGGCCCGTACTGTTCCGTAAGGATCCATAGGGTTCCGTAGAGCTTCGTAGGTTCCCTAGAGGCCTGTAGAGTACCGCAGGAGCCAGTAGTGTTCTGTAGGGGCCTGTAAGGTTCCTTCCGTAGGGGCTGGCAGTGTTCCGTAGGGGCCTGTAGGGTTGTGTAAGTGCCCGCAGCAGTCTGTAGGAGTCTGTGGGATTCTGTAAGGTTCTGGAGGGTTCTGCAGGGTTCCGTAGGGGCCCGTAGAGTTCCGTAGTGGCTGGTAAAGTTCCCTAGGGCCCTGTGGGGTTCTGTATGGACCTGTAGGGTTCTGTAGGGGCCTGCAGGCTTCTGTAAGTGCCCGCAGGTGTCTGTAGGGTTCCGTAGGGGTCTGTAGGGTTCCGTAGGCACCTGCAGTGTTCTGTAGGAGCCCATAGGGTTTTAGTGAGGTTCCGTTGTGTTGCTAAGGGTCTTGTAGAGTGCTGTCGGGTCCTGGAGTATTCTGTAGGGTTCCAGAGGGGCTGGTAGGGTTCCGTTGAAATCTGTAGGCTTCCCTAGGGGCCCGTGGAGTCCCGTAGACTTCCGTAGGGGCCTGTAGGGTTGTGTAAGTGCCTGCAGGGGTTGGTAGGAACTTGTAGGGTGCCATAAGTTTCCAGAGGGTTGTGTAGGGTTCCGTAGGGGCCTGTGGTGTTTCCTAGGGGCCTGTAGAGTCTCGTACGGTTCCGTAGGGGCCTGTGGTGTTCCCTAGGGGCCTGTAGAGGCTCGTACGGTTCCGTAGGGGCCTGTAGTGTTCCCTAGGGGCCTCTAGAGTCTCGTACAGTTCCGTAGGGTCCTGTAGGTTTCCATAAGCGCCCGCAGAGGTCTGAAGGGACCCGTACTGTTCCATAAGGATCCATAGGGTTCCGTAGAGCTTCGTAGGTTCCCTAGAGGCCTGTAGAGTACCGCAGTAGCCAGTAGTGTTCTGTAGGGGCCCGTAAGGTTCCTTCCGTAGAGGCTGGCAGTGTTCCGTAGGGGCCTGTAGGGTTGTGTAAGTACACGCAGCAGTCTGTAGGAGTCTGTGGGATTCTGTAAGGTTCTGGAGGGTTCTGCAGGGTTCTGTAGGGGCCCGTAGAGTTCCGTAGTGGCTGGTAAAGTTCCGTAGGGCCCTGTGGGGTTCTGTATGGACCTGTAGGGTTCTGTAGGGGCCTGCAGGCTTCTGTAAGTGCCCGCAGGTGTCTGTAGGGTTTTGTAGGGGTCTGTAGGGTTCCGTAGGCACCTGCAGTGTTCTGTAGGAGCCCATAGGGTTTTAGTGAGGTTCCGTTGTGTTGCTAAGGGTCTTGTAGAGTGCTGTCGGGTCCTGGAGTATTCTGTAGGGTTCCAGAGGGGCTCGTAGGGTTCCGTTGAAATCTGTAGGTTTCCCTAGGGGCCCGTGGAGTCCCGTAGATTTCCGTAGGGGCCTGTAGGGTTGTGTAAGTGCCCGCAGGGGTTGGTAGGAGCTTGTAGGGTGCCATAAGTTTCCAGAGGGTTGTGTAGGGTTCCGTAGGGGCCTGTGGTGTTCCCTAGGGGCCTGTAGAGTCTTGTACAGTTCCGTAGGGTCCTGTAGGTTTCCATAAGCACCCGCAGAGGTCTGAAGGGACCCGTACTGTTCCATAAGGATCCATAGGGCTCCGTAGAGCTTCGTAGGTTCCCTAGAGGCCTGTAGAGTACCGCAGGAACCAGTAGTGTTCTGTAGGGGCCCATAGGGTTCCTTCCATAGGGGCTGGCAGTGTTCTGTAGGGTCCTCTAGGGTTGAGTAAGTGCCCGCAGGAGTCTGTAGGAATCCGTGGGATTCTGTAAGGTTCTGGAGGGTTCTGGAGGATTCCATAGGGGCCCGTAGAGTTCCGTACTGGCTGGTAAAGTTCCCTAGGGCCCTGTACCGTTCCGTAACTGCCTGCAAGGGTCTTTAGGCTTCCGTAGGGGCTGGTAGGGTTCCATAAAGTTCCGTGGGTTCCTGCAGAGTTCTGCAAGTGCCCGCAAGGGCCTGTAGGGGCCCACAGTGTTTCTGTCAGGTTCCGTAGAGTTCCGTAGGGGCCATAGGTTTCCGTAGCGGCTGGTAGTATTCCGTAGGGGTCTGTAGGGTTCCGTAGGCACCTGCAGTGTTCTGGAGGAGCCCATAGGGTTTTAGTGAGGTTCCGTTGTGTTGCTAAGGGTCTTGTAGAGTGCTGTCGGGTCCTGGAGTATTCTGTAGGGTTCCAGAGGGGCTGGTAGGGTTCCATTGAAATCTGTAGGCTTCCCTAGGGGCCCGTGGAGTCCCGTAGATTTCCGTAGGGGCCTGTAGGGTTGTGTAAGTGCCCGCAGGGGTTGGTAGGAACTTGTAGGGTGCCATAAGTTTCCAGAGGGTTGTGTAGGGTTCCGTAGGGGCCTGTGGTGTTTCCTAGGGGCCTGTAGAGTCTCGTACGGTTCCGTAGGGGCCTGTGGTGTTCCCTAGGGGCCTGTAGAGGCTCGTACGGTTCCGTAGGGGCCTGTAGTGTTCCCTAGGGGCCTCTAGAGTCTCGTACAGTTCCGTAGGGTCCTGTAGGTTTCCATAAGCGCCCGCAGAGGTCTGAAGGGACCCGTACTGTTCCATAAGGATCCATAGGGTTCCGTAGAGCTTCGTAGGTTCCCTAGAGGCCTGTAGAGTACCGCAGTAGCCAGTAGTGTTCTGTAGGGGCCCGTAAGGTTCCTTCCGTAGAGGCTGGCAGTGTTCCGTAGGGGCCTGTAGGGTTGTGTAAGTACACGCAGCAGTCTGTAGGAGTCTGTGGGATTCTGTAAGGTTCTGGAGGGTTCTGCAGGGTTCTGTAGGGGCCCGTAGAGTTCCGTAGTGGCTGGTAAAGTTCCGTAGGGCCCTGTGGGGTTCTGTATGGACCTGCAGGGTTCTGTAGGGGCCTGCAGGCTTCTGCAAGTGCCCGCAGGTGTCTGTAGGGTTTTGTAGGGGTCTGTAGGGTTCTGTAGGAGCCCATAGGTTTTTAGTGAGGTTCCGTTGAGTTGCTAAGGATCTTGTAGAGTGCTGTCGGGTCCTGGAGTATTCTGTAGGGTTCCAGAGGGGCTGGTAGGGTTCCGTTGAAATCTGTAGGCTTCCCTAGGGGCCCGTGGAGTCCCGTAGATTTCCGTAGGGGCCTGTAGGGTTGTGTAAGTGCCCGCAGGGGTTGGTAGGAGCTTGTAGGGTGCCATAAGTTTCCAGAGGGTTGTGTAGGGTTCCGTAGGGGCCTGTGGTGTTCCCTAGGGGCCTGTAGAGTCTCGTACAGTTTAGTAGGGGCCTGTGGTGTTCCCTAGGGGCCTGTAGAGTCTCGTACGGTTCCTTAGGGGCCTGTAGTGTTCCCTAGGGGCCTCTAGAGTCTCGTACAGTTCCGTAGGGTCCTGTAGGTTTCCATAAGCGCCCGCAGAGGTCTGAAGGGGCCCGTACTGTTCCGTAAGGATCCATAGGGTTCCGTAGAGCTTCGTAGGTTCCCTAGAGGCCTGTAGAGTACCGCAGGAGCCAGTAGTGTTCTGTAGGGGCCCGTAAGGTTCCTTCCGTAGGGGCTGGCAGTGTTCCGTAGGGGCCTGTAGGGTTGTGTAAGTGCCCGCAGCAGTCTGTAGGAGTCTGTGGGATTCTGTAAGGTTCTGGAGGGTTCTGCAGGGTTCCGTAGGGGCCCGTAGAGTTCCGTAGTGGCTGGTAAAGTTCCGTAGGGCCCTGTGGGGTTCTGTATGGACCTGTAGGGTTCTGTAGGGGCCTGCAGGCTTCTGTAAGTGCCCGCAGGTGTCTGTAGGGTTTTGTAGGGGTCTGTAGGGTTCTGTAGGAGCCCATAGGTTTTTAGTGAGGTTCTGTTGTGTTGCTAAGGGTCTTGTAGAGTGCTGTCGGGTCCTGGAGTATTCTGTAGGGTTCCAGAGGGGCTGGTAGGGTTCCGTTGAAATCTGTAGGCTTCCCTAGGGGCCCGTGGAGTCCCGTAGATTTCCGTAGGGGCCTGTAGGGTTGTGTAAGTCCCTGCAGGGGTTGGTAGGAGCTTGTAGGGTGCCATAAGTTTCCAGAGGGTAGTGTAGGGTTCCGTAGGGGCCTGTGGTGTTCCCTAGGGGCCTCTAGAGTCTCGTACGGTTCCGTAGGGGCCTGCCTAGGGGCCTCTAGAGTCTCGTACGGTTCCGTAGGGTCCTGTAGGTTTCATAAGCGCCCGCAGAAGTCTGAAGGGGTCCGTACTGTTCCGTAAGGATCCATAGGGCTCCGTAGAGCTTCGTAGGTTCCCTAGAAGCCTGTAGAGTTACCGCAGGAGCCAGTAGTGTTCTGTAGGGGCCCGTAGGGGTTCCTCCGTAGGGGCTGGCAGTGTTCCGTAGGGTCCTCTAGGGTTGAGTTAGTGCCCGCAGGAGTCTGTAGGAATCCGTGGGATTCTGTAAGGTTCTGGAGGGTTCTGCAGGGTTCCCTAGGGGCCCGTAGAGTTCCGTAGTGGCTAGTAACGTTCCCTAGGGCCCTGTACCGTTCCGTAACTGCCTGCAAGGGTCTTTAGGCTTCCGTAGGGGCTGGTAGGGTTCCATAAAGTTCCGTGGGTTCCTGCAGAGGTTCTGCAAGTGCCCGCAAGGGCCTGTAGGGGCGCACAGTGTTTCTGTCAGGTTCCGTAGAGTTCCATTAGGGGCCATAGGTTTCCATAGCGGCTGGTAGTATTCCGTAGGGGTCTGTAGGGTTCCGTAGGCACCTGCAGTGTTCTGTAGGAGCCCATAAGGGTTTTAGTGAGGTTCCGTTGTTGTTGCTAAGGGTCTTGTAGAGTGCTGTCGGTCCTGGAGTATTCTGTAGGGTTCCAGAGGGGCTCGTAGGGTTCCGTTGAAATCTGTAGGCTTCCCTAGGGGCCGCTGGAGTCCCGTAGATTTCCGTAGGGGCCCTGTAGGGGTTGTGTAAGTGCCCGCAGGGGTTGGTAGGAGCTTGTAGGGGTGCCATAAGTTTCCAGAGGGTAGTGTAGGGTTCCGTAGGGGCCCGGTAGTGTTCCCTAGGGCCTGTAGAGTCTCGTACGTTTCCGTAGGGGCCTGTGGTGTTCCCTAGGGGCCTGTAGAGTCTCGTAACGGTTCCGTAGGGGCCTGTGGTGTTCCCTAGGGGCCTGTAGAGTCTCGTACGGTTCCGTAGGGCCTGTAGTGTCCCCTAGGGGCCTGTAGAGTCTCGTACAGTTCCGTAGGGTCCTGTAGGTTTCCATAAGCGCCCGCAGAAGTCTGAAGGGGTCCGTACTGTTCCGTAAGGATCCATAGGGCTCCGTAGAGCTTCGTAGGTTCCCTAGAAGCCTGTAGAGTACCGCAGGAGCCAGTAGTGTTCTGTAGGGGGCCCGTAGGGTTCCTTCCGTAGGGGCTGGCAGTGTTCCGTAGGGTCCCTCTAGGGTTGAGTAAGTGCCCGCAGGAGTCTGTAGGAATCCGTGGGATTCTGTAAGGTTCTGGAGGGTTCTGCAGGGTTCCCTAGGGGCCCGTAGAGTTCCGTAGTGACTGGTAACGTTCCCTAGGGCCCTGTACCGTTCCGTAACTGCCTGCAAGGGTCTTTAGGCTTCCGTAGGGGCTGTAGGGTTCCATAAAGTTCCGTGGGTTCCTGCAGAGTTCTGCAAGTGCCCGCAAGGGCCTGTAGGGGCGCACAGTGTTTCTGTCAGGTTCCGTAGAGTTCCATAGGGGCCATAGGTTTCCATAGCGGCTGGTAGTATTCCGTAGGGGTCTGTAGGGTTCCGTAGGCAACCTGCAGTGTTCTGTAGGAGCCCATAGGGTTTTAGTGAGGTTCCGTTGTGTTGCTAAGGGTCTTGTAGAGTGCTGTCGGGTCCTGGAGTATTCTGTAGGGTTCCAGAGGGCTCGTAGGGTTCCGTTTGAAATCTGTAGGCTTCCCTAGGGGCCCGTGGAGTCCCGTAGATTTCCGTAGGGGCCTGTAGGGTTGTGTAAGTGCCCGCAGGGGTTGGTAGGAGCTTGTAGGGTGCCATAAGTTTCCAGAGGGTAGTGTACGTTTCCGTAGGGGCCTGTGGTGTTCCTAGGGGCCTGTAGAGTCTCGTACGGTTCCGTAGGGGGCCTGTGGTGTTCCCTAGGGGCCTGTAGAGTCTCGTACGGTTCCGTAGGGGCCTGTAGTGTTCCCTAGGGGCCTGTAGAGTCTCGTACAGTTCCGTAGGGTCCTGTAGGTTTCCATAAGCGCCCGCAGAGGTCTGAAGGGGGCCCGTACTGTTCCGTAAGGATCCATAGGGTTCCGTAGAGCTTCGTAGGTTCCCTAGAGGCCTGTAGAGTACCGCAGGAGCCAGTAGTGTTCTGTAGGGGCCCGTAAGGTTCCTTCCGTAGGGGCTGGCAGTGTTCCGTAGGGGCCTGTAGGGTTGTGTAAGTGCCCGCAGCAGTCTGTAGGAGTCTGTGGGATTCTGTAAGGTTCTGGAGGGTTCTGCAGGGTTCCGTAGGGGCCCGTAGAGTTCCGTAGTGGCTGGTAAAGTTCCGTAGGGCCCTGTGGGGTTCTGTATGGACCTGTAGGGTTCTGTAGGGGCCTGCAGGCTTCTGCAAGTGCCGCAGTGTCTGTAGGGTTCCGTAGGGGTCTGTAGGGTTCCGTAGGCACCTGCAGTGTTCTGTAGGAGCCCATAGGGTTTTAGTGAGGTTCCGTTGTGTTGCTAAGGGTCTTGTAGAGTGCTGTCGGGTCCTGGAATATTCTGTAGGGTTCCAGAGGGGCTTGTAGGGTTCCGTTGAAATCTGTAGGCTTCCCTAGGGGGCATTGGAGTCCCGTAGATTTCCGTAGAGGCCTGTAGGGTTGTGTAAGTGCCACAGGGGTTGGTAGGAGCTTGTAGGGTTCCATAAGTTTCCAGAGGGTTGTGTAGGGTTCCCGTAGGGGCCGGTGGTGTTCCCTAGGGGCCTCTAGAGTCTCGTACGGTTCCGTAGGGTCCTGTAGGTTTCCATAAGCGCCCGCAGAGGTCTGAAGGGGCCCGTACTGTTCCGTAAGGATCCACAGGGCTCCGTAGAGCTTCGTAGGTTCCCTAGAGGCCTGTAGAGTACCGCAGGAACCAGTAGTGTTCTGTAGGGGCCTGTAAGGTTCCTTCCATAGGGGCTGGCAGTATTCCGTAGGGACCTCTAGGGTTGAGTAAGTGCCCGCAGGAGTCTGTAGGAATCCGTGGGATTCTGTAAGGTTCTGGAGGGTTCTGCAGGGTTCCGTAGGGGCCCGTAGAGTTCCGTAGTGACTGGTAACGTTCCCTAGGGCCCTGTACCGTTCCGTAACTGCCTGCAAGGGTCTTTAGGCTTCCGTAGGGGCTGGTAGGGTTCCATAAAGTTCCGTGGGTTCCTGCAGAGTTCTGCAAGTGCCCGCAAGGGCCTGTAGGGGCGCACAGTGTTTCTGTCAGGTTCCGTAGAGTTCCATAGGGCCATAGGTTTCCATAGCGGCTGGTAGTATTCCGTAGGGGTCTGTAGGGTTCCGTAGGCACCTGCAGTGTTCTGTAGGAGCCCATAGGGTTTTAGTGAGGTTCCGTTGTGTTGCTAAGGGTCTTGTAGAGTGCTGTCGGTCCTGGAGTATTCTGTAGGGTTCCAGAGGGGCTCGTAGGGTTCCGTTGAAATCTGTAGGCTTCCCTAGGGGCCCGTGGAGTCCCGTAGATTTCCGTAGGGGCCTGTAGGGTTGTGTAAGTGCCCGCAGGGGTTGGTAGGAGCTTGTAGGGTGCCATAAGTTTCCAGAGGGTAGTGTAGGGTTCCCGTAGGGGCCTGTAGTGTTCCCTAGGGGCCTGTAGAGTCTCGTACGTTTCCGTAGGGGCCTGTGGTGTTCCCTAGGGGCCTGTAGAGTCTCGTACAGTTCCGTAGGGGCCTGTGGTGTTCCCTAGGGGCCTGTAGAGTCTCGTACGGTTCCGTAGGGGCCTGTAGTGTTCCCTAGGGGCCTGTAGAGTCTCGTACAGTTCCGTAGGTCCTGTAGGTTTCCATAAGCGCCCGCAGAGGTCTGAAGGGGCCCCGTACTGTTCCGTAAGGATCCATAGGTTCCGTAGAGCTTCCGTAGGTTCCCTAGAGGCCTGTAGAGTACCGCAGGAGCCAGTAGTGTTCTGTAGGGGCCCGTAAGGTTCCTTCCGTAGGGGCTGGCAGTGTTCCGTAGGGGCCTGTAGGTTGTGTAAGTGCCCGCAGCAGTCTTGTAGGAGTCTGTGGGATTCTGTAAGGTTCTGGAGGGTTCTGCAGGGTTCCGTAGGGGCCCGTTAGAGTTCCGTAGTGGCTGGTAAAGTTCCGTAGGGCCCTGTGGGGTTCTGTATGGACCTGTAGGGTTCTGTAGGGGCCTGCAGGCTTCTGTAAGTGCCCGCAGGTGTCTGTAGGGTTTTGTAGGCACCTGCAGTGTTCTGTAGGAGCCCATAGGGTTTTAGTGAGGTTCCGTTGTGTTGCTAAGGGTCTTGTAGAGTGCTGTCGGGTCCTGGAGTATTCTGTAGGGTTCCAGAGGGGCTCGTAGGGTTCCGTTGAAATCTGTAGGCTTCCCTAGGGGCCCGTGGAGTCCCGTAGATTTCCGTAGGGGCCTGTAGGGTTGTGTAAGTGCCCGCAGGGGTTGGTAGGAGCTTGTAGGGTGCCATAAGTTTCCAGAGGGTTGTGTAGGGTTCCGTAGGGGCCTGTGGTGTTCCCTAGGGGCCTGTAGAGTCTCGTACAGTTCCGTAGGGTCCTGTAGGTTTCCATAAGCGCCCGCAGAGGTCTGAAGGGGCCCATACTGTTCTGTAAGGATCCATAGGGCTCCGTAGAGCTTCGTAGGTTCCCTAGAGGCCTGTAGAGTACCGCAGGAACCAGTAGTGTTCTGTAGGGGCCCGTAGGGTTCCTTCCATAGGGGCTGGCAGTGTTCCGTAGGGTCCTCTAGGGTTGAGTAAGTGCCCGCAGGAGTCTGTAGGAATCCGTGGGATTCTGTAAGGTTCTGGAGGGTTCTGGAGGATTCCATAGGGGCCCGTAGAGTTCCGTTGTGGCTGGTAAAGTTCCCTAGGGCCCTGTACCGTTCCGTAACTGCCTGCAAGGGTCTTTAGGCTTCCGTAGGGGCTGGTAGGGTTCCATAAAGTTCCGTGGGTTCCTGCAGAGTTCTGCAAGTGCCCGCAAGGGCCTGTAGGGGCCCACAGTGTTTCTGTCAGGTTCCGTAGAGTTCCGTAGGGGCCATAGGTTTCCGTAGCGGCTGGTAGTATTCCGTAGGGGTCTGTAGGGTTCCGTAGGCACCTGCAGTGTTCTGGAGGAGCCCATAGGGTTTTAGTGAGGTTCCGTTGTGTTGCTAAGGGTCTTGTAGAGTGCTGTCGGGTCCTGGAGTATTCTGTAGGGTTCCAGAGGGGCTCGTAGGGTTCCGTTGAAATCTGTAGGCTTCCCTAGGGGCCCGTGGAGTCCCGTAGATTTCCGTAGGGGCCTGTAGGGTTGTGTAAGTGCCCGCAGGGGTTGGTAGGAGCTTGTAGGGTGCCATAAGTTTCCAGAGGGTTGTGTAGGGTTCCGTAGGGGCCTGTGGTGTTCCCTAGGGGCCTGTAGAGTCTCGTACAGTTCCGTAGGGTCCTGTAGGTTTCCATAAGCGCCCGCAGAGGTCTGAAGGGGCCCGTACTGTTCCGTAAGGATCCATAGGGTTCCGTAGAGCTTCGTAGGTTCCCTAGAGGCCTGTAGAGTACCGCAGGAGCCAGTAGTGTTCTGTAGGGGCCCGTAAGGTTCCTTCCGTAGGGGCTGGCAGTGTTCCGTAGGGGCCTGTAGGGTTGTGTAAGTGCCCGCAGCAGTCTGTAGGAGTCTGTGGGATTCTGTAAGGTTCTGGAGGGTTCTGCAGGGTTCCGTAGGGGCCCGTAGAGTTCCGTAGTGGCTGGTAAAGTTCCCTAGGGCCCTGTGGGGTTCTGTATGGACCTGTAGGGTTCTGTAGGGGCCTGCAGGCTTCTGTAAGTGCCCGCAGGTGTCTGTAGGGTTCCGTAGGGGTCTGTAGGGTTCCGTAGGCACCTGCAGTGTTCTGTAGGAGCCCATAGGGTTTTAGTGAGGTTCCGTTGTGTTGCTAAGGGTCTTGTAGAGTGCTGTCGGGTCCTGGAGTATTCTGTAGGGTTCCAGAGGGGCTGGTAGGGTTCCGTTGAAATCTGTAGGCTTCCCTAGGGGCCCGTGGAGTCCCGTAGACTTCCGTAGGGGCCTGTAGGGTTGTGTAAGTGCCCGCAGGGGTTGGTAGGAACTTGTAGGGTGCCATAAGTTTCCAGAGGGTTGTGTAGGGTTCCGTAGGGGCCTGTGGTGTTTCCTAGGGGCCTGTAGAGTCTCGTACGGTTCCGTAGGGGCCTGTGGTGTTCCCTAGGGGCCTGTAGAGGCTCGTACGGTTCCGTAGGGGCCTGTAGTGTTCCCTAGGGGCCTCTAGAGTCTCGTACAGTTCCGTAGGGTCCTGTAGGTTTCCATAAGCGCCCGCAGAGGTCTGAAGGGACCCGTACTGTTCCATAAGGATCCATAGGGTTCCGTAGAGCTTCGTAGGTTCCCTAGAGGCCTGTAGAGTACCGCAGTAGCCAGTAGTGTTCTGTAGGGGCCCGTAAGGTTCCTTCCGTAGAGGCTGGCAGTGTTCCGTAGGGGCCTGTAGGGTTGTGTAAGTACACGCAGCAGTCTGTAGGAGTCTGTGGGATTCTGTAAGGTTCTGGAGGGTTCTGCAGGGTTCTGTAGGGGCCCGTAGAGTTCCGTAGTGGCTGGTAAAGTTCCGTAGGGCCCTGTGGGGTTCTGTATGGACCTGTAGGGTTCTGTAGGGGCCTGCAGGGTTCTGTAAGTGCCCGCAGGTGTCTGTAGGGTTTTGTAGGGGTCTGTAGGGTTCCGTAGGCGCCTGCAGTGTTCTGTAGGAGCCCATAGGGTTTTAGTGAGGTTCCGTTGTGTTGCTAAGGGTCTTGTAGAGTGCTGTCGGGTCCTGGAGTATTCTGTAGGGTTCCAGAGGGGCTCGTAGGGTTCCGTTGAAATCTGTAGGTTTCCCTAGGGGCCCGTGGAGTCCCGTAGATTTCCGTAGGGGCCTGTAGGGTTGTGTAAGTGCCCGCAGGGGTTGGTAGGAGCTTGTAGGGTGCCATAAGTTTCCAGAGGGTTGTGTAGGGTTCCGTAGGGGCCTGTGGTGTTCCCTAGGGGCCTCTAGAGTCTTGTACAGTTCCGTAGGGTCCTGTAGGTTTCCATAAGCGCCCGCAGAGGTCTGAAGGGACCCGTACTGTTCCATAAGGATCCATAGGGCTCCGTAGAGCTTCGTAGGTTCCCTAGAGGCCTGTAGAGTACCGCAGGAACCAGTAGTGTTCTGTAGGGGCCCATAGGGTTCCTTCCATAGGGGCTGGCAGTGTTCTGTAGGGTCCTCTAGGGTTGAGTAAGTGCCCGCAGGAGTCTGTAGGAATCCGTGGGATTCTGTAAGGTTCTGGAGGGTTCTGGAGGATTCCATAGGGGCCCGTAGAGTTCCGTACTGGCTGGTAAAGTTCCCTAGGGCCCTGTACTGTTCCGTAACTGCCTGCAAGGGTCTTTAGGCTTCCGTAGGGGCTGGTAGGGTTCCATAAAGTTCCGTGGGTTCCTGCAGAGTTCTGCAAGTGCCCGCAAGGGCCTGTAGGGGCGCACAGTGTTTCTGTCAGGTTCCGTAGAGTTCCGTAGGGGCCATAGGTTTCCGTAGCGGCTGGTAGTATTCCGTAGGGGTCTGTAGGGTTCCGTAGGCACCTGCAGTGTTCTGGAGGAGCCCATAGGGTTTTAGTGAGGTTCCGTTGTGTTGCTAAGGGTCTTGTAGAGTGCTGTCGGGTCCTGGAGTATTCTGTAGGGTTCCAGAGGGGCTGGTAGGGTTCCATTGAAATCTGTAGGCTTCCCTAGGGGCCCGTGGAGTCCCGTAGATTTCCGTAGGGGCCTGTAGGGTTGTGTAAGTGCCCGCAGGGGTTGGTAGGAACTTGTAGGGTGCCATAAGTTTCCAGAGGGTTGTGTAGGGTTCCGTAGGGGCCTGTGGTGTTTCCTAGGGGCCTGTAGAGTCTCGTACGGTTCCGTAGGGGCCTGTGGTGTTCCCTAGGGGCCTGTAGAGGCTCGTACGGTTCCGTAGGGGCCTGTAGTGTTCCCTAGGGGCCTCTAGAGTCTCGTACAGTTCCGTAGGGTCCTGTAGGTTTCCATAAGCGCCCGCAGAGGTCTGAAGGGACCCGTACTGTTCCATAAGGATCCATAGGGTTCCGTAGAGCTTCGTAGGTTCCCTAGAGGCCTGTAGAGTACCGCAGTAGCCAGTAGTGTTCTGTAGGGGCCCGTAAGGTTCCTTCCGTAGAGGCTGGCAGTGTTCCGTAGGGGCCTGTAGGGTTGTGTAAGTACACGCAGCAGTCTGTAGGAGTCTGTGGGATTCTGTAAGGTTCTGGAGGGTTCTGCAGGGTTCTGTAGGGGCCCGTAGAGTTCCGTAGTGGCTGGTAAAGTTCCGTAGGGCCCTGTGGGGTTCTGTATGGACCTGCAGGGTTCTGTAGGGGCCTGCAGGCTTCTGCAAGTGCCCGCAGGTGTCTGTAGGGTTTTGTAGGGGTCTGTAGGGTTCTGTAGGAGCCCATAGGTTTTTAGTGAGGTTCCGTTGAGTTGCTAAGGATCTTGTAGAGTGCTGTCGGGTCCTGGAGTATTCTGTAGGGTTCCAGAGGGGCTGGTAGGGTTCCGTTGAAATCTGTAGGGTTCCCTAGGGGCCCGTGGAGTCCCGTAGATTTCCGTAGGGGCCTGTAGGGTTGTGTAAGTGCCCGCAGGGGTTGGTAGGAGCTTGTAGGGTGCCATAAGTTTCCAGAGGGTTGTGTAGGGTTCCGTAGGGGCCTGTGGTGTTCCCTAGGGGCCTGTAGAGTCTCGTACAGTTTAGTAGGGGCCTGTGGTGTTCCCTAGGGGCCTGTAGAGTCTCGTACGGTTCCTTAGGGGCCTGTAGTGTTCCCTAGGGGCCTCTAGAGTCTCGTACAGTTCCGTAGGGTCCTGTAGGTTTCCATAAGCGCCCGCAGAGGTCTGAAGGGGCCCGTACTGTTCCGTAAGGATCCATAGGGTTCCGTAGAGCTTCGTAGGTTCCCTAGAGGCCTGTAGAGTACCGCAGGAGCCAGTAGTGTTCTGTAGGGGCCCGTAAGGTTCCTTCCGTAGGGGCTGGCAGTGTTCCGTAGGGGCCTGTAGGGTTGTGTAAGTGCCCGCAGCAGTCTGTAGGAGTCTGTGGGATTCTGTAAGGTTCTGGAGGGTTCTGCAGGGTTCCGTAGGGGCCCGTAGAGTTCCGTAGTGGCGGGTAAAGTTCCCTAGGGCCCTGTGGGGTTCTGTATGGACCTGTAGGGTTCTGTAGGGGCCTGCAGGCTTCTGTAAGTGCCCGCAGGTGTCTGTAGGGTTCCGTAGGGGTCTGTAGGGTTCCGTAGGCACCTGCAGTGTTCTGGAGGAGCCCATAGGGTTTTAGTGAGGTTCCGTTGTGTTGCTAAGGATCTTGTAGAGTGCTGTCGGGTCCTGGAGTATTCTGTAGGGTTCCAGAGGGGCTCGTAGGGTTCCGTTGAAATCTGTAGGCTTCCCTAGGGGCCCGTGGAGTCCCGTAGATTTCCGTAGGGACCTGTAGGGTTGTGTAAGTGCCCGCAGGGGTTGGTAGGAGCTTGTAGGGTGCCATAAGTTTCCAGAGGGTTGTGTAGGGTTCCGTAGGGGCCTGTGGTGTTCCCTAGGGGCCTGTAGAGTCTCGTACAGTTCCGTAGGGTCCTGTAGGTTTCCATAAGCGCCCGCAGAGGTCTGAAGGGGCCCATACTGTTCTGTAAGGATCCATAGGGCTCCGTAGAGCTTCGTAGGTTCCCTAGAGGCCTGTAGAGTACCGCAGGAACCAGTAGTGTTCTGTAGGGGCCCGTAGGGTTCCTTCCATAGGGGCTGGCAGTGTTCCGTAGGGTCCTCTATGGTTGAGTAAGTGCCCGCAGGAGTCTGTAGGAATCCGTGGGATTCTGTAAGGTTCTGGAGGGTTCTGGAGGATTCCATAGGGACCCGTAGAGTTCCGTTGTGGCTGGTAAAGTTCCCTAGGGCCCTGTACCGTTCCGTAACTGCCTGCAAGGGTCTTTAGGCTTCCGTAGGGGCTGGTAGGGTTCCATAAAGTTCCGTGGGTTCCTGCAGAGTTCTGCAAGTGCCCGCAAGGGCCTGTAGGGGCCCACAGTGTTTCTGTCAGGTTCCATAGAGTTCCGTAGGGGCCATAGGTTTCCGTAGCAGCTGGTAGTATTCCGTAGGGGTCTGTAGGGTTCCGTAGGCACCTGCAGTGTTCTGGAGGAGCCCATAGGGTTTTAGTGAGGTTCCGTTGTGTTGCTAAGGGTCTTGTAGAGTGCTGTCGGGTCCTGGAGTATTCTGTAGGGTTCCAGAGGGGCTCGTAGGGTTCCGTTGAAATCTGTAGGCTTCCCTAGGGGCCCGTGGAGTCCCGTAGATTTCCGTAGGGGCCTGTAGGGTTGTGTAAGTGCCCGCAGGGGTTGGTAGGAGCTTGTAGGGTGCCATAAGTTTCCAGAGGGTTGTGTAGGGTTCCGTAGGGGCCTGTGGTGTTCCCTAGGGGCCTGTAGAGTCTCGTACGGTTCCGTAGGGGCCTGTGGTGTTCCCTAGGGGCCTCTAGAGTCTCGTACAGTTCCGTAGGGTCCTGTAGGTTTCCATAAGCGCCCGCAGAGGTCTGAAGGGGCCCGTACTGTTCCGTAAGGATCCATAGGGTTCCGTAGAGCTTCGTAGGTTCCCTAGAGGCCTGTAGAGTACCGCAGGAGCCAGTAGTGTTCTGTAGGGGCCCGTAAGGTTCCTTCCGTAGGGGCTGGCAGTGTTCCGTAGGGGCCTGTAGGGTTGTGTAAGTGCCCGCAGCAGTCTGTAGGAGTCTGTGGTATTCTGTAAGGTTCTGGAGGGTTCTGCAGGGTTCCGTAGGGGCCCGTAGAGTTCCGTAGTGGCTGGTAAAGTTCCGTAGGGCCCTGTAGGGTTCTGTATGGACCTGTAGGGTTCTGTAGGTGCCTGCAGGCTTCTGCAAGTGCCCGCAGGTGTCTGTAGGGTTTTGTAGGGGTCTGTAGGGTTCTGTAGGAGCCCATAGGTTTTTAGTGAGGTTCCGTTGTGTTGCTAAGGGTCTTGTAGAGTGCTGTCGGGTCCTGGAGTATTCTGTAGGGTTCCAGAGGGGCTCGTAGGGTTCCGTTGAAATCTGTAGGCTTCCCTAGGGGCCCGTGGAGTCCCGTAGATTTCCGTAGGGGCCTGTAGGGTTGTGTAAGTGCCCGCAGGGGTTGGTAGGAGCTTGTAGGGTGCCATAAGTTTCCAGAGGGTTGTGTAGGGTTCCGTAGGGGCCTGTGGTGTTCCCTAGGGGCCTGTAGAGTCTCGTACAGTTCCGTAGGGTCCTGTAGGTTTCCATAAGCGCCCGCAGAGGTCTGAAGGGGCCCATACTGTTCTGTAAGGATCCATAGGGCTCCGTAGAGCTTCGTAGGTTCCCTAGAGGCCTGTAGAGTACCGCAGGAACCAGTAGTGTTCTGTAGGGGCCCGTAGGGTTCCTTCCATAGGGGCTGGCAGTGTTCCGTAGGGTCCTCTATGGTTGAGTAAGTGCCCGCAGGAGTCTGTAGGAATCCGTGGGATTCTGTAAGGTTCTGGAGGGTTCTGGAGGATTCCATAGGGGCCCGTAGAGTTCCGTTGTGGCTGGTAAAGTTCCCTAGGGCCCTGTACCGTTCCGTAACTGCCTGCAAGGGTCTTTAGGCTTCCGTAGGGGCTGGTAGGGTTCCATAAAGTTCCGTGGGTTCCTGCAGAGTTCTGCAAGTGCCCGCAAGGGCCTGTAGGGGCGCACAGTGTTTCTGTCAGGTTCCATAGAGTTCCGTAGGGGCCATAGGTTTCCGTAGCGGCTGGTAGTATTCCGTAGGGTTCTGTAGGGTTCCGTAGGCACCTGCAGTGTTCTGGAGGAGCCCATAGGGTTTTAGTGAGGTTCCGTTGTGTTGCTAAGGGTCTTGTAGAGTGCTGTCGGGTCCTGGAGTATTCTGTAGGGTTCCAGAGGGGCTCGTAGGGTTCCGTTGAAATCTGTAGGCTTCCCTAGGGGCCCGTGGAGTCCCGTAGATTTCCGTAGGGGCCTGTAGGGTTGTGTAAGTGCCCGCAGGGGTTGGTAGGAGCTTGTAGGGTGCCATAAGTTTCCAGAGGGTTGTGTAGGGTTCCGTAGGGGCCTGTGGTGTTCCCTAGGGGCCTGTAGAGTCTCGTACGGTTCCGTAGGGGCCTGTGGTGTTCCCTAGGGGCCTCTAGAGTCTCGTACAGTTCCGTAGGGTCCTGTAGGTTTCCATAAGCGCCCGCAGAGGTCTGAAGGGGCCCGTACTGTTCCGTAAGGATCCATAGGGTTCCATAGAGCTTTGTAGGTTCTCTAGAGGCCTGTAGAGTACCGCAGGAGCCAGTAGTGTTCTGTAGGGGCCCGTAAGGTTCCTTCCGTAGGGGCTGGCAGTGTTCCGTAGGGGCCTGTAGGGTTGTGTAAGTGCCCGCAGCAGTCTGTAGGAGTCTGTGGGATTCTGTAAGGTTCTGGAGGGTTCTGCAGGGCTCCGTAGGGGCCCGTAGAGTTCCGTAGTGGCTGGTAAAGTTCCCTAGGGCCCTGTGGGGTTCTGTATGGACCTGTAGGGTTCTGTAGGGGCCTGCAGGGTTCTGTAAGTGCCCGCAGGTGTCTGTAGGGTTCCGTAGGGGTCTGTAGGGTTCCGTAGGCACCTGCAGTGTTCTGTGGGAGCCCATAGGGTTTTAGTGAGGTTCCGTTGTGTTGCTAAGGATCTTGTAGAGTGCTGTCGGGTTCTGGAGTATTCTGTAGGGTTCCAGAGGGGCTCGTAGGGTTCCGTCGAAATCTGTAGGCTTCCCTAGGGGCCCGTGGAGTCCCGTAGACTTCCGTAGGGGCCTGTAGGGTTGTGTAAGTGCGTGCAGGGGTTGGTAGGAGCTTGTAGGGTGCCATAAGTTTCCAGAGGGTTGTGTAGGGTTCCGTAGGGGCCTGTGGTGTTCCCTAGGGGCCTGTAGAGTCTCGTACGGTTCCGTAGGGGCCTGTGGTGTTCCCTAGGGGCCTGTAGAGTCTCGTACGGTTCCGTAGGGGCCTGTAGTGTTCCCTAGGGGCCTCTAGAGTCTCGTACAGTTCCGTAGGGTCCTGTAGGTTTCCATAAGCGCCTGCAGAGGTCTGAAGGGGCCCGTACTGTTCCGTAAGGATCCATAGGGTTCCATAGAGCTCCGTAGGTTCCCTAGAGGCCTGTAGAGTACCGCAGTAGCCAGTAGTGTTCTGTAGGGGCCCGTAAGGTTCCTTCCGTAGAGGCTGGCAGTGTTCCGTAGGGGCCTGTAGGGTTGTGTAAGTGCCCGCAGCAGTCTGTAGGAGTCTGTGGTATTCTGTAAGGTTCTGGAGGGTTCTGCAGGGTTCCGTAGGGGCCCGTAGAGTTCCGTAGTGGCTGGTAAAGTTCCGTAGGGCCCTGTGGGGTTCTGTATGGACCTGTAGGGTTCTGTAGGTGCCTGCAGGCTTCTGCAAGTGCCCGCAGGTGTCTGTAGGGTTTTGTAGGGGTCTGTAGGGTTCTGTAGGAGCCCATAGGTTTTTAGTGAGGTTCCGTTGTGTTGCTAAGGGTCTTGTAGAGTGCTGTCGGGTCCTGGAGTATTCTGTAGGGTTCCAGAGGGGCTCGTAGGGTTCCGTTGAAATCTGTAGGCTTCCCTAGGGGCCCGTGGAGTCCCGTAGATTTCCGTAGGGGCCTGTAGGGTTGTGTAAGTGCCCGCAGGGGTTGGTAGGAGCTTGTAGGGTGCCATAAGTTTCCAGAGGGTTGTGTAGGGTTCCGTAGGGGCCTGTGGTGTTCCCTAGGGGCCTGTAGAGTCTCGTACGGTTCCGTAGGGGCCTGTGGTGTTCCCTAGGGGCCTGTAGAGTCTCGTACAGTTCCGTAGGGGCCTGTAGTGTTCCCTAGGGGCCTCTAGAGTCTCATACAGTTCCGTAGGGTCCTGTAGGTTTCCATAAGCGCCCGCAGAGGTCTGAAGGGGCCCGTACTGTTCCGTAAGGATCCATAGGGCTCCGTACAGCTTCGTAGGTTCCCTAGAGGCCTGTAGAGTACCGCAGGAGCCAGTAGTGTTCTGTAGGGGCCCGTAAGGTTCCTTCCATAGGGGCTGGCAGTGTTCCGTAGGGGCCTGTAGGGTTGTGTAAGTGCCCGCAGCAGTCTGTAAGAGTCTGTGGGATTCTGTAAGGTTCTGGAGGGTTCTGCAGGGTTCTGTAGGGGCCCGTAGAGTTCCGTAGTGGCTGGTAAAGTTCCGTAGGGCCCTGTGGGGTTCTGTATGGACCTGTAGGGTTCTGTAGGGGCCTGCAGGCTTCTGTAAGTGCCCGCAGGTGTCTGTAGGGTTCCGTAGGGGTCTGTAGGGTTCCGTAGGCACCTGCAGTGTTCTGGAGGAGCCCATAGGGTTTTAGTGAGGTTCCGTTGTGTTGCTAAGGATCTTGTAGAGTGCTGTCGGGTTCTGGAGTATTCTGTAGGGTTCCAGAGGGGCTCGTAGGGTTCCGTCGAAATCTGTAGGCTTCCCTAGGGGCCCGTGGAGTCCCGTAGACTTCCGTAGGGGCCTGTAGGGTTGTGTAAGTGCCCGCAGGGGTTGGTAGGAGCTTGTAGGGTGCCATAAGTTTCCAGAGGGTTGTGTAGGGTTCCGTAGGGGCCTGTGGTGTTCCCTAGGGGCCTGTAGAGTCTCGTACGGTTCCGTAGGGGCCTGTGGTGTTCCCTAGGGGCCTGTAGAGTCTCGTACGGTTCCGTAGGGGCCTGTGGTGTTCCCTAGGGGCCTGTAGAGTCTCGTACGGTTCCGTAGGGGCCTGTAGGTTTCCATAAGCGCCTGCAGAGGTCTGAAGGGGCCCGTACTGTTCCGTAAGGATCCATAGGGTTCCATAGAGCTCCGTAGGTTCCCTAGAGGCCTGTAGAGTACCGCAGTAGCCAGTAGTGTTCTGTAGGGGCCCGTAAGGTTCCTTCCGTAGAGGCTGGCAGTGTTCCGTAGGGGCCTGTAGGGTTGTGTAAGTGCCCGCAGCAGTCTGTAGGAGTCTGTGGTATTCTGTAAGGTTCTGGAGGGTTCTGCAGGGTTCCGTAGGGGCCCGTAGAGTTCCGTAGTGGCTGGTAAAGTTCCGTAGGGCCCTGTGGGGTTCTGTATGGATCTGTAGGGTTCTGTAGGTGCCTGCAGGCTTCTGCAAGTGCCCGCAGGTGTCTGTAGGGTTTTGTAGGGGTCTGTAGGGTTCTGTAGGAGCCCATAGGTTTTTAGTGAGGTTCCGTTGTGTTGCTAAGGGTCTTGTAGAGTGCTGTCGGGTCCTGGAGTATTCTGTAGGGTTCCAGAGGGGCTCGTAGGGTTCCGTTGAAATCTGTAGGCTTCCCTAGGGGCCCGTGGAGTCCCGTAGATTTCCGTAGGGGCCTGTAGGGTTGTGTAAGTGCCCGCAGGGGTTGGTAGGAGCTTGTAGGGTGCCATAAGTTTCCAGAGGGTTGTGTAGGGTTCCGTAGGGGCCTGTGGTGTTCCCTAGGGGCCTGTAGAGTCTCGTACAGTTCCGTAGGGTCCTGTAGGTTTCCATAAGCGCCCGCAGAGGTCTGAAGGGGCCCATACTGTTCTGTAAGGATCCATAGGGCTCCGTAGAGCTTCGTAGGTTCCCTAGAGGCCTGTAGAGTACCGCAGGAACCAGTAGTGTTCTGTAGGGGCCCGTAGGGTTCCTTCCATAGGGGCTGGCAGTGTTCCGTAGGGTCCTCTAGGGTTGAGTAAGTGCCCGCAGGAGTCTGTAGGAATCCGTGGGATTCTGTAAGGTTCTGGAGGGTTCTGGAGGATTCCATAGGGGCCCGTAGAGTTCCGTTGTGGCTGGTAAAGTTCCCTAGGGCCCTGTACCGTTCCGTAACTGCCTGCAAGGGTCTTTAGGCTTCCGTAGGGGCTGGTAGGGTTCCATAAAGTTCCGTGGGTTCCTGCAGAGTTCTGCAAGTGCCCGCAAGGGCCTGTAGGGGCCCACAGTGTTTCTGTCAGGTTCCGTAGAGTTCCGTAGGGGCCATAGGTTTCCGTAGCGGCTGGTAGTATTCCGTAGGGGTCTGTAGGGTTCCGTAGGCACCTGCAGTGTTCTGGAGGAGCCCATAGGGTTTTAGTGAGGTTCCGTTGTGTTGCTAAGGGTCTTGTAGAGTGCTGTCGGGTCCTGGAGTATTCTGTAGGGTTCCAGAGGGGCTCGTAGGGTTCCGTTGAAATCTGTAGGCTTCCCTAGGGGCCCGTGGAGTCCCGTAGATTTCCGTAGGGGCCTGTAGGGTTGTGTAAGTGCCCGCAGGGGTTGGTAGGAGCTTGTAGGGTGCCATAAGTTTCCAGAGGGTTGTGTAGGGTTCCGTAGGGGCCTGTGGTGTTCCCTAGGGGCCTCTAGAGTCTCGTACAGTTCCGTAGGGTCCTGTAGGTTTCCATAAGCGCCCGCAGAGGTCTGAAGGGGCCCGTACTGTTCCGTAAGGATCCATAGGGTTCCGTAGAGCTTCGTAGGTTCCCTAGAGGCCTGTAGAGTACCGCAGGAGCCAGTAGTGTTCTGTAGGGGCCCGTAAGGTTCCTTCCGTAGGGGCTGGCAGTGTTCCGTAGGGGCCTGTAGGGTTGTGTAAGTGCCCGCAGCAGTCTGTAGGAGTCTGTGGGATTCTGTAAGGTTCTGGAGGGTTCTGCAGGGTTCCGTAGGGGCCCGTAGAGTTCCGTAGTGGCTGGTAAAGTTCCGTAGGGCCCTGTGGGGTTCTGTATGGACCTGTAGGGTTCTGTAGGGGCCTGCAGGCTTCTGTAAGTGCCCGCAGGTGTCTGTAGGGTTCCGTAGGGGTCTGTAGGGTTCCGTAGGCACCTGCAGTGTTCTGTAGGAGCCCATAGGGTTTTAGTGAGGTTCCGTTGTGTTGCTAAGGGTCTTGTAGAGTGCTGTCGGGTCCTGGAGTATTCTGTAGGGTTCCAGAGGGGCTCGTAGGGTTCCGTTGAAATCTGTAGGCTTCCCTAGGGGCCCGTGGAGTCCCGTAGACTTCCGTAGGGGCCTGTAGGGTTGTGTAAGTGCCCGCAGGGGTTGGTAGGAACTTGTAGGGTGCCATAAGTTTCCAGAGGGTTGTGTAGGGTTCCGTAGGGGCCTGTGGTGTTTCCTAGGGGCCTGTAGAGTCTCGTACGGTTCCGTAGGGGCCTGTGGTGTTCCCTAGGGGCCTGTAGAGGCTCGTACGGTTCCGTAGGGGCCTGTAGTGTTCCCTAGGGGCCTCTAGAGTCTCGTACAGTTCCGTAGGGTCCTGTAGGTTTCCATAAGCGCCCGCAGAGGTCTGAAGGGACCCGTACTGTTCCATAAGGATCCATAGGGTTCCGTAGAGCTTCGTAGGTTCCCTAGAGGCCTGTAGAGTACCGCAGGAGCCAGTAGTGTTCTGTAGGGGCCCGTAAGGTTCCTTCCGTAGAGGCTGGCAGTGTTCCGTAGGGGCCTGTAGGGTTGTGTAAGTACACGCAGCAGTCTGTAGGAGTCTGTGGGATTCTGTAAGGTTCTGGAGGGTTCTGCAGGGTTCTGTAGGGGCCCGTAGAGTTCCGTAGTGGCTGGTAAAGTTCCGTAGGGCCCTGTGGGGTTCTGTATGGACCTGTAGGGTTCTGTAGGGGCCTGCAGGCTTCTGTAAGTGCCCGCAGGTGTCTGTAGGGTTTTGTAGGGGTCTGTAGGGTTCCGTAGGCGCCTGCAGTGTTCTGTAGGAGCCCATAGGGTTTTAGTGAGGTTCCGTTGTGTTGCTAAGGGTCTTGTAGAGTGCTGTCGGGTCCTGGAGTATTCTGTAGGGTTCCAGAGGGGCTCGTAGGGTTCCGTTGAAATCTGTAGGTTTCCCTAGGGGCCCGTGGAGTCCCGTAGATTTCCGTAGGGGCCTGTAGGGTTGTGTAAGTGCCCGCAGGGGTTGGTAGGAGCTTGTAGGGTGCCATAAGTTTCCAGAGGGTTGTGTAGGGTTCCGTAGGGGCCTGTGGTGTTCCCTAGGGGCCTCTAGAGTCTTGTACAGTTCCGTAGGGTCCTGTAGGTTTCCATAAGCGCCCGCAGAGGTCTGAAGGGACCCGTACTGTTCCATAAGGATCCATAGGGCTCCGTAGAGCTTCGTAGGTTCCCTAGAGGCCTGTAGAGTACCGCAGGAACCAGTAGTGTTCTGTAGGGGCCCGTAGGGTTCCTTCCATAGGGGCTGGCAGTGTTCTGTAGGGTCCTCTAGGGTTGAGTAAGTGCCCGCAGGAGTCTGTAGGAATCCGTGGGATTCTGTAAGGTTCTGGAGGGTTCTGGAGGATTCCATAGGGGCCCGTAGAGTTCCGTACTGGCTGGTAAAGTTCCCTAGGGCCCTGTACCGTTCCGTAACTGCCTGCAAGGGTCTTTAGGCTTCCGTAGGGGCTGGTAGGGTTCCATAAAGTTCCGTGGGTTCCTGCAGAGTTCTGCAAGTGCCCGCAAGGGCCTGTAGGGGCCCACAGTGTTTCTGTCAGGTTCCGTAGAGTTCCGTAGGGGCCATAGGTTTCCGTAGCGGCTGGTAGTATTCCGTAGGGGTCTGTAGGGTTCCGTAGGCACCTGCAGTGTTCTGGAGGAGCCCATAGGGTTTTAGTGAGGTTCCGTTGTGTTGCTAAGGGTCTTGTAGAGTGCTGTCGGGTCCTGGAGTATTCTGTAGGGTTCCAGAGGGGCTGGTAGGGTTCCATTGAAATCTGTAGGCTTCCCTAGGGGCCCGTGGAGTCCCGTAGATTTCCGTAGGGGCCTGTAGGGTTGTGTAAGTGCCCGCAGGGGTTGGTAGGAACTTGTAGGGTGCCATAAGTTTCCAGAGGGTTGTGTAGGGTTCCGTAGGGGCCTGTGGTGTTTCCTAGGGGCCTGTAGAGTCTCGTACGGTTCCGTAGGGGCCTGTGGTGTTCCCTAGGGGCCTGTAGAGGCTCGTACGGTTCCGTAGGGGCCTGTAGTGTTCCCTAGGGGCCTCTAGAGTCTCGTACAGTTCCGTAGGGTCCTGTAGGTTTCCATAAGCGCCCGCAGAGGTCTGAAGGGACCCGTACTGTTCCATAAGGATCCATAGGGTTCCGTAGAGCTTCGTAGGTTCCCTAGAGGCCTGTAGAGTACCGCAGGAGCCAGTAGTGTTCTGTAGGGGCCCGTAAGGTTCCTTCCGTAGAGGCTGGCAGTGTTCCGTAGGGGCCTGTAGGGTTGTGTAAGTACACGCAGCAGTCTGTAGGAGTCTGTGGGATTCTGTAAGGTTCTGGAGGGTTCTGCAGGGTTCTGTAGGGGCCCGTAGAGTTCCGTAGTGGCTGGTAAAGTTCCGTAGGGCCCTGTGGGGTTCTGTATGGACCTGCAGGGTTCTGTAGGGGCCTGCAGGCTTCTGCAAGTGCCCGCAGGTGTCTGTAGGGTTTTGTAGGGGTCTGTAGGGTTCTGTAGGAGCCCATAGGTTTTTAGTGAGGTTCCGTTGAGTTGCTAAGGATCTTGTAGAGTGCTGTCGGGTCCTGGAGTATTCTGTAGGGTTCCAGAGGGGCTGGTAGGGTTCCGTTGAAATCTGTAGGCTTCCCTAGGGGCCCGTGGAGTCCCGTAGATTTCCGTAGGGGCCTGTAGGGTTGTGTAAGTGCCCGCAGGGGTTGGTAGGAGCTTGTAGGGTGCCATAAGTTTCCAGAGGGTTGTGTAGGGTTCCGTAGGGGCCTGTGGTGTTCCCTAGGGGCCTGTAGAGTCTCGTACAGTTTAGTAGGGGCCTGTGGTGTTCCCTAGGGGCCTGTAGAGTCTCGTACGGTTCCTTAGGGGCCTGTAGTGTTCCCTAGGGGCCTCTAGAGTCTCGTACAGTTCCGTAGGGTCCTGTAGGTTTCCATAAGCGCCCGCAGAGGTCTGAAGGGGCCCGTACTGTTCCGTAAGGATCCATAGGGTTCCGTAGAGCTTCGTAGGTTCCCTAGAGGCCTGTAGAGTACCGCAGGAGCCAGTAGTGTTCTGTAGGGGCCCGTAAGGTTCCTTCCGTAGGGGCTGGCAGTGTTCCGTAGGGGCCTGTAGGGTTGTGTAAGTGCCCGCAGCAGTCTGTAGGAGTCTGTGGGATTCTGTAAGGTTCTGGAGGGTTCTGCAGGGTTCCGTAGGGGCCCGTAGAGTTCCGTAGTGGCGGGTAAAGTTCCCTAGGGCCCTGTGGGGTTCTGTATGGACCTGTAGGGTTCTGTAGGGGCCTGCAGGCTTCTGTAAGTGCCCGCAGGTGTCTGTAGGGTTCCGTAGGGGTCTGTAGGGTTCCGTAGGCGCCTGCAGTGTTCTGTAGGAGCCCATAGGGTTTTAGTGAGGTTCCGTTGTGTTGCTAAGGATCTTGTAGAGTGCTGTCGGGTCCTGGAGTATTCTGTAGGGTTCCAGAGGGGCTCGTAGGGTTCCGTTGAAATCTGTAGGCTTCCCTAGGGGCCCGTGGAGTCCCGTAGATTTCCGTAGGGACCTGTAGGGTTGTGTAAGTGCCCGCAGGGGTTGGTAGGAGCTTGTAGGGTGCCATAAGTTTCCAGAGGGTTGTGTAGGGTTCCGTAGGGGCCTGTGGTGTTCCCTAGGGGCCTGTAGAGTCTCGTACAGTTCCGTAGGGTCCTGTAGGTTTCCATAAGCGCCCGCAGAGGTCTGAAGGGGCCCATACTGTTCTGTAAGGATCCATAGGGCTCCGTAGAGCTTCGTAGGTTCCCTAGAGGCCTGTAGAGTACCGCAGGAACCAGTAGTGTTCTGTAGGGGCCCGTAGGGTTCCTTCCATAGGGGCTGGCAGTGTTCCGTAGGGTCCTCTATGGTTGAGTAAGTGCCCGCAGGAGTCTGTAGGAATCCGTGGGATTCTGTAAGGTTCTGGAGGGTTCTGGAGGATTCCATAGGGGCCCGTAGAGTTCCGTTGTGGCTGGTAAAGTTCCCTAGGGCCCTGTACCGTTCCGTAACTGCCTGCAAGGGTCTTTAGGCTTCCGTAGGGGCTGGTAGGGTTCCATAAAGTTCCGTGGGTTCCTGCAGAGTTCTGCAAGTGCCCGCAAGGGCCTGTAGGGGCCCACAGTGTTTCTGTCAGGTTCCATAGAGTTCCGTAGGGGCCATAGGTTTCCGTAGCGGCTGGTAGTATTCCGTAGGGGTCTGTAGGGTTCCGTAGGCACCTGCAGTGTTCTGGAGGAGCCCATAGGGTTTTAGTGAGGTTCCGTTGTGTTGCTAAGGGTCTTGTAGAGTGCTGTCGGGTCCTGGAGTATTCTGTAGGGTTCCAGAGGGGCTCGTAGGGTTCCGTTGAAATCTGTAGGCTTCCCTAGGGGCCCGTGGAGTCCCGTAGATTTCCGTAGGGGCCTGTAGGGTTGTGTAAGTGCCCGCAGGGGTTGGTAGGAGCTTGTAGGGTGCCATAAGTTTCCAGAGGGTTGTGTAGGGTTCCGTAGGGGCCTGTGGTGTTCCCTAGGGGCCTGTAGAGTCTCGTACGGTTCCGTAGGGGCCTGTGGTGTTCCCTAGGGGCCTCTAGAGTCTCGTACAGTTCCGTAGGGTCCTGTAGGTTTCCATAAGCGCCCGCAGAGGTCTGAAGGGGCCCGTACTGTTCCGTAAGGATCCATAGGGTTCCGTAGAGCTTCGTAGGTTCCCTAGAGGCCTGTAGAGTACCGCAGGAGCCAGTAGTGTTCTGTAGGGGCCCGTAAGGTTCCTTCCGTAGGGGCTGGCAGTGTTCCGTAGGGGCCTGTAGGGTTGTGTAAGTGCCCGCAGCAGTCTGTAGGAGTCTGTGGTATTCTGTAAGGTTCTGGAGGGTTCTGCAGGGTTCCGTAGGGGCCCGTAGAGTTCCGTAGTGGCTGGTAAAGTTCCGTAGGGCCCTGTGGGGTTCTGTATGGACCTGTAGGGTTCTGTAGGTGCCTGCAGGCTTCTGCAAGTGCCCGCAGGTGTCTGTAGGGTTTTGTAGGGGTCTGTAGGGTTCTGTAGGAGCCCATAGGTTTTTAGTGAGGTTCCGTTGTGTTGCTAAGGGTCTTGTAGAGTGCTGTCGGGTCCTGGAGTATTCTGTAGGGTTCCAGAGGGGCTCGTAGGGTTCCGTTGAAATCTGTAGGGTTCCCTAGGGGCCCGTGGAGTCCCGTAGATTTCCGTAGGGGCCTGTAGGGTTGTGTAAGTGCCCGCAGGGGTTGGTAGGAGCTTGTAGGGTGCCATAAGTTTCCAGAGGGTTGTGTAGGGTTCCGTAGGGGCCTGTGGTGTTCCCTAGGGGCCTGTAGAGTCTCGTACGGTTCCGTAGGGGCCTGTGGTGTTCCCTAGGGGCCTGTAGAGTCTCGTACAGTTCCGTAGGGGCCTGTAGTGTTCCCTAGGGGCCTCTAGAGTCTCATACAGTTCCGTAGGGTCCTGTAGGTTTCCATAAGCGCCCGCAGAGGTCTGAAGGGGCCCGTACTGTTCCGTAAGGATCCATAGGGCTCTGTAGAGCTTCGTAGGTTCCCTAGAGGCCTGTAGAGTACCGCAGGAGCCAGTAGTGTTCTGTAGGGGCCCGTAAGGTTCCTTCCATAGGGGCTGGCAGTGTTCCGTAGGGGCCTGTAGGGTTGTGTAAGTGCCCGCAGCAGTCTGTAAGAGTCTGTGGGATTCTGTAAGGTTCTGGAGGGTTCTGCAGGGTTCTGTAGGGGCCCGTAGAGTTCCGTAGTGGCTGGTAAAGTTCCGTAGGGCCCTGTGGGGTTCTGTATGGACCTGTAGGGTTCTGTAGGGGCCTGCAGGGTTCTGTAAGTGCCCGCAGGTGTCTGTAGGGTTCCGTAGGGGTCTGTAGGGTTCCGTAGGCACCTGCAGTGTTCTGTAGGAGCCCATAGGGTTTTAGTGAGGTTCCGTTGTGTTGCTAAGGGTCTTGTAGAGTGCTGTCGGGTTCTGGAGTATTCTGTAGGGTTCCAGAGGGGCTCGTAGGGTTCCGTCGAAATCTGTAGGCTTCCCTAGGGGCCCGTGGAGTCTCGTAGACTTCCGTAGGGGCCTGAATGGTTGTGTAAGTGCCCGCAGGGGTTGGTAGGAGCTTGTAGGGTGCCATAAGTTTCCAGAGGGTTGTGTAGGGTTCCGTAGGGGCCTGTGGTGTTCCCTAGGGGCCTGTAGAGTCTCGTACGGTTCCGTAGGGGCCTGTGGTGTTCCCTAGGGGCCTGTAGAGTCTCGTACGGTTCCGTAGGGGCCTGTAGTGTTCCCTAGGGGCCTCTAGAGTCTCGTACAGTTCCGTAGGGTCCTGTAGGTTTCCATAAGCGCCTGCAGAGGTCTGAAGGGGCCCGTACTGTTCCGTAAGGATCCATAGGGTTCCATAGAGCTCCGTAGGTTCCCTAGAGGCCTGTAGAGTACCGCAGTAGCCAGTAGTGTTCTGTAGGGGCCCGTAAGGTTCCTTCCGTAGAGGCTGGCAGTGTTCCGTAGGGGCCTGTAGGGTTGTGTAAGTGCCCGCAGCAGTCTGTAGGAGTCTGTGGTATTCTGTAAGGTTCTGGAGGGTTCTGCAGGGTTCCGTAGGGGCCCGTAGAGTTCCGTAGTGGCTGGTAAAGTTCCGTAGGGCCCTGTGGGGTTCTGTATGGACCTGTAGGGTTCTGTAGGTGCCTGCAGGCTTCTGCAAGTGCCCGCAGGTGTCTGTAGGGTTTTGTAGGGGTCTGTAGGGTTCTGTAGGAGCCCATAGGTTTTTAGTGAGGTTCCGTTGTGTTGCTAAGGGTCTTGTAGAGTGCTGTCGGGTCCTGGAGTATTCTGTAGGGTTCCAGAGGGGCTCGTAGGGTTCCGTTGAAATCTGTAGGCTTCCCTAGGGGCCCGTGGAGTCCCGTAGATTTCCGTAGGGGCCTGTAGGGTTGTGTAAGTGCCCGCAGGGGTTGGTAGGAGCTTGTAGGGTGCCATAAGTTTCCAGAGGGTTGTGTAGGGTTCCGTAGGGGCCTGTGGTGTTCCCTAGGGGCCTGTAGAGTCTCGTACAGTTCCGTAGGGTCCTGTAGGTTTCCATAAGCGCCCGCAGAGGTCTGAAGGGGCCCATACTGTTCTGTAAGGATCCATAGGGCTCCGTAGAGCTTCGTAGGTTCCCTAGAGGCCTGTAGAGTACCGCAGGAACCAGTAGTGTTCTGTAGGGGCCCGTAGGGTTCCTTCCATAGGGGCTGGCAGTGTTCCGTAGGGTCCTCTAGGGTTGAGTAAGTGCCCGCAGGAGTCTGTAGGAATCCGTGGGATTCTGTAAGGTTCTGGAGGGTTCTGGAGGATTCCCTAGGGGCCCGTAGAGTTCCGTTGTGGCTGGTAAAGTTCCCTAGGGCCCTGTACCGTTCCGTAACTGCCTGCCAGGGTCTTTAGGCTTCCGTAGGGGCTGGTAGGGTTCCATAAAGTTCCGTGGGTTCCTGCAGAGTTCTGCAAGTGCCCGCAAGGGCCTGTAGGGGCCCACAGTGTTTCTGTCAGGTTCCGTAGAGTTCCGTAGGGGCCATAGGTTTCCGTAGCGGCTGGTAGTATTCCGTAGGGGTCTGTAGGGTTCCGTAGGCACCTGCAGTGTTCTGGAGGAGCCCATAGGGTTTTAGTGAGGTTCCGTTGTGTTGCTAAGGGTCTTGTAGAGTGCTGTCGGGTCCTGGAGTATTCTGTAGGGTTCCAGAGGGGCTCGTAGGGTTCCGTTGAAATCTGTAGGCTTCCCTAGGGGCCCGTGGAGTCCCGTAGATTTCCGTAGGGGCCTGTAGGGTTGTGTAAGTGCCCGCAGGGGTTGGTAGGAGCTTGTAGGGTGCCATAAGTTTCCAGAGGGTTGTGTAGGGTTCCGTAGGGGCCTGTGGTGTTCCCTAGGGGCCTGTAGAGTCTCGTACAGTTCCGTAGGGTCCTGTAGGTTTCCATAAGCGCCCGCAGAGGTCTGAAGGGGCCCGTACTGTTCCGTAAGGATCCATAGGGTTCCGTAGAGCTTCGTAGGTTCCCTAGAGGCCTGTAGAGTACCGCAGGAGCCAGTAGTGTTCTGTAGGGGCCCGTAAGGTTCCTTCCGTAGGGGCTGGCAGTGTTCCGTAGGGGCCTGTAGGGTTGTGTAAGTGCCCGCAGCAGTCTGTAGGAGTCTGTGGGATTCTGTAAGGTTCTGGAGGGTTCTGCAGGGTTCCGTAGGGGCCCGTAGAGTTCCGTAGTGGCTGGTAAAGTTCCGTAGGGCCCTGTGGGGTTCTGTATGGACCTGTAGGGTTCTGTAGGGGCCTGCAGGGTTCTGTAAGTGCCCGCAGGTGTCTGTAGGGTTCCGTAGGGGTCTGTAGGGTTCCGTAGGCACCTGCAGTGTTCTGTAGGAGCCCATAGGGTTTTAGTGAGGTTCCGTTGTGTTGCTAAGGGTCTTGTAGAGTGCTGTCGGGTTCTGGAGTATTCTGTAGGGTTCCAGAGGGGCTCGTAGGGTTCCGTCGAAATCTGTAGGCTTCCCTAGGGGCCCGTGGAGTCCCGTAGACTTCCGTAGGGGCCTGTAGGGTTGTGTAAGTGCCCGCAGGGGTTGGTAGGAGCTTGTAGGGTGCCATAAGTTTCCAGAGGGTTGTGTAGGGTTCCGTAGGGGCCTGTGGTGTTCCCTAGGGGCCTGTAGAGTCTCGTACGGTTCCGTAGGGGCCTGTGGTGTTCCCTAGGGGCCTGTAGAGTCTCGTACGGTTCCGTAGGGGCCTGTAGTGTTCCCTAGGGGCCTCTAGAGTCTCGTACAGTTCCGTAGGGTCCTGTAGGTTTCCATAAGCGCCTGCAGAGGTCTGAAGGGGCCCGTACTGTTCCGTAAGGATCCATAGGGTTCCATAGAGCTCCGTAGGTTCCCTAGAGGCCTGTAGAGTACCGCAGTAGCCAGTAGTGTTCTGTAGGGGCCCGTAAGGTTCCTTCCGTAGAGGCTGGCAGTGTTCCGTAGGGGCCTGTAGGGTTGTGTAAGTGCCCGCAGCAGTCTGTAGGAGTCTGTGGTATTCTGTAAGGTTCTGGAGGGTTCTGCAGGGTTCCGTAGGGGCCCGTAGAGTTCCGTAGTGGCTGGTAAAGTTCCGTAGGGCCCTGTGGGGTTCTGTATGGACCTGTAGGGTTCTGTAGGGGCCTGCAGGCTTCTGCAAGTGCCCGCAGGTGTCTGTAGGGTTTTGTAGGGGTCTGTAGGGTTCTGTAGGAGCCCATAGGTTTTTAGTGAGGTTCCGTTGTGTTGCTAAGGGTCTTGTAGAGTGCTGTCGGGTCCTGGAGTATTCTGTAGGGTTCCAGAGGGGCTCGTAGGGTTCCGTTGAAATCTGTAGGCTTCCCTAGGGGCCCGTGGAGTCCCGTAGATTTCCGTAGGGGCCTGTAGGGTTGTGTAAGTGCCCGCAGGGGTTGGTAGGAGCTTGTAGGGTGCCATAAGTTTCCAGAGGGTTGTGTAGGGTTCCGTAGGGGCCTGTGGTGTTCCCTAGGGGCCTGTAGAGTCTCGTACAGTTCCGTAGGGTCCTGTAGGTTTCCATAAGCGCCCGCAGAGGTCTGAAGGGGCCCATACTGTTCTGTAAGGATCCATAGGGCTCCGTAGAGCTTCGTAGGTTCCCTAGAGGCCTGTAGAGTACCGCAGGAGCCAGTAGTGTTCTGTAGGGGCCCGTAGGGTTCCTTCCATAGGGGCTGGCAGTGTTCCGTAGGGTCCTCTAGGGTTGAGTAAGTGCCCGCAGGAGTCTGTAGGAATCCGTGGGATTCTGTAAGGTTCTGGAGGGTTCTGGAGGATTCCATAGGGGCCCGTAGAGTTCCGTTGTGGCTGGTAAAGTTCCCTAGGGCCCTGTACCGTTCCGTAACTGCCTGCAAGGGTCTTTAGGCTTCCGTAGGGGCTGGTAGGGTTCCATAAAGTTCCGTGGGTTCCTGCAGAGTTCTGCAAGTGCCCGCAAGGGCCTGTAGGGGCCCACAGTGTTTCTGTCAGGTTCCGTAGAGTTCCGTAGGGGCCATAGGTTTCCGTAGCGGCTGGTAGTATTCCGTAGGGGTCTGTAGGGTTCCGTAGGCACCTGCAGTGTTCTGGAGGAGCCCATAGGGTTTTAGTGAGGTTCCGTTGTGTTGCTAAGGGTCTTGTAGAGTGCTGTCGGGTCCTGGAGTATTCTGTAGGGTTCCAGAGGGGCTCGTAGGGTTCCGTTGAAATCTGTAGGCTTCCCTAGGGGCCCGTGGAGTCCCGTAGATTTCCGTAGGGGCCTGTAGGGTTGTGTAAGTGCCCGCAGGGGTTGGTAGGAGCTTGTAGGGTGCCATAAGTTTCCAGAGGGTTGTGTAGGGTTCCGTAGGGGCCTGTGGTGTTCCCTAGGGGCCTGTAGAGTCTCGTACAGTTCCGTAGGGTCCTGTAGGTTTCCATAAGCGCCCGCAGAGGTCTGAAGGGGCCCGTACTGTTCCGTAAGGATCCATAGGGTTCCGTAGAGCTTCGTAGGTTCCCTAGAGGCCTGTAGAGTACCGCAGGAGCCAGTAGTGTTCTGTAGGGGCCCGTAAGGTTCCTTCCGTAGGGGCTGGCAGTGTTCCGTAGGGGCCTGTAGGGTTGTGTAAGTGCCCGCAGCAGTCTGTAGGAGTCTGTGGGATTCTGTAAGGTTCTGGAGGGTTCTGCAGGGTTCCGTAGGGGCCCGTAGAGTTCCGTAGTGGCTGGTAAAGTTCCGTAGGGCCCTGTGGGGTTCTGTATGGACCTGTAGGGTTCTGTAGGGGCCTGCAGGCTTCTGTAAGTGCCCGCAGGTGTCTGTAGGGTTCCGTAGGGGTCTGTAGGGTTCCGTAGGCACCTGCAGTGTTCTGTAGGAGCCCATAGGGTTTTAGTGAGGTTCCGTTGTGTTGCTAAGGGTCTTGTAGAGTGCTGTCGGGTCCTGGAGTATTCTGTAGGGTTCCAGAGGGGCTGGTAGGGTTCCGTTGAAATCTGTAGGCTTCCCTAGGGGCCCGTGGAGTCCCGTAGACTTCCGTAGGGGCCTGTAGGGTTGTGTAAGTGCCCGCAGGGGTTGGTAGGAACTTGTAGGGTGCCATAAGTTTCCAGAGGGTTGTGTAGGGTTCCGTAGGGGCCTGTGGTGTTCCCTAGGGGCCTGTAGAGTCTCGTACGGTTCCGTAGGGGCCTGTGGTGTTCCCTAGGGGCCTGTAGAGGCTCGTACGGTTCCGTAGGGGCCTGTAGTGTTCCCTAGGGGCCTCTAGAGTCTCGTACAGTTCCGTAGGGTCCTGTAGGTTTCCATAAGCGCCCGCAGAGGTCTGAAGGGACCCGTACTGTTCCATAAGGATCCATAGGGTTCCGTAGAGCTTCGTAGGTTCCCTAGAGGCCTGTAGAGTACCGCAGTAGCCAGTAGTGTTCTGTAGGGGCCCGTAAGGTTCCTTCCGTAGAGGCTGGCAGTGTTCCGTAGGGGCCTGTAGGGTTGTGTAAGTGCCCGCAGCAGTCTGTAGGAGTCTGTGGTATTCTGTAAGGTTCTGGAGGGTTCTGCAGGGTTCCGTAGGGGCCCGTAGAGTTCCGTAGTGGCTGGTAAAGTTCCGTAGGGCCCTGTGGGGTTCTGTATGGACCTGTAGGGTTCTGTAGGGGCCTGCAGGCTTCTGCAAGTGCCCGCAGGTGTCTGTAGGGTTTTGTAGGGGTCTGTAGGGTTCTGTAGGAGCCCATAGGTTTTTAGTGAGGTTCCGTTGTGTTGCTAAGGGTCTTGTAGAGTGCTGTCGGGTCCTGGAGTATTCTGTAGGGTTCCAGAGGGGCTCGTAGGGTTCCGTTGAAATCTGTAGGCTTCCCTAGGGGCCCGTGGAGTCCCGTAGATTTCCGTAGGGGCCTGTAGGGTTGTGTAAGTGCCCGCAGGGGTTGGTAGGAGCTTGTAGGGTGCCATAAGTTTCCAGAGGGTTGTGTAGGGTTCCGTAGGGGCCTGTGGTGTTCCCTAGGGGCCTGTAGAGTCTCGTACAGTTCCGTAGGGTCCTGTAGGTTTCCATAAGCGCCCGCAGAGGTCTGAAGGGGCCCATACTGTTCTGTAAGGATCCATAGGGCTCCGTAGAGCTTCGTAGGTTCCCTAGAGGCCTGTAGAGTACCGCAGGAGCCAGTAGTGTTCTGTAGGGGCCCGTAGGGTTCCTTCCATAGGGGCTGGCAGTGTTCCGTAGGGTCCTCTAGGGTTGAGTAAGTGCCCGCAGGAGTCTGTAGGAATCCGTGGGATTCTGTAAGGTTCTGGAGGGTTCTGGAGGATTCCATAGGGGCCCGTAGAGTTCCGTTGTGGCTGGTAAAGTTCCCTAGGGCCCTGTACCGTTCCGTAACTGCCTGCAAGGGTCTTTAGGCTTCCGTAGGGGCTGGTAGGGTTCCATAAAGTTCCGTGGGTTCCTGCAGAGTTCTGCAAGTGCCCGCAAGGGCCTGTAGGGGCCCACAGTGTTTCTGTCAGGTTCCGTAGAGTTCCGTAGGGGCCATAGGTTTCCGTAGCGGCTGGTAGTATTCCGTAGGGGTCTGTAGGGTTCCGTAGGCACCTGCAGTGTTCTGGAGGAGCCCATAGGGTTTTAGTGAGGTTCCGTTGTGTTGCTAAGGGTCTTGTAGAGTGCTGTCGGGTCCTGGAGTATTCTGTAGGGTTCCAGAGGGGCTCGTAGGGTTCCGTTGAAATCTGTAGGCTTCCCTAGGGGCCCGTGGAGTCCCGTAGATTTCCGTAGGGGCCTGTAGGGTTGTGTAAGTGCCCGCAGGGGTTGGTAGGAGCTTGTAGGGTGCCATAAGTTTCCAGAGGGTTGTGTAGGGTTCCGTAGGGGCCTGTGGTGTTCCCTAGGGGCCTGTAGAGTCTCGTACAGTTCCGTAGGGTCCTGTAGGTTTCCATAAGCGCCCGCAGAGGTCTGAAGGGGCCCGTACTGTTCCGTAAGGATCCATAGGGTTCCGTAGAGCTTCGTAGGTTCCCTAGAGGCCTGTAGAGTACCGCAGGAGCCAGTAGTGTTCTGTAGGGGCCCGTAAGGTTCCTTCCGTAGGGGCTGGCAGTGTTCCGTAGGGGCCTGTAGGGTTGTGTAAGTGCCCGCAGCAGTCTGTAGGAGTCTGTGGGATTCTGTAAGGTTCTGGAGGGTTCTGCAGGGTTCCGTAGGGGCCCGTAGAGTTCCGTAGTGGCTGGTAAAGTTCCGTAGGGCCCTGTGGGGTTCTGTATGGACCTGTAGGGTTCTGTAGGGGCCTGCAGGCTTCTGTAAGTGCCCGCAGGTGTCTGTAGGGTTCCGTAGGGGTCTGTAGGGTTCCGTAGGCACCTGCAGTGTTCTGTAGGAGCCCATAGGGTTTTAGTGAGGTTCCGTTGTGTTGCTAAGGGTCTTGTAGAGTGCTGTCGGGTCCTGGAGTATTCTGTAGGGTTCCAGAGGGGCTGGTAGGGTTCCGTTGAAATCTGTAGGCTTCCCTAGGGGCCCGTGGAGTCCCGTAGACTTCCGTAGGGGCCTGTAGGGTTGTGTAAGTGCCCGCAGGGGTTGGTAGGAACTTGTAGGGTGCCATAAGTTTCCAGAGGGTTGTGTAGGGTTCCGTAGGGGCCTGTGGTGTTTCCTAGGGGCCTGTAGAGTCTCGTACGGTTCCGTAGGGGCCTGTGGTGTTCCCTAGGGGCCTGTAGAGGCTCGTACGGTTCCGTAGGGGCCTGTAGTGTTCCCTAGGGGCCTCTAGAGTCTCGTACAGTTCCGTAGGGTCCTGTAGGTTTCCATAAGCGCCCGCAGAGGTCTGAAGGGACCCGTACTGTTCCATAAGGATCCATAGGGTTCCGTAGAGCTTCGTAGGTTCCCTAGAGGCCTGTAGAGTACCGCAGTAGCCAGTAGTGTTCTGTAGGGGCCCGTAAGGTTCCTTCCGTAGAGGCTGGCAGTGTTCCGTAGGGGCCTGTAGGGTTGTGTAAGTACACGCAGCAGTCTGTAGGAGTCTGTGGGATTCTGTAAGGTTCTGGAGGGTTCTGCAGGGTTCTGTAGGGGCCCGTAGAGTTCCGTAGTGGCTGGTAAAGTTCCCTAGGGCCCTGTGGGGTTCTGTATGGACCTGTAGGGTTCTGTAGGGGCCTGCAGGGTTCTGTAAGTGCCCGCAGGTGTCTGTAGGGTTTTGTAGGGGTCTGTAGGGTTCCGTAGGCGCCTGCAGTGTTCTGTAGGAGCCCATAGGGTTTTAGTGAGGTTCCGTTGTGTTGCTAAGGGTCTTGTAGAGTGCTGTCGGGTCCTGGAGTATTCTGTAGGGTTCCAGAGGGGCTCGTAGGGTTCCGTTGAAATCTGTAGGTTTCCCTAGGGGCCCGTGGAGTCCCGTAGATTTCCGTAGGGGCCTGTAGGGTTGTGTAAGTGCCCGCAGGGGTTGGTAGGAGCTTGTAGGGTGCCATAAGTTTCCAGAGGGTTGTGTAGGGTTCCGTAGGGGCCTGTGGTGTTCCCTAGGGGCCTGTAGAGTCTTGTACAGTTCCGTAGGGTCCTGTAGGTTTCCATAAGCGCCCGCAGAGGTCTGAAGGGGCCCGTACTGTTCCATAAGGATCCATAGGGCTCCGTAGAGCTTCGTAGGTTCCCTAGAGGCCTGTAGAGTACCGCAGGAACCAGTAGTGTTCTGTAGGGGCCCGTAGGGTTCCTTCCATAGGGGCTGGCAGTGTTCTGTAGGGTCCTCTAGGGTTGAGTAAGTGCCCGCAGGAGTCTGTAGGAATCCGTGGGATTCTGTAAGGTTCTGGAGGGTTCTGGAGGATTCCATAGGGGCCCGTAGAGTTCCGTTGTGGCTGGTAAAGTTCCCTAGGGCCCTGTACCGTTCCGTAACTGCCTGCAAGGGTCTTTAGGCTTCCGTAGGGGCTGGTAGGGTTCCATAAAGTTCCGTGGGTTCCTGCAGAGTTCTGCAAGTGCCCGCAAGGGCCTGTAGGGGCCCACAGTGTTTCTGTCAGGTTCCGTAGAGTTCCGTAGGGGCCATAGGTTTCCGTAGCGGCTGGTAGTATTCCGTAGGGGTCTGTAGGGTTCCGTAGGCACCTGCAGTGTTCTGGAGGAGCCCATAGGGTTTTAGTGAGGTTCCGTTGTGTTGCTAAGGGTCTTGTAGAGTGCTGTCGGGTCCTGGAGTATTCTGTAGGGTTCCAGAGGGGCTGGTAGGGTTCCATTGAAATCTGTAGGCTTCCCTAGGGGCCCGTGGAGTCCCGTAGACTTCCGTAGGGGCCTGTAGGGTTGTGTAAGTGCCCGCAGGGGTTGGTAGGAACTTGTAGGGTGCCATAAGTTTCCAGAGGGTTGTGTAGGGTTCCGTAGGGGCCTGTGGTGTTTCCTAGGGGCCTGTAGAGTCTCGTACGGTTCCGTAGGGGCCTGTGGTGTTCCCTAGGGGCCTGTAGAGGCTCGTACGGTTCCGTAGGGGCCTGTAGTGTTCCCTAGGGGCCTCTAGAGTCTCGTACAGTTCCGTAGGGTCCTGTAGGTTTCCATAAGCGCCCGCAGAGGTCTGAAGGGACCCGTACTGTTCCATAAGGATCCATAGGGTTCCGTAGAGCTTCGTAGGTTCCCTAGAGGCCTGTAGAGTACCGCAGGAGCCAGTAGTGTTCTGTAGGGGCCCGTAAGGTTCCTTCCGTAGAGGCTGGCAGTGTTCCGTAGGGGCCTGTAGGGTTGTGTAAGTACACGCAGCAGTCTGTAGGAGTCTGTGGGATTCTGTAAGGTTCTGGAGGGTTCTGCAGGGTTCTGTAGGGGCCCGTAGAGTTCCGTAGTGGCTGGTAAAGTTCCGTAGGGCCCTGTGGGGTTCTGTATGGACCTGCAGGGTTCTGTAGGGGCCTGCAGGCTTCTGCAAGTGCCCGCAGGTGTCTGTAGGGTTTTGTAGGGGTCTGTAGGGTTCTGTAGGAGCCCATAGGTTTTTAGTGAGGTTCCGTTGAGTTGCTAAGGATCTTGTAGAGTGCTGTCGGGTCCTGGAGTATTCTGTAGGGTTCCAGAGGGGCTGGTAGGGTTCCGTTGAAATCTGTAGGCTTCCCTAGGGGCCCGTGGAGTCCCGTAGATTTCCGTAGGGGCCTGTAGGGTTGTGTAAGTGCCCGCAGGGGTTGGTAGGAGCTTGTAGGGTGCCATAAGTTTCCAGAGGGTTGTGTAGGGTTCCGTAGGGGCCTGTGGTGTTCCCTAGGGGCCTGTAGAGTCTCGTACAGTTTAGTAGGGGCCTGTGGTGTTCCCTAGGGGCCTGTAGAGTCTCGTACGGTTCCTTAGGGGCCTGTAGTGTTCCCTAGGGGCCTCTAGAGTCTCGTACAGTTCCGTAGGGTCCTGTAGGTTTCCATAAGCGCCCGCAGAGGTCTGAAGGGGCCCGTACTGTTCCGTAAGGATCCATAGGGTTCCGTAGAGCTTCGTAGGTTCCCTAGAGGCCTGTAGAGTACCTCAGGAGCCAGTAGTGTTCTGTAGGGGCCCGTAAGGTTCCTTCCGTAGGGGCTGGCAGTGTTCCGTAGGGGCCTGTAGGGTTGTGTAAGTGCCCGCAGCAGTCTGTAGGAGTCTGTGGGATTCTGTAAGGTTCTGGAGGGTTCTGCAGGGTTCCGTAGGGGCCCGTAGAGTTCCGTAGTGGCGGGTAAAGTTCCCTAGGGCCCTGTGGGGTTCTGTATGGACCTGTAGGGTTCTGTAGGGGCCTGCAGGCTTCTGTAAGTGCCCGCAGGTGTCTGTAGGGTTTTGTAGGGGTCTGTAGGGTTCCGTAGGCGCCTGCAGTGTTCTGTAGGAACCCATAGGGTTTTAGTGAGGTTCCGTTGTGTTGCTAAGGATCTTGTAGAGTGCTGTCGGGTCCTGGAGTATTCTGTAGGGTTCCAGAGGGGCTCGTAGGGTTCCGTTGAAATCTGTAGGCTTCCCTAGGGGCCCGTGGAGTCCCGTAGATTTCCGTAGGGACCTGTAGGGTTGTGTAAGTGCCCGCAGGGGTTGGTAGGAGCTTGTAGGGTGCCATAAGTTTCCAGAGGGTTGTGTAGGGTTCCGTAGGGGCCTGTGGTGTTCCCTAGGGGCCTGTAGAGTCTCGTACAGTTCCGTAGGGTCCTGTAGGTTTCCATAAGCGCCCGCAGTGGTCTGAAGGGGCCCATACTGTTCTGTAAGGATCCATAGGGCTCCGTAGAGCTTCGTAGGTTCCCTAGAGGCCTGTAGAGTACCACAGGAACCAGTAGTGTTCTGTAGGGGCCCGTAGGGTTCCTTCCATAGGGGCTGGCAGTGTTCCGTAGGGTCCTCTAGGGTTGAGTAAGTGCCCGCAGGAGTCTGTAGGAATCCGTGGGATTCTGTAGGGTTCTGGAGGATTCCCTAGGGGCCCGTAGAGTTCCGTAGTGGCTGGTAAAGTTCCCTAGGGCCCTGTACCGTTCCGTAACTGCCTGTAAGGGTCTTTAGGCTTCCGTAGGGGCTGGTAGGGTTCCATAAAGTTCCATGGGTTCCTGCAGAGTTCTGCAAGTGCCCGCAAGGGCCTGTAGGGGCCCACAGTGTTTCTGTCAGGTTCCGTAGAGTTCCGTAGGGGCCATAGGTTTCCGTAGCGGCTGGTAGTATTCCGTAGGGGTCTGTAGGGTTCCGTAGGCACCTGCAGTGTTCTGTAGGAGCCCATAGGGTTTTAGTGAGGTTCCGTTGTGTTGCTAAGGGTCTTGTAGTGTGCTGTCGGGTCCTGGAGTATTCTGTAGGGTTCCAGAGGGGCTCGTAGGGTTCCGTTGAAATCTGTAGGCTTCCCTAGGGGCCCGTGGAGTCCCGTAGATTTCCGTAGGGGCCTGTAGGGTTGTGTAAGTGCCCGCAGGGGTTGGTAGGAGCTTGTAGGGTGCCATAAGTTTCCAGAGGGTTGTGTAGGGTTCCGTAGGGGCCTGTGGTGTTCCCTAGGGGCCTGTAGAGTCTCGTACGGTTCCGTAGGGGCCTGTGGTGTTCCCTAGGGGCCTGTAGAGTCTCGTACGGTTCCGTAGGGGCCTGTAGTGATCCCTAGGGGCCTGTAGAGTCTCGTACAGTTCCGTAGGGTCCTGTAGGTTTCCATAAGCGCCCGCAGAGGTCTGAAGGGGCCCGTACTGTTCCGTAAGGATCCATAGGGCTCCGTAGAGCTTCGTAGGTTCCCTAGAGGCCTGTAGAGTACCGCAGGAGCCAGTAGTGTTCTGTAGGGGCCCGTAAGGTTCCTTCCGTAGAGGCTGGCAGTGTTCCGTAGGGGCCTGTAGGGTTGTGTAAGTACACGCAGCAGCCTGTAGGAGTCTGTGGGATTCTGTAAGGTTCTGGAGGGTTCTGCAGGGTTCTGTAGGGGCCCGTAGAGTTCCGTAGTGGCTGGTAAAGTTCCGTAGGGCCCTGTGGGGTTCTGTATGGACCTGTAGGGTTCTGTAGGTGCCTGCAGGCTTCTGCAAGTGCCCGCAGGTGTCTGTAGGGTTTTGTAGGGGTCTGTAGGGTTCTGTAGGAGCCCATAGGTTTTTAGTGAGGTTCCGTTGTGTTGCTAAGGGTCTTGTAGAGTGCTGTCGGGTCCTGGAGTATTCTGTAGGGTTCCAGAGGGGCTCGTAGGGTTCCGTTGAAATCTGTAGGCTTCCCTAGGGGCCCGTGGAGTCCCGTAGATTTCCGTAGGGGCCTGTAGGGTTGTGTAAGTGCCCGCAGGGGTTGGTAGGAGCTTGTAGGGTGCCATAAGTTTCCAGAGGGTTGTGTAGGGTTCCGTAGGGGCCTGTGGTGTTCCCTAGGGGCCTGTAGAGTCTCGTACGGTTCCGTAGGGGCCTGTGGTGTTCCCTAGGGGCCTGTAGAGTCTCGTACGGTTCCTTAGGGGCCTGTAGTGTTCCCTAGGGGCCTCTAGAGTCTCGTACAGTTCCGTAGGGTCCTGTAGGTTTCCATAAGCGCCCGCAGAGGTCTGAAGGGGCCCGTACTGTTCCGTAAGGATCCATAGGGTTCCGTAGAGCTTCGTAGGTTCCCTAGAGGCCTGTAGAGTACCGCAGGAGCCAGTAGTGTTCTGTAGGGGCCCGTAAGGTTCCTTCCGTAGGGGCTGGCAGTGTTCCGTAGGGGCCTGTAGGGTTGTGTAAGTGCCCGCAGCAGTCTGTAGGAGTCTGTGGGATTCTGTAAGGTTCTGGAGGGTTCTGCAGGGTTCCGTAGGGGACCGTAGAGTTCTGTAGTGGCTGGTAAAGTTCCGTAGGGCCCTGTGGGGTTCTGTATGGACCTGTAGGGTTCCGTAGGGGCCTGCAGGCTTCTGTAAGTGCCCGCAGGTGTCTGTAGGGTTCCGTAGGGGTCTGTAGGGTTCCGTAGGCACCTGCAGTGTTCTGTAGGAGCCCATAGGGTTTTAGTGAGGTTCCGTTGTGTTGCTAAGGGTCTTGTAGAGTGCTGTCGGGTCCTGGAGTATTCTGTAGGGTTCCAGAGGGGCTGGTAGGGTTCCGTTGAAATCTGTAGGCTTCCCTAGGGGCCTGTGGAGTCCCGTAGACTTCCGTAGGGGCCTGTAGGGTTGTGTAAGTGCCCGCAGGGGTTGGTAGGAGCTTGTAGGGTGCCATAAGTTTCCAGAGGGTTGTGTAGGGTTCCGTAGGGGCCTGTGGTGTTCCCTAGGGGCCTGTAGAGTCTCGTACGGTTCCGTAGGGGCCTGTGGTGTTCCCTAGGGGCCTGTAGAGTCTCGTACGGTTCCGTAGGGGCCTGTGGTGTTCCCTAGGGGCCTGTAGAGGCTCGTACGGTTCCGTAGGGGCCTGTAGTGTTCCCTAGGGGCCTCTAGAGTCTCGTACAGTTCCGTAGGGTCCTGTAGGTTTCCATAAGCGCCCGCAGAGGTCTGAAGGGGCCCGTACTGTTCCGTAAGGATCCATAGGGCTCCGTAGAGCTTCGTAGGTTCCCTAGAGGCCTGTAGAGTACCGCAGGAGCCAGTAGTGTTCTGTAGGGGCCCGTAAGGTTCCTTCCGTAGGGGCTGGCAGTGTTCCGTAGGGGCCTGTAGGGTTGTGTAAGTGCCCGCAGCAGTCTGTAGGAGTCTGTGGGATTCTGTAAGGTTCTGGAGGGTTCTGCAGGGTTCCGTAGGGGCCCGTAGAGTTCCGTAGTGGCTGGTAAAGTTCCGTAGGGCCCTGTGGGGTTCTGTATGGACCTGTAGGGTTCTGTAGGTGCCTGCAGGCTTCTGCAAGTGCCCGCAGGTGTCTGTAGGGTTTTGTAGGGGTCTGTAGGGTTCTGTAGGAGCCCATAGGTTTTTAGTGAGGTTCCGTTGTGTTGCTAAGGGTCTTGTAGAGTGCTGTCGGGTCCTGGAGTATTCTGTAGGGTTCCAGAGGGGCTCGTAGGGTTCCGTTGAAATCTGTAGGCTTCCCTAGGGGCCCGTGGAGTCCCGTAGATTTCCGTAGGGGCCTGTAGGGTTGTGTAAGTGCCCGCAGATGTTGGTAGGAGCTTGTAGGGTGCCATAAGTCTCCAGAGGGTTGTGTAGGGTTCCGTAGGGGCCTGTGGTGTTCCCTAGGGGCCTGTAGAGTCTCGTACGGTTCCGTAGGGGCCTGTGGTGTTCCCTAGGGGCCTGTAGAGTCTCGTACGGTTCCTTAGGGGCCTGTAGTGTTCCCTAGGGGCCTCTAGAGTCTCGTACAGTTCCGTAGGGTCCTGTAGGTTTCCATAAGCGCCCGCAGAGGTCTGAAGGGGCCCGTACTGTTCCGTAAGGATCCATAGGGTTCCATAGAGCTTCGTAGGTTCCCTAGAGGCCTGTAGAGTACCGCAGGAGCCAGTAGTGTTCTGTAGGGGCCCGTAAGGTTCCTTCCGTAGGGGCTGGCAGTGTTCCGTAGGGGCCTGTAGGGTTGTGTAAGTGCCCGCAGCAGTCTGTAGGAGTCTGTGGGATTCTGTAAGGTTCTGGAGGGTTCTGGAGGATTCCGTAGGGGCCCGTAGAGTTCCGTAGTGGCTGGTAAAGTTCCGTAGGGCCCTGTGGGGTTCTGTATGGACCTGTAGGGTTCTGTAGGGGCCTGCAGGGTTCTGTAAGTGCCCGCAGGTGTCTGTAGGGTTTTGTAGGGGTCTGTAGGGTTCTGTAGGAGTCCATAGGGTTTTAGTGAGGTTCTGTTGTGTTGCTAAGGGTCTTGTAGAGTGCTGTCGGGTCCTGGAGTATTCTGTAGGGTTCCAGAGGGGCTCGTAGGGTTCCGTTGAAATCTGTAGGCTTCCCTAGGGGCCCGTGGAGTCCCATAGATTTCCGTAGGGGCCTGTAGGGTTGTGTAAGTGCCCGCAGGGGTTGGTAGGAGCTTGTAGGGTGCCATAAGTTTCCAGAGGGTTGTGTAGGGTTCCGTAGGGGCCTGTGGTGTTCCCTAGGGGCCTCTAGAGTCTCGTACGGTTCCGTAGGCGCCTGTGGTGTTCCCTAGGGGCCTGTAGAGTCTCGTACGATTCCGTAGGGGCCTGTAGTGTTCCCTAGGGGCCTCTAGAGTCTCGTACGGTTCCGTAGGGGCCTGTAGTGTTCCCTAGGGGCCTCTAGAGTCTCGTACAGTTCCGTAGGGTCCTGTAGGTTTCCATAAGCGCCCGCAGAGGTCTGAAGGGGCCCGTACTGTTCCGTAAGGATCCATAGGGTTCCGTAGAGCTTCGTAGGTTCCCTAGAGGCCTGTAGAGTACCGCAGGAGCCAGTAGTGTTCTGTAGGGGCCCGTAAGGTTCATTCCGTAGGGGCTGGCAGTGTTCCGTAGGGGTCTGTAGGGTTGTGTAAGTGCCCGCAGCAGTCTGTAGGAGTCTGTGGGATTCTGTAAGGTTCTGGAGGGTTCTGCAGGGTTCTGTAGGGGCCCGTAGAGTTCCGTAGTGGCGGGTAAAGTTCCGTAGGGCCCTGTGGGGTTCTGTATGGACCTGTAGGGTTCTGTAGGGGCCTGCAGGGTTCTGTAAGTGCCCGCAGGTGTCTGTAGGGTTCCCTAGGGGTCTGTAGGGTCCCGTAGGCGCCTGCAGTGTTCTGTAGGAGCCCATAGGGTTTTAGTGAGGTTCCTGCAGAGTTCTGCAAGTGCCCGCAAGGGCCTGTAGGGGCGCACAGTGTTTCTGTCATGTTCCGTAGAGTTCTGCAGGGGCCATAGGTTTCCGTAGCGGCTGGTAGTATTCCGTAGGGGTCTGTAGGGTTCCGTAGGCACCTGCAGTGTTCTGTAGGAGCCCATAGGGTTTTAGTGAGGTTCCGTTGTGTTGCTAAGGGTCTTGTAGAGTTCTGTCGGGTCCTGGAGTATTCTGTAGGGTTCCAGAGGGGCTCGTAGGGTTCCGTTGAAATCTGTAGGCTTCCCTAGGGGCCCGTGGAGTCCCGTAGATTTCCGTAGGGGCCTGTAGGGTTGTGTAAGTGCCCGCAGGGGTTGGTAGGAGCTTGTAGGGTGCCATAAGTTTCCAGAGGGTAGTGTAGGGTTCCGTAGGGGCCTGTAGTGTTCCCTAGGGGCCTGTAGAGTCTCGTACGGTTCCGTAGGGTCCTGTGGTGTTCCCTAAGGGCCTGTAGAGGCTCGTACGGTTCCGTAGGGGCCTGTAGTGTTCCCTAGGGGCCTCTAGAGTCTCGTACAGTTCCGTAGGGTCCTGTAGGTTTCCATAAGCGCCCGCAGAAGTCTGAAGGGGCCCGTACTGTTCCGTAAGGATCCATAGGGCTCCGTAGAGCTTCGTAGGTTCCCTAGAAGCCTGTAGAGTACCGCAGGAGCCAGTAGTGTTCTGTAGGGGCCCGTAGGGTTCCTTCCATAGGGGCTGGCAGTGTTCCGTAGGGTCCTCTAGGGTTGAGTAAGTGCCCGCAGGAGTCTGTAGGAATCCGTGGGATTCTGTAAGGTTCTGGAGGGTTCTGCAGGGTTCCGTAGGGGCTCGTAGAGTTCCGTAGTGGCTGGTAACGTTCCCTAGGGCCCTGTACCATTCCGTAACTGCCTGCAAGGGTCTTTAGGCTTCCGTAGGGGCTGGTAGGGTTCCATAAAGTTCCGTGGGTTCCTGCAGAGTTCTGCAAGTGCCCGCAAGGGCCTGTAGGGGCGCACAGTGTTTCTGTCAGGTTCCGTAGAGTTCCATAGGGGCCATAGGTTTCCGTAGCGGCTGGTAGTATTCCGTAGGGGTCTGTAGTGTTCCGTAGGCACCTGCAGTGTTCTGTAGGAGCCCATAGGGTTTTAGTGAGGTTCCGTTGTGTTGCTAAGGGTCTTGTAGAGTGCTGTCGGGTCCTGGAGTATTCTGTAGGGTTCCAGAGGGGCTCGTAGGGTTCCGTTGAAATCTGTAGGCTTCCCTAGGGGCCCGTGGAGTCCCGTAGATTTCCGTAGGGGCCTGTAGGGTTGTGTAAGTGCCCGCAGGGGTTGGTAGGAGCTTGTAGGGTTCCATAAGTTTCCAGAGGGTTGTGTAGGGTTCCGTAGGGGCCTGTGGTGTTCCCTAGGGGCCTGTAGAGTCTCATACGGTTCCGTAGGGGCCTGTGGTGTTCCCTAGGGGCCTCTAGAGTCTCGTACGGTTCCGTAGGGTCCTGTAGGTTTCCATAAGCGCCCGCAGAGGTCTGAAGGGGCCCGTACTGTTCCGTAAGGATCCATAGGGTTCCGTAGAGCTTCGTAGGTTCCCTAGAGGCCTGTAGAGTACCGCAGGAGCCAGTAGTGTTCTGTAGGGGCCCGTAAGGTTCCTTCCGTAGGGGCTGGCAGTGTTCCGTAGGGGCCTGTAGGGTTGTGTAAGTACACGCAGCAGTCTGTAGGAGTCTGTGGGATTTTGTAAGGTTCTGGAGGGTTCTGCAGGGTTCCGTAGGGGCCCGTAGAGTTCCGTAGTTGCTGGTAAAGTTCCGTAGGGCCCTGTGGGGTTCTGTATGGACCTGTAGGGTTCTGTAGGGGCCTGCAGGGTTCTGTAAGTGCCCGCAGGTGTCTGTAGGGTTCCGTAGGGGTCTGTAGGGTTCCGTAGGCACCTGCAGTGTTCTGGAGGAGCCCATAGGGTTTTAGTGAGGTTCCGTTGTGTTGCTAAGGGTCTTGTAGAGTGCTGTCGGGTCCTGGAGTATTCTGTAGGGTTCCAGAGGGGCTCGTAGGGTTCCGTTGAAATCTGTAGGCTACCCTAGGGGGCATTGGAGTCCCGTAGATTTCCGTAGAGGCCTGTAGGGTTGTGTAAGTGCCCACAGGGGTTGGTAGGAGCTTGTAGGGTGCCATAAGTTTCCAGAGGGTTGTGTAGGGTTCCGTAGGGGCCTGTGGTGTTCCCTAGGGGCCTGTAGAGTCTCGTACGATTCCGTAGGGGCCTGTAGTGTTCCCTAGGGGCCTGTAGAGTCTCGTACAGTTCCGTAGGGTCCTGTAGGTTTCCATAAGCGCCCGCAGAGGTCTGAAGGGGCCCGTACTGTTCCGTAAGGATCCATAGGGTTCCGTAGAGCTTCGTAGGTTCCCTAGAGGCCTGTAGAGTACCGCATGAGCCAGTAGTGTTCTGTAGGGGCCTGTAAGGTTCCTTCCGTAGGGGCTGGCAGTGTTCCGTAGGGTCCTCTAGGGTTGTGTAAGTGCCCGCAGCAGTCTGTAGGAGTCTGTGGGATTCTGTAAGGTTCTGGAGGGTTCTGCAGGGTTCCGTAGGGGCCCGTAGAGTTCCGTAGTGGCTGGTAAAGTTCCGTAGGGCCCTGTGGGGTTCTGTATGGACCTGTAGGGTTCTGTAGGGGCCTGCAGGGTTCTGTAAGTGCCCGCAGGTGTCTGTAGGGTTTTGTAGGTGTCTGTAGGGTTCTGTAGGAGCCCATAGGTTTTTAGTGAGGTTCTGTTGTGTTGCTAAGGGTCTTGTAGAGTGCTGTCGGGTCCTGGAGTATTCTGTAGGGTTCCAGAGGGGCTGGTAGGGTTCCGTTGAAATCTGTAGGCTTCCCTAGGGGCCCGTGGAGTCCCGTAGATTTCCGTAGGGGCCTGTAGGGTTGTGTAAGTGCCCGCAGGGGTTGGTAGGAGCTTGTAGGGTGCCATAAGTTTCCAGAGGGTAGTGTAGGGTTCCGTAGGGGCCTGTAGTGTTCCCTAGGGGCCTGTAGAGCCTCGTACGGTTCCGTAGGGGCCTGTGGTGTTCCCTAGGGGCCTGTAGAGTCTTGTACGGTTCCGTAGGGGCCTGTAGTGTTCCCTAGGGGCCTCTAGAGTCTCGTACAGTTCCGTAGGGTCCTGTAGGTTTCCATAAGCGCCCGCAGAAGTCTGAAGGGGCCCGTACTGTTCCGTAAGGATCCATAGGGCTCCGTAGAGCTTCGTAGGTTCCCTAGAAGCCTGTAGAGTACCTCAGGAGCCAGTAGTGTTCTGTAAGGGCCCGTAGGGTTCCTTCCATAGGGGCTGGCAGTGTTCCGTAGGGTCCTCTAGGGTTGAGTAAGTGCCCGCAGGAGTCTGTAGGAATCCGTGGGATTCTGTAAGGTTCTGGAGGGTTCTGCAGGGTTCCGTAGGGGCCCGTAGAGTTCCGTAGTGGCTGGTAACGTTCCCTAGGGCCCTGTACCATTCCGTAACTGCCTGCAAGGGTCTTTAGGCTTCCGTAGGGGCTGGTAGGGTTCCATAAAGTTCCGTGGGTTCCTGCAGAGTTCTGCAAGTGCCCGCAAGGGCCTGTAGGGGCGCACAGTGTTTCTGTCAGGTTCCGTAGAGTTCCGCAGGGGCCATAGGTTTCCATAGCGGCTGGTAGTATTCCGTAGGGGTCTGTAGTGTTCCGTAGGCGCCTGCAGTGTTCTGTAGGAGCCCATAGGGTTTTAGTGAGGTTCCGTTGTGTTGCTAAGGGTCTTGTAGAGTGCTGTCGGGTCCTGGAGTATTCTGTAGGGTTCCAGAGGGGCTCGTAGGGTTCCGTTGAAATCTGTAGGGTTCCCTAGGGGCCCGTGGAGTCCCGTAGATTTCCGTAGGGGCCTGTAGGGTTGTGTAAGTGCCCGCAGGGGTTGGTAGGAACTTGTAGGGTTCCATAAGTTTCCAGAGGGTTGTGTAGGGTTCCGTAGGGGCCTGTGGTGTTCCCTAGGGGCCTGTAGAGTCTCATACGGTTCCGTAGGGGCCTGTGGTGTTCCCTAGGGGCCTGTAGAGTCTCGTACAGTTCCGTAGGGTCCTGTAGGTTTCCATAAGCGCCCGCAGAGGTCTGAAGGGGCCCGTACTGTTCCGTAAGGATCCATAGGGTTCCGTAGAGCTTCGTAGGTTCCCTAGAGGCCTGTAGAGTACCGCAGGAGCCAGTAGTGTTCTGTAGGGGCCCGTAAGGTTCCTTCTGTAGGGGCTGGCAGTGTTCCGTAGGGGCCTGTAGGGTTGTGTAAGTGCCCGCAGCAGTCTGTAGGAGTCTGTGGGATTTTGTAAGGTTCTGGAGGGTTCTGCAGGGTTCTGTAGGGGCCCGTAGAGTTCCGTAGTGGCTGGTAAAGTTCCGTAGGGCCCTGTGGGGTTCTGTATGGACCTGTAGGGTTCTGTAGGGGCCTGCAGGGTTCTGTAAGTGCCCGCAGGTGTCTGTAGGGTTCCGTAGGGGTCTGTAGGGTTCCGTAGGCACCTGCAGTGTTCTGGAGGAGCCCATAGGGTTTTAGTGAGGTTCCGTTGTGTTGCTAAGGGTCTTGTAGAGTGCTGTCAGGTCCTGGAGTATTCTGTAGGGTTCCAGAGGGGCTCGTAGGGTTCCGTTGAAATCTGTAGGCTACCCTAGGGGGCACTGGAGTCCCGTAGATTTCTGTAGAGGCCTGTAGGGTTGTGTAAGTGCCCACAGGGGTTGGTAGGAGCTTGTAGGGTGCCATAAGTTTCCAGAGGGTTGTGTAGGGTTCCGTAGGGGCCGGTGGTGTTCCCTAGGGGCCTCTAGAGTCTCGTACGGTTCCGTAGGGTCCTGTAGGTTTCCATAAGCGCCCGCAGAGGTCTGAAGGGGCCCGTACTGTTCCGTAAGGATCCATAGGGCTCCGTAGAGCTTCGTAGGTTCCCTAGAGGCCTGTAGAGTACCGCAGGAGCCAGTAGTGTTCTGTAGGGGCCCGTAGGGTTCCTTCCATAGGGGCTGGCAGTGTTCCGTAGGGTCCTCTAGGGTTGAGTAAGTGCCCGCAGGAGTCTGTAGGAATCCGTGGGATTCTGTAAGGTTCTGGAGGGTTCTGCAGGGTTCCGTAGGGGCCCGTAGAGTTCCGTAGTGACTGGTAACGTTCCCTAGGGCCCTGTACCGTTCCGTAACTGCCTGCAAGGGTCTTTAGGCTTCCGTAGGGGCTGGTAGGGTTCCATAAAGTTCCGTGGGTTCCTGCAGAGTTCTGCAAGTGCCCGCAAGGGCCTGTAGGGGCCCACAGTGTTTCTGTCAGGTTCCGTAGAGTTCCATAGGGGCCATAGGTTTCCATAGCGGCTGGCAGTATTCCGTAGGGGTCTGTAGTGTTCCGTAGGCACCTGCAGTGTTCTGTAGGAGCCCATAGGGTTTTACTGAGGTTCCGTTGTGTTGCTAAGGGTCTTGTAGAGTGCTGTCGGGTCCTGGAGTATTCTGTAGGGTTCCAGAGGGGCTCGTAGGGTTCCGTTGAAATCTGTAGGCTTCCCTAGGGGCCCGTGGAGTCCCGTAGATTTCCGTAGGGACCTGTAGGGTTGTGTAAGTGCCCGCAGGGGTTGGTAGGAGCTTGTAGGGTGCCATAAGTTTCCAGAGGGTAGTGTAGGGTTCCGTAGGGGCCTGTAGTGTTCCCTAGGGGCCTGTAGAGTCTCGTACGTTTCCGTAGGGGCCTGTGGTGTTCCCTAGGGGCCTGTAGAGTCTCGTACAATTCCGTAGGGGCCTGTGGTGTTCCCTAGGGGCCTGTAGAGTCTCGTACGGTTCCGTAGGGGCCTGTAGTGTTCCCTAGGGGCCTCTAGAGTCTCGTACAGTTCCGTAGGGTCCTGTAGGTTTCCATAAGCGCCCGCAGAGGTCTGAAGGGGTCCGTACTGGTCCGTAAGGATCCATAGGGCTCAGTAGAGCTTCGTAGGTTCCCTAGAAGCCTGTAGAGTACCGCAGGAGCCAGTAGTGTTCTGTAGGGGCCCGTAGGGTTCCTTCCGTAGGGGCTGGCAGTGTTCCGTAGGGTCCTCTAGGGTTGAGTAAGTGCCCGCAGGAGTCTGTAGGAATCCGTGGGATTCTGTAAGGTTCTGGAGGGTTCTGCAGGGTTCCGTAGGGGCCCGTAGAGTTCCGTAGTGGCTGGTAACGTTCCCTAGGGCCCTGTACCGTTCCGTAACTGCCTGCAAGGGTCTTTAGGCTTCCGTAGGGGCTGGTAGGGTTCCATAAAGTTCCGTGGGTTCCTGCAGAGTTCTGCAAGTGCCCGCAAGGGCCTGTAGGGGCCCACAGTGTTTCTGTCAGGTTCCGTAGAGTTCCGTAAGGGCCATAGGTTTCCAGAGTGGCTGGTAGTATTCCGTAGGGGTCTGTAGGGTTCTGTAGGCGCCTGCAGTGTTCTGGAGGAGCCCATAGGGTTTTAGTGAGGTTCCGTTGTGTTGCTAAGGGTCTTGTAGAGTGCTGTCGGGTCCTGGAGTATTCTGTAGGGTTCCAGAGGGGCTCGTAGGGTTCCGTTGAAATCTGTAGGCTTCCCTAGGGGCCCGTGGAGTCCCGTAGATTTCCGTAGGGGCCTGTAGGGTTGTGTAAGTGCCCGCAGCGGTTGGTAGGAGCTTGTAGGGTGCCATAAGTTTCCAGAGGGTTGTGTAGGGTTCCGTAGGGGCCTGTGGTGTTCCCTAGGGGCCTGTAGAGTCTCATACGGTTCCGTAGGGGCCTGTGGTGTTCCCTAGGGGCCTGTAGAGTCTCGTACAGTTCCGTAGGGTCCTGTAGGTTTCCATAAGCGCCCGCAGAGGTCTGAAGGGGCCCGTACTGTTCCGTAAGGATCCATAGGGTTCCGTAGAGCTTCGTAGGTTCCCTAGAGGCCTCTAGAGTACCGCAGGAGCCAGTAGTGTTCTGTAGGGGCCCGTAAGGTTCCTTCTGTAGGGGCTGGCAGTGTTCCGTAGGGGCCTGTAGGGTTGTGTAAGTGCCCGCAGCAGTCTGTAGGAGTCTGTGGGATTTTGTAAGGTTCTGGAGGGTTCTGCAGGGTTCTGTAGGGGCCCGTAGAGTTCCGTAGTGGCTGGTAAAGTTCCGTAGGGCCCTGTGGGGTTCTGTATGGACCTGTAGGGTTCTGTAGGGGCCTGCAGGGTTCTGTAAGTGCCCGCAGGTGTCTGTAGGGTTCCGTAGGGGTCTGTAGGGTTCCGTAGGCACCTGCAGTGTTCTGGAGGAGCCCATAGGGTTTTAGTGAGGTTCCGTTGTGTTGCTAAGGGTCTTGTAGAGTGCTGTCGGGTCCTGGAGTATTCTGTAGGGTTCCAGGGCTCGTAGGGTTCCGTTGAAATCTGTAGGCTACCCTAGGGGGCATTGGAGTCCCGTAGATTTCCGTAGAGGCCTGTAGGGTTGTGTAAGTGCCCACAGGGGTTGGTAGGAGCTTGTAGGGTGCCATAAGTTTCCAGAGGGTTGTGTAGGGTTCCGTAGGGGCCGGTGGTGTTCCCTAGGGGCCTCTAGAGTCTCGTACGGTTCCGTAGGGTCCTGTAGGTTTCCATAAGCGCCCGCAGAGGTCTGAAGGGGCCCGTACTGTTCCGTAAGGATCCATAGGGCTCCGTAGAGCTTCGTAGGTTCCCTAGAGGCCTGTAGAGTACCGCAGGAACCAGTAGTGTTCTGTAGGGGCCTGTAAGGTTCCTTCCATAGGGGCTGGCAGTGTTCCGTAGGGTCCTCTAGGGTTGAGTAAGTGCCCGCAGGAGTCTGTAGGAATCCGTGGGATTCTGTAAGGTTCTGGAGGGTTCTGCAGGGTTCCGTAGGGGCCCGTAGAGTGTTCCGTAGTGACTGGTAACGTTCCCTAGGGCCCTGTACCGTTCCGTAACTGCCTGCAAGGGTCTTTAGGCTTCCGTAGGGGCTGGTAGGGTTCCATAAAGTTCCGTGGGTTCCTGCAGAGTTCTGCAAGTGCCCGCAAGGGCCTGTAGGGGCCCACAGTGTTTCTGTCAGGTTCCGTAGAGTTCCATAGGGGCCATAGGTTTCCATAGCGGCTGGTAGTATTCCGTAGGGGTCTGTAGTGTTCCGTAGGCACCTGCAGTGTTCTGTAGGAGCCCATAGGGTTTTAGTGAGGTTCCGTTGTGTTGCTAAGGGTCTTGTAGAGTGCTGTCGGGTCCTGGAGTATTCTGTAGGGTTCCATAGGGGCTCGTAGGGTTCCGTTGAAATCTGTAGGCTTCCCTAGGGGCCCGTGGAGTCCCGTAGATTTCCGTAGGGACCTGTAGGGTTGTGTAAGTGCCCGCAGGGGTTGGTAGGAGCTTGTAGGGTGCCATAAGTTTCCAGAGGGTAGTGTAGGGTTCCGTAGGGGGCCTGTAGTGTTTCCCTAGGGGCCTGTAGAGTCTCGTACGTTTCCGTAGGGGCCTGTGGTGTTCCCTAGGGGCCTGTAGAGTCTCGTACGGTTCCGTAGGGGCCTGTGGTGTTCCCTAGGGGCCTGTAGAGTCTCGTACGGTTCCGTAGGGGCCTGTAGTGTTCCCTAGGGGCCTCTAGAGTCTCGTACAGTTCCGTAGGGTCCTGTAGTTTCCATAAGCGCCCGCAGAGGTCTGAAGGGGTCCGTACTGGTCCGTAAGGATCCATAGGGCTCAGTAGAGCTTCGTAGGTTCCCTAGAAGCCTGTAGAGTACCGCAGGAGCCAGTAGTGTTCTGTAGGGGCCCGTAGGGTTCCTTCCGTAGGGGCTGGCAGTGTTCCGTAGGGTCCTCTAGGGTTGAGTAAGTGCCCGCAGGAGTCTGTAGGAATCCGTGGGATTCTGTAAGGTTCTGGAGGGTTCTGCAGGGTTCCGTAGGGGCCCGTAGAGTTCCGTAGTGGCTGGTAACGTTCCCTAGGGCCCTGTACCGTTCCGTAACTGCCTGCAAGGGTCTTTAGGCTTCCGTAGGGGCTGGTAGGGTTCCATAAAGTTCCGTGGGTTCCTGCAGAGTTCTGCAAGTGCCCGCAAGGGCCTGTAGGGGCCCACAGTGTTTCTGTCAGGTTCCGTAGAGTTCCGTAAGGGCCATAGGTTTCCAGAGCGGCTGGTAGTATTCCGTAGGGGTCTGTAGGGTTCTGTAGGCGCCTGCAGTGTTCTGGAGGAGCCCATAGGGTTTTAGTGAGGTTCCGTTGTGTTGCTAAGGGTCTTGTAGAGTGCTGTCGGGTCCTGGAGTATTCTGTAGGGTTCCAGAGGGGCTCGTAGGGTTCCGTTGAAATCTGTAGGCTTCCCTAGGGGCCCGTGGAGTCCCGTAGATTTCCGTAGGGGCCTGTAGGGTTGTGTAAGTGCCCGCAGGGGTTGGTAGGAGCTTGTAGGGTGCCATAAGTTTCCAGAGGGTTGTGTAGGGTTCCGTAGGGGCCTGTGGTGTTCCCTAGGGGCCTGTAGAGTCTCATACGGTTCCGTAGGGGCCTGTGGTGTTCCCTAGGGGGCCTGTAGAGTCTCGTACAGTTCCGTAGGGTCCTGTAGGTTTCCATAAGCGCCCGCAGAGGTCTGAAGGGGCCCGTACTGTTCCGTAAGGATCCATAGGGTTCTGTAGAGCTTCGTAGGTTCCCTAGAGGCCTGTAGAGTACCGCAGGAGCCAGTAGTGTTCTGTAGGGGCCCGTAAGGTTCCTTCCGTAGGGGCTGGCAGTGTTCCGTAGGGGCCTGTAGGGTTGTGTAAGTGCCCGCAGCAGTCTGTAGGAGTCTGTGGGATTTTGTAAGGTTCTGGAGGGTTCTGCAGGGTTCTGTAGGGGCCCGTAGAGTTCCGTAGTTGCTGGTAAAGTTCCGTAGGGCCCTGTGGGGTTCTGTATGGACCTGTAGGGTTCTGTAGGGGCCTGCAGGGTTCTGTAAGTGCCCGCAGGTGTCTGTAGGGTTCCGTAGGGGTCTGTAGGGTTCCGTAGGCACCTGCAGTGTTCTGGAGGAGCCCATAGGGTTTTAGTGAGGTTCCGTTGTGTTGCTAAGGGTCTTGTAGAGTGCTGTCGGGTCCTGGAGTATTCTGTAGGGTTCCAGAGGGGCTCGTAGGGTTCCGTTGAAATCTGTAGGCTACCCTAGGGGGCATTGGAGTCCCGTAGATTTCCGTAGAGGCCTGTAGGGTTGTGTAAGTGCCCACAGGGGTTGGTAGGAGCTTGTAGGGTGCCATAAGTTTCCAGAGGGTTGTGTAGGGTTCCGTAGGGGCCGGTGGTGTTCCCTAGGGGCCTCTAGAGTCTCGTACGGTTCCGTAGGGTCCTGTAGGTTTCCATAAGCGCCCGCAGAGGTCTGAAGGGGCCCGTACTGTTCCGTAAGGATCCATAGGGGCTCCGTAGAGCTTCGTAGGTTCCCTAGAGGCCTGTAGAGTACCGCAGGAACCAGTAGTGTTCTGTAGGGGCCTGTAAGGTTCCTTCCATAGGGGCTGGCAGTGTTCCGTAGGGTCCTCTAGGGTTGAGTAAGTGCCCGCAGGAGTCTGTAGGAATCCGTGGGATTCTGTAAGGTTCTGGAGGGTTCTGCAGGGTTCCGTAGGGGCCCGTAGAGTTCCGTAGTGACTGGTAACGTTCCCTAGGGCCCTGTACCGTTCCGTAACTGCCTGCAAGGGTCTTTAGGCTTCCGTAGGGGCTGGTAGGGTTCCATAAAGTTCCGTGGGTTCCTGCAGAGTTCTGCAAGTGCCCGCAAGGGCCTGTAGGGGCCCACAGTGTTTCTGTCAGGTTCCGTAGAGTTCCATAGGGGCCATAGGTTTCCATAGCGGCTGGCAGTATTCCGTAGGGGTCTGTAGTGTTCCGTAGGCACCTGCAGTGTTCTGTAGGAGCCCATAGGGTTTTAGTGAGGTTCCGTTGTGTTGCTAAGGGTCTTGTAGAGTGCTGTCGGGTCCTGGAGTATTCTGTAGGGTTCCATAGGGGCTCGTAGGGTTCCGTTGAAATCTGTAGGCTTCCCTAGGGGCCCGTGGAGTCCCGTAGATTTCCGTACGGACCTGTAGGGTTGTGTAAGTGCCCGCAGGGGTTGGTAGGAGCTTGTAGGGTGCCATAAGTTTCCAGAGGGTAGTGTAGGGTTCCGTAGGGGCCTGTAGTGTTCCCTAGGGGCCTGTAGAGTCTCGTACTGTTTCCGTAGGGGCCTGTGGTGTTCCCTAGGGGCCTGTAGAGTCTCGTACGGTTCCGTAGTTGCCTGTGTTGTTCCCTAGGGGCCTGTAGAGTCTCGTACAGTTCCGTAGGGGCCTGTAGTGTTCCCTAGGGGCCTCTAGAGTCTCGTACAGTTCCGTAGGGTCCTGTAGGTTTCCATAAGCACCCGCAGAGGTCTGAAGGGGTCCGTACTGGTCCGTAAGGATCCATAGGGCTCAGTAGAGCTTCGTAGGTTCCCTAGAAGCCTGTAGAGTACCGCAGGAGCCAGTAGTGTTCTGTAGGGGCCCGTAGGGTTCCTTCCGTAGGGGCTGGCAGTGTTCCGTAGGGTCCTCTAGGGTTGAGTAAGTGCCCGCAGGAGTCTGTAGGAATCCGTGGGATTCTGTAAGGTTCTGGAGGGTTCTGCAGGGTTCCGTAGGGGCCCGTAGAGTTCCGTAGTGGCTGGTAACGTTCCCTAGGGCCCTGTACCGTTCCGTAACTGCCTGCCAGGGTCTTTAGGCTTCCGTAGGGGCTGGTAGGGTTCCATAAAGTTCCGTGGGTTCCTGCAGAGTTCTGCAAGTGCCCGCAAGGGCCTGTAGGGGCCCACAGTGTTTCTGTCATGTTCCGTAGAGTTCCGTAAGGGCCATAGGTTTCCAGAGCGCCTGGTAGTATTCCGTAGGGGTCTGTAGGGTTCCGTAGGCACCTGCAGTGTTCTGGAGGAGCCCATAGGGTTTTAGTGAGGTTCCGTTGTGTTGCTAAGGGTCTTGTAGAGTGCTGTCGGGTCCTGGAGTATTCTGTAGGGTTCCAGAGGGGCTCGTAGGGTTCCGTTGAAATCTGTAGGCTTCCCTAGGGGCCCGTGGAGTCCCGTAGATTTCCGTAGGGGCCTGTAGGGTTGTGTAAGTGCCCGCAGGGGTTGGTAGGAGCTTGTAGGGTGCCATAAGTTTCCAGAGGGTTGTGTAGGGTTCCGTAGGGGCCCTGTGGTGTTCCCTAGAGGCCTGTAGAGTCTCATACGGTTCCGTAGGGGCCTGTAGTGTTCCCTAGGGGCCTGTAGAGTCTCGTACAGTTCCGTAGGGTCTTGTAGGTTTCCATAAGCGCCCGCAGAGGTCTGAAGGGGCCCGTACTGTTCCGTAAGGATCCATAGGGTTCCGTAGAGCTTCGTAGGTTCCCTAGAGGCCTGTAGAGTACCGCAGGAGCCAGTAGTGTTCTGTAGGAGCCCGTAAGGTTCCTTCCGTAGGGGCTGGCAGTGTTCCGTAGGGGCCTGTAGGGTTGTGTAAGTGCCCGCAGCAGTCTGTAGGAGTCTGTGGGATTCTGTAAGGTTCTGGAGGGTTCTGCAGGGTTCCTTAGGGGCCCGTAGAGTTCCGTAGTGGCTGGTAAAGTTCCGTAGGGCCCTGTGGGGTTCTGTATGGACCTGTAGGGTTCTGTAGGGGCCTGCAGGCTTCTGTAAGTGCCCGCAGGTGTCTGTAGGGTTTTGTAGGGGTCTGTAGGGTTCAGTAGGAGCCCATAGGTTTTTAGTGAGGTTCTGTTGTGTTGCTAAGGGTCTTGTAGAGTGCTGTCGGGTCCTGGAGTATTCTGTAGGGTTCCAGAGGGGCTCGTAGGGTTCCGTTGAAATCTGTAGGCTTCCCTAGGGGCCCGTGGAGTCCCGTAGATTTCCGTAGGGGCCTGTAGGGTTGTGTAAGTGCCCGCAGGGGTTGGTAGGAGCTTGTAGGGTGCCATAAGTTTCCAGAGGGTAGTGTAGGGTTCCGTAGGGGCCTGTAGTGTTCCCTAGGGGCCTGTAGAGTCTCGTACGGTTCCGTAGGGGCCTGTGGTGTTCCCTAAGGGCCTGTAGAGTCTCGTACGGTTCCGTAGGGGCCTGTAGTGTTCCCTAGGGGCCTCTAGAGTCTCGTACAGTTCCGTAGGGTCCTGTAGGTTTCCATAAGCGTCCGCAGAGGTCTGAAGGGGCCCGTACTGTTCCGTAAGGATCCATAGGGTTCCGTAGAGCTTCGTAGGTTCCCTAGAGGCCTGTAGAGTACCGCAGGAGCCAGTAGTGTTCTGTAGGGGCCCATAAGGTTCCTTCCGTAGGGGCTGGCAGTGTTCCGTAGGGGCCTGTAGGGTTGTGTAAGTGCCCGCAGCAGTCTGTAGGAGTCTGTGGGATTCTGTAAGGTTCTGGAGGGTTCTGCAGTGTTCCTTAGGGGCCCGTAGAGTTCCGTAGTGGCTGGTAAAGTTCCGTAGGGTCCTGTACCGTTCCGTAACTGCCTGCAAGGGTCTTTAGGCTTCCGTAGGGGCTGGTAGGGTTCCATAAAGTTCCGTGGGTTCCTGCAGAGTTCTGCAAGTGCCCGCAAGGGCCTGTAGGGGTGCACAGTGTTTCTGTCAGGTTCCGTAGAGTTCCATAGGGGCCATAGGTTTCCGTAGCGGCTGGTAGTATTCCGTAGGGGTCTGTAGGGTTCCGTAGGCGCCTGCAGTGTTCTGACGGAGCCCATAGGGTTTTAGTGAGGTTCCGTTGTGTTGCTAAGGGTCTTGTAGAGTGCTGTCGGGTCCTGGAGTATTCTGTAGGGTTCCAGAGGGGCTCGTAGGGTTCCGTTGAAATCTGTAGGCTTCCCTAGGGGCCCGTGGAGTCCCGTAGATTTCCGTAGGGGCCTGTAGGGTTGTGTAAGTGCCCGCAGGGGTTGGTAGGAGCTTGTAGGGTGCCATAAGTTTCCAGAGGGTTGTGTAGGGTTCCGTAGCGGCCTGTGGTGTTCCCTAGGGGCCTGTAGAGTCTCGTACGGTTCCGTAGGGGCCTGTAGTGTCCCCTAGGGGCCTGTAGAGTCTCGTACAGTTCCGTAGGGTCCTGTAGGTTTCCATAAGCGCCCGCAGAAGTCTGAAGGGGCCCGTACTGGTCCGTAAGGATCCATAGGGCTCCGTAGAGCTTCGTAGGTTCCCTAGAAGCCTGTAGAGTACCGCAGGAGCCAGTAGGGTTCTGTAGTGCTCCGTAGGGTTCCTTCCGTAGGGGCTGGCAGTGTTCCGTAGGGTCCTCTAGGGTTGAGTAAGTGCCCGCAGGAGTCTGTAGGAATCCGTGGGATTCTGTAAGGTTCTGCAGGGGCCCGTAGAGTTCCGTAGTGGCTGGTAAAGTTGCGTAGGGCCCTGTACCGTTCCGTAACTGCCTGCAAGGGTCTTTAGGCTTCCGTAGGGTCTGGTAGGGTTCCATAAAGTTCCGTGGGTTCCTGCAGAGTTCTGCAAGTGCCCGCAAGGGCCTGTAGGGGCGCACACTGTTTCTGTCAGGTTCCGTAGAGTTCCATAGGGGCCATAGGTTTCCATAGCGGCTGGTAGTATTCCGTAGGGGTCTGTAGTGTTCCGTAGGCACCTGCAGTGTTCTGTAGGAGCCCATAGGGTTTTACTGAGGTTCCGTTGTGTTGCTAAGGGTCTTGTAGAGTGCTGTCGGGTCCTGGAGTATTCTGTAGGGTTCCAGAGGGGCTCGTAGGGTTCCGTTGAAATCTGTAGGCTTCCCTAGGGGCCCGTGGAGTCCCGTAGATTTCCGTAGGGGCCTGTAGGGTTGTGTAAGTGCCCGCAGGGGTTGGTAGGAGCTTGTAGGGTGCCATAAGTTTCCAGAGGGTAGTGTAGGGTTCCGTAGGGGCCTGTAGTGTTCCCTAGGGGCCTGTAGAGTCTCGTACGTTTCCGTAGGGGCCTGTGGTGTTCCCTAGGGGCCTGTAGAGTCTCGTACGGTTCCGTAGGGGCCTGTGGTGTTCCCTAGGGGCCTGTAGAGTCTCGTACGGTTCCGTAGGGGCCTCTAGTGTTCCCTAGTGGCCTGTAAAGTCTCGTACAGTTCCGTAGGGTCCTGTAGGTTTCCATAAGCGCCCGCAGAGGTCTGAAGGGGCCCGTACTGTTCCGTAAGGATCCATAGGGTTCCGTAGAGCTTCGTAGGTTCCCTAGAGGCCTGTAGAGTACCGCAGGAGCCAGTAGTGTTCTGTAGGGGCCCGTAAGGTTCCTTCCGTAGGGGCTGGCAGTGTTCCGTAGGGGCCTGTAGGGTTGTGTAAGTGCCCGCAGCAGTCTGTAGGAGTCTGTGGGATTCTGTAAGGTTCTGGAGGGTTCTGCAGGGTTCCGTAGGGGCCTGTAGAGTTCCGTAGTGGCTGGTAAAGTTCCGTAGGGCCCTGTGGGGTTCTGTATGGACCTGTAGGGTTCTGTAGGGGCCTGCAGGGTTCTGTAAGTGCCCGCAGGTGTCTGTAGGGTTTTGTAGGGGTCTGTAGGGTTCTGTAGGAGCCCATAGGTTTTTAGTGAGGTTCTGTTGTGTTGCTAAGGGTCTTGTAGTGTGCTGTCGGGTCCTGGAGTATTCTGTAGGGTTCCAGAGGGGCTGGTAGGGTTCCGTTGAAATCTGTAGGCTTCCCTAGGGGCCCGTGGAGTCCCGTAGATTTCCGTAGGGGCCTGTAGGGTTGTGTAAGTGCCCGCAGGGGTTGGTAGGAGCTTGTAGGGTGCCATAAGTTTCCAGAGGGTAGTGTAGGGTTCCGTAGGGGCCTGTAGTGTTCCCTAGGGGCCTGTAGAGTCTCGTACGGTTCCGTAGGGGCCTGTGGTGTTCCCTAGGGGCCTGTAGAGTCTCGTACGGTTCCGTAGGGGCCTGTAGTGTTCCCTAGGGGCCTCTAGAGTCTCGTACAGTTCCGTAGGGTCCTGTAGGTTTCCATAAGCGCCCGCAGAAGTCTGAAGGGGCCCGTACTGGTCCGTAAGGATCCATAGGGCTCCGTAGAGCTTCGTAGGTTCCCTAGAAGCCTGTAGAGTACTGCAGGAGCCAGTAGTGTTCTGTAGGGGCCCGTAGGGTTCCTTCCGTAGGGGCTGGCAGTGTTCCGTAGGGTCCTCTAGGGTTGAGTAAGTGCCCGCAGGAGTCTGTAGGAATCCGTGGGATTCTGTAAGGTTCTGGAGGGTTCTGCAGGGTTCCCTAGGGGCCCGTAGAATTCCGTAGTGGCTGGTAACGTTCCCTAGGGCCCTGTACCGTTCCGTAACTGCCTGCAAGGGTCTTTAGGCTTCCGTAGGGGCTGGTAGGGTTCCATAAAGTTCCGTGGGTTCCTGCAGAGTTCTGCAAGTGCCCGCAAGGGCCTGTAGGAGCGCACAGTGTTTCTGTCAGGTTCCGTAGAGTTCCGTAGGGGCCATAGGTTTCCGTAGCGGCTGGTAGTATTCCGTAGGGGTCTGTAGGGTTCCGTAGGGACCTGCTGTTTTCTGTAGGAGCCCATAGGGTTTTAGTGAGGTTCCGTTGTGTTGCTAAGGGTCTTGTAGAGTGCTGTCAGGTCCTGGAGTATTCTGTAGGGTTCCAGAGGGGCTTGTAGGGTTTCAAAATCTGTAGGCTTCCCTAGGGGCCCGTGGAGTCCCGTAGATTTCCGTAGGGGCCTGTAGGGTTGTGTAAGTGCCCGCAGGGGTTGGTAGGAGCTTGTAGGGTTCCATAAGTTTCCAGAGGATTGTGTAGGGTTCCGTAGGGGCCTGTAGTGTTCCCTAGGGGCCTGTAGAGTCTCGTACGTTTCCGTAGGGGCCTGTGGTGTTCCCTAGGGGCCTGTAGAGTCTCGTACGGTTCCGTAGGGGCCTGTAGTGTTCCCTAGGGGCCTCTAGAGTCTCGTACAGTTCCGTAGGGTCCTGTAGGTTTCCATAAGCGCCCGCAGAAGTCTGAAGGGGCCCGTACTGGTCCGTAAGGATCCATAGGGCTCCGTAGAGCTTCGTAGGTTCCCTAGAAGCCTGTAGAGTACTGCAGGAGCCAGTAGTGTTCTGTAGGGGCCCGTAGGGTTCCTTCCGTAGGGGCTGGCAGTGTTCCGTAGGGTCCTCTAGGGTTGAGTAAGTGCCCGCAGGAGTCTGTAGGAATCCGTGGGATTCTGTAAGGTTCTGGAGGGTTCTGCAGGGTTCCCTAGGGGCCCGTAGAATTCCGTAGTGGCTGGTAACGTTCCCTAGGGCCCTGTACCGTTCCGTAACTGCCTGCAAGGGTCTTTAGGCTTCCGTAGGGGCTGGTAGGGTTCCATAAAGTTCCGTGGGTTCCTGCAGAGTTCTGCAAGTGCCCGCAAGGGCCTGTAGGAGCGCACAGTGTTTCTGTCAGGTTCCGTAGAGTTCCGTAGGGGCCATAGGTTTCCGTAGCGGCTGGTAGTATTCCGTAGGGGTCTGTAGGGTTCCGTAGGGACCTGCTGTTTTCTGTAGGAGCCCATAGGGTTTTAGTGAGGTTCCGTTGTGTTGCTAAGGGTCTTGTAGAGTGCTGTCAGGTCCTGGAGTGTTCTGTAGGGTTCCAGAGGGGCTTGTAGGGTTTCAAAATCTGTAGGCTTCCCTAGGGGCCCGTGGAGTCCCGTAGATTTCCGTAGGGGCCTGTAGGGTTGTGTAAGTGCCCGCAGGGGTTGGTAGGAGCTTGTAGGGTGCCATAAGTTTCCAGAGGGTTGTGTAGGGTTCCGTAGGGGCCTGTGGTGTTCCCTAGGGGCCTGTAGAGTCTCGTACGGTTCCGTAGGGGCCTGTAGGTTTCCATAAGCGCCCGCAGAAGTCTGAAGGGGTCCGTACTGGTCCGTAAGGATCCATAGGGCTCCGTAGAGCTTCGTAGGTTCCCTAGAAGCCTGTAGAGTACCGCAGGAGCCAGTAGTGTTCTGTAGGGGCCCGTAGGGTTCCTTCGGTAGGGGCTGGCAGTGTTCCGTAGGGTCCTCTAGGGTTGAGTAAGTGCCCGCAGGAGTCTGTAGGAATCCGTGGGATTCTGTAAGTTTCTGGAGGGTTCTGCAGGGTTCCCTAGGGGCCCGTAGAGTTCCGTAGTGGCTGGTAACGTTCCCTAGGGCCCTGTACCGTTCCGTAACTGCCTGCCAGGGTCTTTAGTCTTCCGTAGGGGCTGGTAGGGTTCCATAAAGTTCCGTGGGTTCCTGCAGAGTTCTGCAAGTGCCCGCAAGGGCCTGTAGGGGCGCACAGTGTTTCTGTCAGGTTCCGTAGAGTTCCGTAGGGGCCATAGGTTTCCGTAGCGGCTGGTCGTATTCCGTAGGGGTCTGTAGGGTTCTGTAGGCACCTGCAGTGTTCTGGAGGAGCCCATAGGGTTTTAGTGAGGTTCCGTTGTGTTGCTAAGGGTCTTGTAGAGTGCTGTCGGGTCCTGGAGTATTCTGTAGGGTTCCAGAGGGGCTCGTAGGGTTCCGTTGAAATCTGTAGGCTTCCCTAGGGGCCCGTGGAGTCCCGTACATTTCCGTAGGGGCCTGTAGGGTTGTGTAAGTGCCCGCAGGGGTTGGTAGGAGCTTGTAGGGTGCCATAAGTTTCCAGAGGGTAGTGTAGGGTTCCGTAGGGGCCTGTAGTGTTCCCTAGGGGCCTGTAGAGTCTCGTACGGTTCCGTAGGGGCCTGTGGTGTTCCCTAGGGGCCTGTAGAGTCTCGTACGGTTCCGTAGGGGCCTGTAGTGTTCCCTAGGGGCCTCTAGAGTCTCGTACGGTTCCGTAGGGTCCTGTAGGTTTCCATAAGCGCCCGCAGAAGTCTGAAGGGGCCCGTACTGGTCCGTAAGGATCCATAGGGCTCCGTAGAGCTTCGTAGGTTCCCTAGAAGCCTGTAGAGTACCGCAGGAGCCAGTAGTGTTCTGTAGGGGCCCGTAAGGTTCCTTCCGTAGGGGCTGGCAGTGTTCCGTAGGGGCCTGTAGGGTTGTGTAAGTGCCCGCAGCAGTCTGTAGGAGTCTGTGGGATTCTGTAAGGTTCTGGAGGGTTCTGCAGGGTTCTGTAGGGGCCCGTAGAGTTCCGTAGTGGCGGGTAAAGTTCCGTAGGGCCCTGTGGGGTTCTGTATGGACCTGTAGGGTTCTGTAGGGGCCTGCAGGGTTCTGTAAGTGCCCGCAGGTGTCTGTAGGGTTTTGTAGGGGTCTGTAGGGTTCAGTAGGAGCCCATAGGTTTTTAGTGAGGTTCTGTTGTGTTGCTAAGGGTCTTGTAGAGTGCTGTCGGGTCCTGGAGTATTCTGTAGGGTTCCAGAGGGGCTCGTAGGGTTCCGTTGAAATCTGTAGGCTTCCCTAGGGGCCCGTGGAGTCCCGTAGATTTCCGTAGGGGCCTGTAGGGTTGTGTAAGTGCCCGCAGGGGTTGGTAGGAGCTTGTAGGGTGCCATAAGTTTCCAGAGGGTAGTGTAGGGTTCCGTAGGGGCCTGTAGTGTTCCCTAGGGGCCTGTAGAGTCTCGTACGGTTCCGTACGGGCCTGTGGTTTTCCCTAAGGGCCTGTAGAGTCTCGTACGGTTCCGTAGGGGCCTGTAGTGTTCCCTAGGGGCCTCTAGAGTCTCGTACAGTTCCGTAGGGTCCTGTAGGTTTCCATAAGCGTCCGCAGAGGTCTGAAGGGGCCCGTACTGTTCCGTAAGGATCCATAGGGTTCCGTAGAGCTTCGTAGGTTCCCTAGAGGCCTGTAGAGTACCGCAGGAGCCAGTAGTGTTCTGTAGGGGCCCGTAAGGTTCCTTCCGTAGGGGCTGGCAGTGTTCCGTAGGGGCCTGTAGGGTTGTGTAAGTGCCCGCAGCAGTCTGTAGGAGTCTGTGGGATTCTGTAAGGTTCTGGAGGGTTCTGCAGGGTTCCGTAGGGGCCCGTAGAGTTCCGTAGTGGCTGGTAAAGTTCCGTAGGGTCCTGTACCGTTCCGTAACTGCCTGCAAGGGTCTTTAGGCTTCCGTAGGGGCTGGTAGGGTTCCATAAATTTCCGTGGGTTCCTGCAGAGTTCTGCAAGTGCCCGCAAGGGCCTGTAGGGGCGCACAGTGTTTCTGTCAGGTTCCGTAGAGTTCCATAGGGGCCATAGGTTTCCGTAGCGGCTGGTAGTATTCCGTAGGGGTCTGTAGGGTTCCGTAGGCGCCTGCAGTGTTCTGACGGAGCCCATAGGGTTTTAGTGAGGTTCCGTTGTGTTGCTAAGGGTCTTGTAGAGTGCTGTCGGGTCCTGGAGTATTCTGTAGGGTTCCAGAGGGGCTGGTAGGGTTCCGTTGAAATCTGTAGGCTTCCCTAGGGGCCCGTGGAGTCCCGTAGATTTCCGTAGGGGCCTGTAGGGTTGTGTAAGTGCCCGCAGGGGTTGGTAGGAGCTTGTAGGGTGCCATAAGTTTCCAGAGGGTTGTGTAGGGTTCCGTAGCGGCCTGTGGTGTTCCCTAGGGGCCTGTAGAGTCTCGTACGGTTCCGTAGGGGCCTGTAGTGTCCCCTAGGGGCCTGTAGAGTCTCGTACAGTTCCGTAGGGTCCTGTAGGTTTCCATAAGCGCCCGCAGAAGTCTGAAGGGGCCCGTACTGGTCCGTAAGGATCCATAGGGCTCCGTAGAGCTTCGTAGGTTCCCTAGAAGCCTGTAGAGTACCGCAGGAGCCAGTAGGGTTCTGTAGTGCCCCGTAGGGTTCCTTCCGTAGGGGCTGGCAGTGTTCCGTAGGGTCCTCTAGGGTTGAGTAAGTGCCCGCAGGAGTCTGTAGGAATCCGTGGGATTCTGTAAGGTTCTGCAGGGGCCCGTAGAGTTCCGTAGTGGCTGGTAAAGTTGCGTAGGGCCCTGTACCGTTCCGTAACTGCCTGCAAGGGTCTTTAGGCTTCCGTAGGGGCTGGTAGGGTTCCATAAAGTTCCGTGGGTTCCTGCAGAGTTCTGCAAGTGCCCGCAAGGGCCTGTAGGGGCGCACAGTGTTTCTGTCAGGTTCCGTAGAGTTCCGTAGGGGCCATAGGTTTCTGTAGCGGCTGGTAGTATTCCGTAGGGGACTGTAGGGTTCCGTAGGCGCCTGCAGTGTTCTGACGGAGCCCATAGGGTTTTAGTGAGGTTCCGTTGTGTTGCTAAGGGTCTTGTAGAGTGCTGTCGGGTCCTGGAGTATTCTGTAGGGTTCCAGAGGGGCTCGTAGGGTTCCGTTGAAATCTGTAGGCTTCCCTAGGGGCCCGTGGAGTCCCGTAGATTTCCGTAGGGGCCTGTAGGGTTGTGTAAGTGCCCGCAGGGGTTGGTAGGAGCTTGTAGGGTGCCATAAGTTTCCAGAGGGTAGTGTAGGGTTCCGTAGGGGCCTGTAGTGTTCCCTAGGGGCCTGTAGAGTCTCGTACGGTTCCGTAGGGGCCTGTGGTGTTCCCTAAGGGCCTGTAGAGTCTCGTACGGTTCCGTAGGGGCCTGTAGTGTTCCCTAGGGGCCTCTAGAGTCTCGTACAGTTCCGTAGGGTCCTGTATGTTTCCATAAGCGTCCGCAGAGGTCTGAAGGGGCCCGTACTGCTCCGTAAGGATCCATAGGGTTCCGTAGAGCTTCGTAGGTTCCCTAGAGGCCTGTAGAGTACCGCAGGAGCCAGTAGTGTTCTGTAGGGGCCCGTAAGGTTCCTTCCGTAGGGGCTGGCAGTGTTCCGTAGGGGCCTGTAGGGTTGTGTAAGTGCCCGCAGCAGTCTGTAGGAGTCTGTGGGATTCTGTAAGGTTCTGGAGGGTTCTGCAGGGTTCCGTAGGGGCCCGTAGAGTTCCGTAGTGGCTGGTAAATTTCCATAGGGTCCTGTACCGTTCCGTAACTGCCTGCAAGGGTCTTTAGGATTCCGTAGGGGCTGGTAGGGTTCCATAAAGTTCCGTGGGTTCCTGCAGAGTTCTGCAAGTGCCCGCAAGGGCCTGTAGGGGCGCACAGTGTTTCTGTCAGGTTCCGTAGAGTTCCATAGGGGCCATAGGTTTCCGTAGCGGCTGGTAGTATTCCGTAGGGGTCTGTAGGGTTCCGTAGGCGCCTGCAGTGTTCTGACGGAGCCCATAGGGTTTTAGTGAGGTTCCGTTGTGTTGCTAAGGGTCTTGTAGAGTGCTGTCGGGTCCTGGAGTATTCTGTAGGGTTCCAGAGGGGCTCGTAGGGTTCCGTTGAAATCTGTAGGCTTCCCTAGGGGCCCGTGGAGTCCCGTAGATTTCCGTAGGGGCCTGTAGGGTTGTGTAAGTGCCCGCAGGGGTTGGTAGGAGCTTGTAGGGTGCCATAAGTTTCCAGAGGGTTGTGTAGGGTTCCGTAGCGGCCTGTGGTGTTCCCTAGGGGCCTGTAGAGTCTCGTACGGTTCCGTAGGGGCCTGTAGTGTCCCCTAGGGGCCTGTAGAGTCTCGTACAGTTCCGTAGGGTCCTGTAGGTTTCCATAAGCGCCCGCAGAAGTCTGAAGGGGCCCGTACTGGTCCGTAAGGATCCATAGGGCTCCGTAGAGCTTCGTAGGTTCCCTAGAAGCCTGTAGAGTACCGCAGGAGCCAGTAGGGTTCTGTAGTGCCCCGTAGGGTTCCTTCCGTAGGGGCTGGCAGTGTTCCGTAGGGTCCTCTAGGGTTGAGTAAGTGCCCGCAGGAGTCTGTAGGAATCCGTGGGATTCTGTAAGGTTCTGCAGGGGCCCGTAGAGTTCCGTAGTGGCTGGTAAAGTTGCGTAGGGCCCTGTACCGTTCCGTAACTGCCTGCAAGGGTCTTTAGGCTTCCATAGGGGCTGGTAGGGTTCCATAAAGTTCCGTGGGTTCCTGCAGAGTTCTGCAAGTGCCCGCAAGGGCCTGTAGGGGCCCACAGTGTTTCTGTCAGGTTCCGTAGAGTTCCGTAGGGGCCATAGGTTTCCGTAGCGGCTGGTAGTATTCCGTAGGGGTCTGTAGGGTTCCGTAGGCGCCTGCAGTGTTCTGACGGAGCCCATAGGGTTTTAGTGAGGTTCCGTTGTGTTGCTAAGGGTCTTGTAGAGTGCTGTCGGGTCCTGGAGTATTCTGTAGGGTTCCAGAGGGGCTCGTAGGGTTCCGTTGAAATCTGTAGGGTTCCCTAGGGGCCCGTGGAGTCCCGTAGATTTCCGTAGGGGCCTGTAGGGTTGTGTAAGTGCCCGCAGGGGTTGGTAGGAGCTTGTAGGGTGCCATAAGTTTCCAGAGGGTTGTGTAGGGTTCCGTAGGGGCCTGTGGTGTTCCCTAGGGGCCTGTAGAGTCTCGTACGGTTCCGTAGGGGCCTGTGGTGTTCCCTAGGGGCCTGTAGAGTCTCGTACGGTTCCGTAGGGGCCTGTAGTGTCCCCTAGGGGCCTGTAGAGTCTCGTACAGTTCCGTAGGGTCCTGTAGGTTTCCATAAGCGCCCGCAGAAGTCTGAAGGGGTCCGTACTGGTCCGTAAGGATCCATAGGGCTCCGTAGAGCTTCGTAGGTTCCCTAGAAGCCTGTAGAGTACCGCAGGAACCAGTAGTGTTCTGTAGGGGCCCGTAGGGTTCCTTCCGTAGGGGCTGGCAGTGTTCCGTAGGGTCCTCTAGGGTTGAGTAAGTGCCCGCAGGAGTCTGTAGGAATCCGTGGGATTCTGTAAGGTTCTGGAGGGTTCTGCAGGGTTCCCTAGGGGCCCGTAGAGTTCCGTAGTGGCTGGTAACGTTCCCTAGGGCCCTGTACCGTTCCGTAACTGCCTGCCAGGGTCTTTAGGCTTCCGTAGGGGCTGGTAGGGTTCCATAAAGTTCCGTGGGTTCCTGCAGAGTTCTGCAAGTGCCCGCAAGGGCCTGTAGGGGCGCACAGTGTTTCTGTCAGGTTCCGTAGAGTTCCGTAGGGGCCATAGGTTTCCGTAGCGGCTGGTCGTTTTCCGTAGGGGTCTGTAGGGTTCTGTAGGCACCTGCAGTGTTCTGGAGGAGCCCATAGGGTTTTAGTGAGGTTCCGTTGTGTTGCTAAGGGTCTTGTAGAGTGCTGTCGGGTCCTGGAGTATTCTGTAGGGTTCCAGAGGGGCTCGTAGGGTTCCGTTGAAATCTGTAGGCTTCCCTAGGGGCCCGTGGAGTCCCGTACATTTCCGTAGGGGCCTGTAGGGTTGTGTAAGTGCCCGCAGGGGTTGGTAGGAGCTTGTAGGGTGCCATAAGTTTCCAGAGGGTAGTGTAGGGTTCCGTAGGGGCCTGTAGTGTTCCCTAGGGGCCTGTAGAGTCTCGTACGGTTCCGTAGGGGCCTGTGGTGTTCCCTAGGGGCCTGTAGAGTCTCGTACGGTTCCGTAGGGGCCTGTGGTGTTCCCTAGGGGCCTGTAGAGTCTCATACGGTTCCGTAGGGGCCTGTAGTGTTCCCTAGGGGCCTCTAGAGTCTCGTACGGTTCCGTAGGGGCCTGTAGTGTTCCCTAGGGGCCTCTAGAGTCTCGTACAGTTCCGTAGGGTCCTGTAGGTTTCCATAAGCGCCCGCAGAGGTCTGAAGGGGCCCGTACTGTTCCGTAAGGATCCATAGGGTTCCGTAGAGCTTCGTAGGTTCCCTAGAGGCCTGTAGAGTACCGCAGGAGCCAGTAGTGTTCTGTAGGGGCCCGTAAGGTTCCTTCCGTAGAGGCTGGCAGTGTTCCGTAGGGGCCTGTAGGGTTGTGTAAGTACACGCAGCAGTCTGTAGGAGTCTGTGGGATTCTGTAAGGTTCTGGAGGGTTCTGCAGGGTTCTGTAGGGGCCCGTAGAGTTCCGTAGTGGCTGGTAAAGTTCCGTAGGGCCCTGTGGGGTTCTGTATGGACCTGTAGGGTTCTGTAGGGGCCTGCAGGGTTCTGTAAGTGCCCGCAGGTGTCTGTAGGGTTTTGTAGGGGTCTGTAGGGTTCTGTAGGAGCCCATAGGTTTTTAGTGAGGTTCTGTTGTGTTGCTAAGGGTCTTGTAGAGTGCTGTCGGGTCCTGGAGTATTCTGTAGGGTTCCAGAGGGGCTGGTAGGGTTCCGTTGAAATCTGTAGGCTTCCCTAGGGGCCCGTGGAGTCCCGTAGATTTCCGTAGGGGCCTGTAGGGTTGTGTAAGTGCCCGCAGGGGTTGGTAGGAGCTTGTAGGGTGCCATAAGTTTCCAGAGGGTTGTGTAGGGTTCCGTAGGGGCCTGTGGTGTTCCCTAGGGGCCTGTAGAGTCTCGTACGGTTCCGTAGGGTCCTGTAGGTTTCCATAAGCGCCCGCAGAAGTCTGAAGGGGTCCGTACTGGTCCGTAAGGATCCATAGGGCTCCGTAGAGCTTCGTAGGTTCCCTAGAAGCCTGTAGAGTACCGCAGGAGCCAGTAGTGTTCTGTAGGGGCCCGTAGGGTTCCTTCCGTAGGGGCTGGCAGTGTTCCGTAGGGTCCTCTAGGGTTGAGTAAGTGCCCGCAGGAGTCTGTAGGAATCCGTGGGATTCTGTAAGGTTCTGGAGGGTTCTGCAGGGTTCCCTAGGGGCCCGTAGAGTTCCGTAGTGGCTGGTAACGTTCCCTAGGGCCCTGTACCGTTCCGTAACTGCCTGCCAGGGTCTTTAGGCTTCCGTAGGGGCTGGTAGGGTTCCATAAAGTTCTGTGGGTTCCTGCAGAGTTCTGCAAGTGCCCGCAAGGGCCTGTAGGGGCGCACAGTGTTTCTGTCAGGTTCCGTAGAGTTCCGTAGGGGCCATAGGTTTCCGTAGCGGCTGGTCGTATTCCGTAGGGGTCTGTAGGGTTCTGTAGGCACCTGCAGTGTTCTGGAGGAGCCCATAGGGTTTTAGTGAGGTTCCGTTGTGTTGCTAAGGGTCTTGTAGAGTGCTGTCGGGTCCTGGAGTATTCTGTAGGGTTCCAGAGGGGCTCGTAGGGTTCCGTTGAAATCTGTAGGCTTCCCTAGGGGCCCGTGGAGTCCCGTACATTTCCGTAGGGGCCTGTAGGGTTGTGTAAGTGCCCGCAGGGGTTGGTAGGAGCTTGTAGGGTGCCATAAGTTTCCAGAGGGTAGTGTAGGGTTCCGTAGGGGCCTGTAGTGTTCCCTAGGGGCCTGTAGAGTCTCGTACGGTTCCGTAGGGGCCTGTGGTGTTCCCTAGGGGCCTGTAGAGTCTCGTACGGTTCCGTAGGGGCCTGTGGTGTTCCCTAGGGGCCTGTAGAGTCTCATACGGTTCCGTAGGGGCCTGTAGTGTTCCCTAGGGGCCTCTAGAGTCTCGTACGGTTCCGTAGGGGCCTGTAGTGTTCCCTAGGGGCCTCTAGAGTCTCGTACGGTTCCGTAGGGTCCTGTAGGTTTCCATAAGCGCCCGCAGAGGTCTGAAGGGGCCCGTACTGTTCCGTAAGGATCCATAGGGTTCCGTAGAGCTTCGTAGGTTCCCTAGAGGCCTGTAGAGTACCGCAGGAGCCAGTAGTGTTCTGTAGGGGCCCGTAAGGTTCCTTCCGTAGAGGCTGGCAGTGTTCCGTAGGGGCCTGTAGGGTTGTGTAAGTACACGCAGCAGTCTGTAGGAGTCTGTGGGATTCTGTAAGGTTCTGGAGGGTTCTGCAGGGTTCTGTAGGGGCCCGTAGAGTTCCGTAGTGGCTGGTAAAGTTCCGTAGGGCCCTGTGGGGTTCTGTATGGACCTGTAGGGTTCTGTAGGGGCCTGCAGGCTTCTGTAAGTGCCCGCAGGTGTCTGTAGGGTTTTGTAGGGGTCTGTAGGGTTCTGTAGGAGCCCATAGGTTTTTAGTGAGGTTCTGTTGTGTTGCTAAGGGTCTTGTAGAGTGCTGTCGGGTCCTGGAGTATTCTGTAGGGTTCCAGAGGGGCTGGTAGGGTTCCGTTGAAATCTGTAGGCTTCCCTAGGGGCCCGTGGAGTCCCGTAGATTTCCGTAGGGGCCTGTAGGGTTGTGTAAGTGCCCGCAGGGGTTGGTAGGAGCTTGTAGGGTGCCATAAGTTTCCAGAGGGTAGTGTAGGGTTCCGTAGGGGCCTGTAGTGTTCCCTAGGGGCCTGTAGAGTCTCATACGGTTCCGTAGGGGCCTGTGGTGTTCCCTAAGGCCCTGTAGAGTCTCGTACGGGCCCGTAGGGGCCTGTAGTGTTCCCTAGGGGCCTCTAGAGTCTCGTACAGTTCCGTAGGGTCCTGTAGGTTTCCATAAGCGCCCGCAGAGGTCTGAAGGGGCCCGTACTGTTCCGTAAGGATCCATAGGGTTCCGTAGAGCTTCGTAGGTTCCCTAGAGGCCTGTAGAGTACCGCAGGAGCCAGTAGTGTTCTGTAGGGGCCCGTAAGGTTCCTTCCGTAGGGGCTGGCAGTGTTCCGTAGGGGCCTGTAGGGTTGTGTAAGTGCCCGCAGCAGTCTGTAGGAGTCTGTGGGATTCTGTAAGGTTCTGGAGGGTTCTGCAGGGTTCCGTAGGGGCCCGTAGAGTTCCGTAGTGGCTGGTAAAGTTCCATAGGGTCCTGTACCGTTCCGTAACTGCCTGCAAGGGTCTTTAGGATTCCGTAGGGGCTGGTAGGGTTCCATAAAGTTCCGTGGGTTCCTGCAGAGTTCTGCAAGTGCCCGCAAGGGCCTGTAGGGGCGCACAGTGTTTCTGTCAGGTTCCGTAGAGTTCCATAGGGGCCATAGGTTTCCGTAGCGGCTGGTAGTATTCCGTAGGGGTCTGTAGGGTTCCGTAGGCGCCTGCAGTGTTCTGGAGGAGCCCATAGGGTTTTAGTGAGGTTCCGTTGTGTTGCTAAGGGTCTTGTAGAGTGCTGTCGGGTCCTGGAGTATTCTGTAGGGTTCCAGAGGGGCTCGTAAGGTTCCGTTGAAATCTGTAGGCTTCCCTAGGGGCCCGTGGAGTCCCGTAGATTTCCGTAGGGGCCTGTAGGGTTGTGTAAGTGCCCGCAGGGGTTGGTAGGAGCTTGTAGGGTGCCATAAGTTTCCAGAGGGTTGTGTAGGGTTCCGTAGGGGCCTGTGGTGTTCCCTAGGGGCCTGTAGAGTCTCGTACGGTTCCGTAGGGTCCTGTAGGTTTCCATAAGCGCCCGCAGAAGTCTGAAGGGGTCCGTACTGGTCCGTAAGGATCCATAGGGCTCCGTAGAGCTTCGTAGGTTCCCTAGAAGCCTGTAGAGTACCGCAGGAGCCAGTAGTGTTCTGTAGGGGCCCGTAGGGTTCCTTCCATAGGGGCTGGCAGTGTTCTGTAGGGTCCTCTAGGGTTGAGTAAGTGCCCGCAGGAGTCTGTAGGAATCCGTGGGATTCTGTAAGGTTCTGGAGGGTTCTGCAGGGTTCCCTAGGGGCCCGTAGAGTTCCGTAGTGGCTGGTAACGTTCCCTAGGGCCCTGTACCGTTCCGTAACTGCCTGCCAGGGTCTTTAGGCTTCCGTAGGGGCTGGTAGGGTTCCATAAAGTTCTGTGGGTTCCTGCAGAGTTCTGCAAGTGCCCGCAAGGGCCTGTAGGGGCGCACAGTGTTTCTGTCAGGTTCCGTAGAGTTCCGTAGGGGCCATAGGTTTCCGTAGCGGCTGGTCGTATTCCGTAGGGGTCTGTAGGGTTCTGTAGGCACCTGCAGTGTTCTGGAGGAGCCCATAGGGTTTTAGTGAGGTTCCGTTGTGTTGCTAAGGGTCTTGTAGAGTGCTGTCGGGTCCTGGAGTATTCTGTAGGGTTCCAGAGGGGCTCGTAGGGTTCCGTTGAAATCTGTAGGCTTCCCTAGGGGCCCGTGGAGTCCCGTACATTTCCGTAGGGGCCTGTAGGGTTGTGTAAGTGCCCGCAGGGGTTGGTAGGAGCTTGTAGGGTGCCATAAGTTTCCAGAGGGTAGTGTAGGGTTCCGTAGGGGCCTGTAGTGTTCCCTAGGGGCCTGTAGAGTCTCGTACGGTTCCGTAGGGGCCTGTGGTGTTCCCTAGGGGCCTGTAGAGTCTCGTACGGTTCCGTAGGGGCCTGTGGTGTTCCCTAGGGGCCTCTAGAGTCTCATACGGTTCCGTAGGGGCCTGTAGTGTTCCCTAGGGGCCTCTAGAGTCTCGTACGGTTCCGTAGGGGCCTGTAGTGTTCCCTAGGGGCCTCTAGAGTCTCGTACGGTTCCGTAGGGTCCTGTAGGTTTCCATAAGCGCCCGCAGAGGTCTGAAGGGGCCCGTACTGTTCCGTAAGGATCCATAGGGTTCCGTAGAGCTTCGTAGGTTCCCTAGAGGCCTGTAGAGTACCGCAGGAGCCAGTAGTGTTCTGTAGGGGCCCGTAAGGTTCCTTCCGTAGGGGCTGGCAGTGTTCCGTAGGGGCCTGTAGGGTTGTGTAAGTACACGCAGCAGTCTGTAGGAGTCTGTGGGATTCTGTAAGGTTCTGGAGGGTTCTGCAGGGTTCTGTAGGGGCCCGTAGAGTTCCGTAGTGGCTGGTAAAGTTCCGTAGGGCCCTGTGGGGTTCTGTATGGACCTGTAGGGTTCTGTAGGGGCCTGCAGGCTTCTGTAAGTGCCCGCAGGTGTCTGTAGGGTTTTGTAGGGGTCTGTAGGGTTCTGTAGGAGCCCATAGGTTTTTAGTGAGGTTCTGTTGTGTTGCTAAGGGTCTTGTAGAGTGCTGTCGGGTCCTGGAGTATTCTGTAGGGTTCCAGAGGGGCTCGTAGGGTTCCGTTGAAATCTGTAGGCTTCCCTAGGGGCCCGTGGAGTCCCGTAGATTTCCGTAGGGGCCTGTAGGGTTGTGTAAGTGCCCGCAGGGGTTGGTAGGAGCTTGTAGGGTGCCATAAGTTTCCAGAGGGTAGTGTAGGGTTCCGTAGGGGCCTGTGGTGTTCCCTAGGGGCCTGTAGAGTCTCGTACGGTTCCGTAGGGTCCTGTAGGTTTCCATAAGCGCCCGCAGAAGTCTGAAGGGGTCCGTACTGGTCCGTAAGGATCCATAGGGCTCCGTAGAGCTTCGTAGGTTCCCTAGAAGCCTGTAGAGTACCGCAGGAGCCAGTAGTGCTCTGTAGGGGCCCGTAGGGTTCCTTCCGTAGGGGCTGGCAGTGTTCCGTAGGGTCCTCTAGGGTTGAGTAAGTGCCCGCAGGAGTCTGTAGGAATCCGTGGGATTCTGTAAGGTTCTGGAGGGTTCTGCAGGGTTCCCTAGGGGCCCGTAGAGTTCCGTAGTGGCTGGTAACGTTCCCTAGGGCCCTGTACCGTTCCGTAACTGCCTGCAAGGGTCTTTAGGCTTCCGTAGGGGCTGGTAGGGTTCCATAAAGTTCCGTGGGTTCCTGCAGAGTTCTGCAAGTGCCCGCAAGGGCCTGTAGGGGCGCACAGTGTTTCTGTCAGGTTCCGTAGAGTTCCGTAGGGGCCATAGGTTTCCGTAGCGGCTGGTAGTATTCCGTAGGGGTCTGTAGGGTTCTGTAGGCACCTGCAGTGTTCTGGAGGAGCCCATAGGGTTTTAGTGAGGTTCCGTTGTGTTGCTAAGGGTCTTGTAGAGTGCTGTCGGGTCCTGGAGTATTCTGTAGGGTTCCAGAGGGGCTCGTAGGGTTCCGTTGAAATCTGTAGGCTTCCCTAGGGGCCCGTGGAGTCCCGTAGATTTCCGTAGGGGCCTGTAGGGTTGTGTAAGTGCCCGCAGGGGTTGGTAGGAGCTTGTAGGGTGCCATAAGTTTCCAGAGGGTAGTGTAGGGTTCCGTAGGGGCCTGTAGTGTTCCCTAGGGGCCTGTAGAGTCTCGTACGGTTCCGTAGGGGCCTGTGGTGTTCCCTAGGGGCCTGTAGAGTCTCGTACGGTTCCGTAGGGGCCTGTGGTGTTCCCTAGGGGCCTGTAGAGTCTCATACGGTTCCGTAGGGGCCTGTAGTGTTCCCTAGGGGCCTGTAGAGTCTCGTACGGTTCCGTAGGGGCCTGTAGTGTTCCCTAGGGGCCTCTAGAGTCTCGTACGGTTCCGTAGGGTCCTGTAGGTTTCCATAAGCGCCCGCAGAGGTCTGAAGGGGCCCGTACTGTTCCGTAAGGATCCATAGGGTTCCGTAGAGCTTCGTAGGTTCCCTAGAGGCCTGTAGAGTACCGCAGGAGCCAGTAGTGTTCTGTAGGGGCCCGTAAGGTTCCTTCCGTAGAGGCTGGCAGTGTTCCGTAGGGGCCTGTAGGGTTGTGTAAGTACACGCAGCAGTCTGTAGGAGTCTGTGGGATTCTGTAAGGTTCTGGAGGGTTCTGCAGGGTTCTGTAGGGGCCCGTAGAGTTCCGTAGTGGCTGGTAAAGTTCCGTAGGGCCCTGTGGGGTTCTGTATGGACCTGTAGGGTTCTGTAGGGGCCTGCAGGCTTCTGTAAGTGCCCGCAGGTGTCTGTAGGGTTTTGTAGGGGTCTGTAGGGTTCTGTAGGAGCCCATAGGTTTTTAGTGAGGTTCTGTTGTGTTGCTAAGGGTCTTGTAGAGTGCTGTCGGGTCCTGGAGTATTCTGTAGGGTTCCAGAGGGGCTGGTAGGGTTCCGTTGAAATCTGTAGGCTTCCCTAGGGGCCCGTGGAGTCCCGTAGATTTCCGTAGGGGCCTGTAGGGTTGTGTAAGTGCCCGCAGGGGTTGGTAGGAGCTTGTAGGGTGCCATAAGTTTCCAGAGGGTAGTGTAGGGTTCCGTAGGGGCCTGTAGTGTTCCCTAGGGGCCTGTAGAGTCTCATACGGTTCCGTAGGGGCCTGTGGTGTTCCCTAAGGGCCTGTAGAGTCTCGTACGGGTCCGTAGGGGCCTGTAGTGTTCCCTAGGGGCCTCTAGAGTCTCGTACAGTTCCGTAGGGTCCTGTAGGTTTCCATAAGCGCCCGCAGAGGTCTGAAGGGGCCCGTACTGTTCCGTAAGGATCCATAGGGTTCCGTAGAGCTTCGTAGGTTCCCTAGAGGCCTGTAGAGTACCGCAGGAGCCAGTAGTGTTCTGTAGGGGCCCGTAAGGTTCCTTCCGTAGGGGCTGGCAGTGTTCCGTAGGGGCCTGTAGGGTTGTGTAAGTGCCCGCAGCAGTCTGTAGGAGTCTGTGGGATTCTGTAAGGTTCTGGAGGGTTCTGCAGGGTTCCGTAGGGGCCCGTAGAGTTCCGTAGTGGCTGGTAAAGTTCCATAGGGTCCTGTACCGTTCCGTAACTGCCTGCAAGGGTCTTTAGGATTCCGTAGGGGCTGGTAGGGTTCCATAAAGTTCCGTGGGTTCCTGCAGAGTTCTGCAAGTGCCCGCAAGGGCCTGTAGGGGCGCACAGTGTTTCTGTCAGGTTCCGTAGAGTTCCATAGGGGCCATAGGTTTCCGTAGCGGCTGGTAGTATTCCGTAGGGGTCTGTAGGGTTCCGTAGGCGCCTGCAGTGTTCTGGAGGAGCCCATAGGGTTTTAGTGAGGTTCCGTTGTGTTGCTAAGGGTCTTGTAGAGTGCTGTCGGGTCCTGGAGTATTCTGTAGGGTTCCAGAGGGGCTCGTAAGGTTCCGTTGAAATCTGTAGGCTTCCCTAGGGGCCCGTGGAGTCCCGTAGATTTCCGTAGGGGCCTGTAGGGTTGTGTAAGTGCCCGCAGGGGTTGGTAGGAGCTTGTAGGGTGCCATAAGTTTCCAGAGGGTTGTGTAGGGTTCCGTAGGGGCCTGTGGTGTTCCCTAGGGGCCTGTAGAGTCTCGTACGGTTCCGTAGGGTCCTGTAGGTTTCCATAAGCGCCCGCAGAAGTCTGAAGGGGTCCGTACTGGTCCGTAAGGATCCATAGGGCTCCGTAGAGCTTCGTAGGTTCCCTAGAAGCCTGTAGAGTACCGCAGGAGCCAGTAGTGTTCTGTAGGGGCCCGTAGGGTTCCTTCCATAGGGGCTGGCAGTGTTCTGTAGGGTCCTCTAGGGTTGAGTAAGTGCCCGCAGGAGTCTGTAGGAATCCGTGGGATTCTGTAAGGTTCTGGAGGGTTCTGCAGGGTTCCCTAGGGGCCCGTAGAGTTCCGTAGTGGCTGGTAACGTTCCCTAGGGCCCTGTACCGTTCCGTAACTGCCTGCCAGGGTCTTTAGGCTTCCGTAGGGGCTGGTAGGGTTCCATAAAGTTCTGTGGGTTCCTGCAGAGTTCTGCAAGTGCCCGCAAGGGCCTGTAGGGGCGCACAGTGTTTCTGTCAGGTTCCGTAGAGTTCCGTAGGGGCCATAGGTTTCCGTAGCGGCTGGTCGTATTCCGTAGGGGTCTGTAGGGTTCTGTAGGCACCTGCAGTGTTCTGGAGGAGCCCATAGGGTTTTAGTGAGGTTCCGTTGTGTTGCTAAGGGTCTTGTAGAGTGCTGTCGGGTCCTGGAGTATTCTGTAGGGTTCCAGAGGGGCTCGTAGGGTTCCGTTGAAATCTGTAGGCTTCCCTAGGGGCCCGTGGAGTCCCGTACATTTCCGTAGGGGCCTGTAGGGTTGTGTAAGTGCCCGCAGGGGTTGGTAGGAGCTTGTAGGGTGCCATAAGTTTCCAGAGGGTAGTGTAGGGTTCCGTAGGGGCCTGTAGTGTTCCCTAGGGGCCTGTAGAGTCTCGTACGGTTCCGTAGGGGCCTGTGGTGTTCCCTAGGGGCCTGTAGAGTCTCGTACGGTTCCGTAGGGGCCTGTGGTGTTCCCTAGGGGCCTCTAGAGTCTCATACGGTTCCGTAGGGGCCTGTAGTGTTCCCTAGGGGCCTCTAGAGTCTCGTACGGTTCCGTAGGGGCCTGTAGTGTTCCCTAGGGGCCTCTAGAGTCTCGTACGGTTCCGTAGGGTCCTGTAGGTTTCCATAAGCGCCCGCAGAGGTCTGAAGGGGCCCGTACTGTTCCGTAAGGATCCATAGGGTTCCGTAGAGCTTCGTAGGTTCCCTAGAGGCCTGTAGAGTACCGCAGGAGCCAGTAGTGTTCTGTAGGGGCCCGTAAGGTTCCTTCCGTAGGGGCTGGCAGTGTTCCGTAGGGGCCTGTAGGGTTGTGTAAGTACACGCAGCAGTCTGTAGGAGTCTGTGGGATTCTGTAAGGTTCTGGAGGGTTCTGCAGGGTTCTGTAGGGGCCCGTAGAGTTCCGTAGTGGCTGGTAAAGTTCCGTAGGGCCCTGTGGGGTTCTGTATGGACCTGTAGGGTTCTGTAGGGGCCTGCAGGCTTCTGTAAGTGCCCGCAGGTGTCTGTAGGGTTTTGTAGGGGTCTGTAGGGTTCTGTAGGAGCCCATAGGTTTTTAGTGAGGTTCCGTTGTGTTGCTAAGGGTCTTGTAGAGTGCTGTCGGGTCCTGGAGTATTCTGTAGGGTTCCAGAGGGGCTCGTAGGGTTCCGTTGAAATCTGTAGGCTTCCCTAGGGGCCCGTGGAGTCCCGTAGATTTCCGTAGGGGCCTGTAGGGTTGTGTAAGTGCCCGCAGGGGTTGGTAGGAGCTTGTAGGGTGCCATAAGTTTCCAGAGGGTAGTGTAGGGTTCCGTAGGGGCCTGTGGTGTTCCCTAGGGGCCTGTAGAGTCTCGTACGGTTCCGTAGGGTCCTGTAGGTTTCCATAAGCGCCCGCAGAAGTCTGAAGGGGTCCGTACTGGTCCGTAAGGATCCATAGGGCTCCGTAGAGCTTCGTAGGTTCCCTAGAAGCCTGTAGAGTACCGCAGGAGCCAGTAGTGCTCTGTAGGGGCCCGTAGGGTTCCTTCCGTAGGGGCTGGCAGTGTTCCGTAGGGTCCTCTAGGGTTGAGTAAGTGCCCGCAGGAGTCTGTAGGAATCCGTGGGATTCTGTAAGGTTCTGGAGGGTTCTGCAGGGTTCCCTAGGGGCCCGTAGAGTTCCGTAGTGGCTGGTAACGTTCCCTAGGGCCCTGTACCGTTCCGTAACTGCCTGCAAGGGTCTTTAGGCTTCCGTAGGGGCTGGTAGGGTTCCATAAAGTTCCGTGGGTTCCTGCAGAGTTCTGCAAGTGCCCGCAAGGGCCTGTAGGGGCGCACAGTGTTTCTGTCAGGTTCCGTAGAGTTCCGTAGGGGCCATAGGTTTCCGTAGCGGCTGGTAGTATTCCGTAGGGGTCTGTAGGGTTCTGTAGGCACCTGCAGTGTTCTGGAGGAGCCCATAGGGTTTTAGTGAGGTTCCGTTGTGTTGCTAAGGGTCTTGTAGAGTGCTGTCGGGTCCTGGAGTATTCTGTAGGGTTCCAGAGGGGCTCGTAGGGTTCCGTTGAAATCTGTAGGCTTCCCTAGGGGCCCGTGGAGTCCCGTAGATTTCCGTAGGGGCCTGTAGGGTTGTGTAAGTGCCCGCAGGGGTTGGTAGGAGCTTGTAGGGTGCCATAAGTTTCCAGAGGGTAGTGTAGGGTTCCGTAGGGGCCTGTAGTGTTCCCTAGGGGCCTGTAGAGTCTCGTACGGTTCCGTAGGGGCCTGTGGTGTTCCCTAGGGGCCTGTAGAGTCTCGTACGGTTCCGTAGGGGCCTGTGGTGTTCCCTAGGGGCCTGTAGAGTCTCATACGGTTCCGTAGGGGCCTGTAGTGTTCCCTAGGGGCCTGTAGAGTCTCGTACGGTTCCGTAGGGGCCTGTAGTGTTCCCTAGGGGCCTCTAGAGTCTCGTACGGTTCCGTAGGGTCCTGTAGGTTTCCATAAGCGCCCGCAGAGGTCTGAAGGGGCCCGTACTGTTCCGTAAGGATCCATAGGGTTCCGTAGAGCTTCGTAGGTTCCCTAGAGGCCTGTAGAGTACCGCAGGAGCCAGTAGTGTTCTGTAGGGGCCCGTAAGGTTCCTTCCGTAGAGGCTGGCAGTGTTCCGTAGGGGCCTGTAGGGTTGTGTAAGTACACGCAGCAGTCTGTAGGAGTCTGTGGGATTCTGTAAGGTTCTGGAGGGTTCTGCAGGGTTCTGTAGGGGCCCGTAGAGTTCCGTAGTGGCTGGTAAAGTTCCGTAGGGCCCTGTGGGGTTCTGTATGGACCTGTAGGGTTCTGTAGGGGCCTGCAGGCTTCTGTAAGTGCCCGCAGGTGTCTGTAGGGTTTTGTAGGGGTCTGTAGGGTTCTGTAGGAGCCCATAGGTTTTTAGTGAGGTTCTGTTGTGTTGCTAAGGGTCTTGTAGAGTGCTGTCGGGTCCTGGAGTATTCTGTAGGGTTCCAGAGGGGCTGGTAGGGTTCCGTTGAAATCTGTAGGCTTCCCTAGGGGCCCGTGGAGTCCCGTAGATTTCCGTAGGGGCCTGTAGGGTTGTGTAAGTGCCCGCAGGGGTTGGTAGGAGCTTGTAGGGTGCCATAAGTTTCCAGAGGGTAGTGTAGGGTTCCGTAGGGGCCTGTAGTGTCACCTAGGGGCCTGTAGAGTCTCGTACGGTTCCGTAGGGGCCTGTGGTGTTCCCTAAGGGCCTGTAGAGTCTCGTACGGTTCCGTAGGGGCCTGTAGTGTTCCCTAGGGGCCTCTAGAGTCTCGTACAGTTCCGTAGGGTCCTGTAGGTTTCCATAAGCGCCCGCAGAGGTCTGAAGGGGCCCGTACTGTTCCGTAAGGATCCATAGGGTTCCGTAGAGCTTCGTAGGTTCCCTAGAGGCCTGTAGAGTACCGCAGGAGCCAGTAGTGTTCTGTAGGGGCCCGTAAAGTTCCTTCCGTAGGGGCTGGCAGTGTTCCGTAGGGGCCTGTAGGGTTGTGTAAGTGCCCGCAGCAGTCTGTAGGAGTCTGTGGGATTCTGTAAGGTTCTGGAGAGTTCTGCAGGGTTCCCTAGGGGCCCGTAGAGTTCCGTAGTGGCTGGTAAAGTTCCATAGGGCCCTGTACCGTTCCGTAACTGCCTGCAAGGGTCTTTAGGATTCCGTAGGGGCTGGTAGGGTTCCATAAAGTTCCGTGGGTTCCTGCAGAGTTCTGCAAGTGCCCGCAAGGGCCTGTAGGGGCGCACAGTGTTTCTGTCAGGTTCCGTAGAGTTCCATAGGGGCCATAGGTTTCCGTAGCGGCTGGTCGTATTCCGTAGGGGTCTGTAGGGTTCCGTAGGCGCCTGCAGTGTTCTGTAGGAGCCCATAGGGTTTTAGTGAGGTTCCGTTGTGTTGCTAAGGGTCTTGTAGAGTGCTGTCGGGTCCTGGAGTATTCTGTAGGGTTCCAGAGGGGCTCGTAGGGTTCCGTTGAAATCTGTAGGCTTCCCTAGGGACCCGTGGAGTCCCGTAGATTTCCGTAGGGGCCTGTAGGGTTGTGTAAGTGCCCACAGGGGTTGGTAGGAGCTTGTAGGGTGCCATAAGTTTCCAGAGGGTTGTGTAGGGTTCCGTAGCGGCCTGTGGTGTTCCCTAGGGGCCTGTAGAGTCTCGTACGGTTCCGTAGGGGCCTGTAGTGTTCCCTAGGGGCCTGTAGAGTCTCGTACAGTTCCGTAGGGTCCTGTAGGTTTCCATAAGCGCTCGCAGAAGTCTGAAGGGGTCCGTACTGGTCCGTAAGGATCCATAGGGCTCCGTAGAGCTTCGTAGGTTCCCTAGAAGCCTGTAGAGTACTGCAGGAGCCAGTAGTGTTCTGTAGGGGCCCGTAGGGTTCCTTCCGTAGGGGCTGGCAGTGTTCCGTAGGGTCCTCTAGGGTTGAGTAAGTGCCCGCAGGAGTCTGTAGGAATCCGTGGGATTCTGTAAGGTTCTGGAGGGTTCTGCAGGGTTCCCTAGGGGCCCGTAGAGTTCCGTAGTGGCTGGTAAAGTTCCATAGGGCCCTGTACCGTTCCGTAACTGCCTGCAAGGGTCTTTAGGCTTCCGTAGGGGCTGGTAGGGTTCCATAAAGTTCCGTGGGTTCCTGCAGAGTTCTGCAAGTGCCCGCAAGGGCCTGTAGGGGCGCACAGTGTTTCTGTCAGGTTCCGTAGAGTTCCGTAGGGGCCATAGGTTTCCGTAGCGGCTGGTAGTATTCCGTAGGGGTCTGTAGGGTTCCGTAGGCACCTGCAGTGTTCTGTAGGAGCCCATAGGGTTTTAGTGAGGTTCCGTTGTGTTGCTAAGGGTTTTGTAGAGTGCTGTCGGGTCCTGGAGTATTCTGTAGGGTTCCAGAGGGGCTTGTAGGGTTTCAAAATCTGTAGGCTTCCCTAGGGGCCCGTGGAGTCCCGTAGATTTCCGTAGGGGCCTGTAGGGTTGTGTAAGTGCCCGCAGGGGTTGGTAGGAGCTTGTAGGGTGCCATAAGTTTCCAGAGGGTTGTGTAGGGTTCCGTAGGGGCCTGTGGTGTTCCCTAGGGGCCTGTAGAGTCTCGTACGGTTCCGTAGGGGCCTGTAGTGTTCCCTAGGGGCCTGTAGAGTCTCGTACAGTTCCGTAGGGTCCTGTAGGTTTCCATAAGCGCCCGCAGAAGTCTGAAGGGGTCCGTACTGGTCCGTGAGGTTCCATAGGGCTCCGTAGAGCTTCGTAGGTTCCCTAGAGGCCTGTAGAGTACCGCAGGAGCCAGTAGTGTTCTGTAGGGGCCCGTAGGGTTCCTTCCGTAGGGGCTGGCAGTGTTCCGTAGGGTCCTCTAGGGTTGAGTAAGTGCCCGCAGGAGTCTGTAGGAATCCGTGGGATTCTGTAAGGTTCTGGAGGGTTCTGCAGGGTTCTGTAGGGGCCCGTAGAGTTCCGTAGTGGCTGGTAACGTTCCCTAGGGCCCTGTACCGTTCCGTAACTGCCTGCAAGGGTCTTTAGGCTTCCGTAGGGTCTGGTAGGCTTCCATAAAGTTCCGTGGGTTCCTGCAGAGTTCTGCAAGTGCCCGCAAGGGCCTGTAGGGGCCCACAGTGTTTCTGTCAGGTTCCGTAGAGTTCCGTAGGGGCCATAGGTTTCCGTAGCGGCTGGTAGTATTCCGTAGGGGTCTGTAGGGTTCCGTAGGCACCTGCAGTGTTCTGGAGGAGCCCATAGGGTTTTAGTGAGGTTCCGTTGTGTTGCTAAGGGTCTTGTAGAGTGCTGTCGGGTCCTGGAGTATTCTGTAGGGTTCCAGAGGGGCTCGTAGGGTTCCGTTGAAATCTGTAGGCTTCCCTAGGGGCCCGTGGAGTCCCGTAGATTTCCGTAGGGGCCTGTAGGGTTGTGTAAGTGCCCGCAGGGGTTGGTAGGAGCTTGTAGGGTGCCATAAGTTTCCAGAGGGTTGTGTAGGGTTCCGTAGGGGCCTGTGGTGTTCCCTAGGGGCCTGTAGAGTCTCGTACGGTTCCGTAGGGGCCTGTAGTGTTCCCTAGGGGCCTCTAGAGTCTCGTACAGTTCCGTAGGGTCCTGTAGGTTTCCATAAGCGCCCGCAGAGGTCTGAAGGGGCCCGTACTGTTCCGTAAGGATCCATAGGGCTCCGTAGAGCTTCGTAGGTTCCCTAGAGGCCTGTAGAGTACCGCAGGAGCCAGTAGTGTTCTGTAGGGGCCCGTAAGGTTCCTTCCGTAGGGGCTGGCAGTGTTCCGTAGGGGCCTGTAGGGTTGTGTAAGTGCCCGCAGCAGTCTGTAGGAGTCTGTGGCATTCTGTAATGTTCTGGAGGGTTCTGCAGGGTTCTGTAGGGGCCCGTAGAGTTCCGTAGTGGCTGGTAAAGTTCCGTAGGGCCCTGTGGGGTTCTGTATGGACCTGTAGGGTTCTGTAGGGGCCTGCAGGCTTCTGTAAGTGCCCGCAGGTGTCTGTAGGGTTCCGTATGGGTCTGTAGGGTTCCGTAGGCACCTGCAGTGTTCTGTAGGAGCCCATAGGGTTTTAGTGAGGTTCCGTTGTGTTGCTATGGGTCTTGTAGAGTGCTGTCGGGTCCTGGAGTATTCTGTAGGGTTCCAGAGGGGCTCGTAGGGTTCCGTCGAAATCTGTAGGCTTCCCTAGGGGCCCGTGGAGTCCCGTAGATTTCCGTAGGGGCCTGTAGGGTTGTGTAAGTGCCCGCAGGGGTTGGTAGGAGCTTGTAGGGTTCCATAAGTTTCCAGAGGGTTGTGTAGGGTTCCGTAGGGGCCTGTGGTGTTCCCTAGGGGCCTGTAGAGTCTCGTACGGTTCCGTAGGGGCCTGTGGTGTTCCCTAGGGGCCTGTAGAGTCTCGTACGGTTCCGTAGGGGCCTGTAGTGTTCCCTAGGGGCCTCTAGAGTCTCGTACAGTTCCGTAGGGTCCTGTAGGTTTCCATAAGCGCCCGCAGAGGTCTGAAGGGGCCCGTACTGTTCCGTAAGGATCCATAGGGCTCCGTAGAGCTTCGTAGGTTCCCTAGAGGCCTGTAGAGTACCGCAGGAGCCAGTAGTGTTCTGTAGGGGCCCGTAAGGTTCCTTCCGTAGGGGCTGGCAGTGTTCCGTAGGGGCCTGTAGGGTTGTGTAAGTGCCCGCAGCAGTCTGTAGGAGTCTGTGGCATTCTGTAATGTTCTGGAGGGTTCTGCAGGGTTCTGTAGGGGCCCGTAGAGTTCCGTAGTGGCTGGTAAAGTTCCGTAGGGCCCTGTGGGGTTCTGTATGGACCTGTAGGGTTCTGTAGGGGCCTGCAGGCTTCTGTAAGTGCCCGCAGGTGTCTGTAGGGTTCCGTATGGGTCTGTAGGGTTCCGTAGGCACCTGCAGTGTTCTGTAGGAGCCCATAGGGTTTTAGTGAGGTTCCGTTGTGTTGCTATGGGTCTTGTAGAGTGCTGTCGGGTCCTGGAGTATTCTGTAGGGTTCCAGAGGGGCTCGTAGGGTTCCGTTGAAATCTGTAGGGTTCCCTAGGGGCCCGTGGAGTCCCGTAGATTTCCGTAGGGGCCTGTAGGGTTGTGTAAGTGCCCGCAGGGGTTGGTAGGAGCTTGTAGGGTGCCATAAGTTTCCAGAGGGTTGTGTAGGGTTCCGTAGGGGCCTGTGGTGTTCCCTAGGGGCCTGTAGAGTCTCGTACGGTTCCGTAGGGGCCTGTGGTGTTCCCTAGGGGCCTGTAGAGTCTCGTACGGTTCCGTAGGGGCCTGTAGTGTTCCCTAGGGGCCTCTAGAGTCTCGTACAGTTCCGTAGGGTCCTGTAGGTTTCCATAAGCGCCCGCAGAGGTCTGAAGGGGCCCGTACTGTTCCGTAAGGATCCATAGGGCTCCGTAGAGCTTCGTAGGTTCCCTAGAGGCCTGTAGAGTACCGCAGGAGCCAGTAGTGTTCTGTAGGGGCCTGTAAGGTTCCTTCCGTAGGGGCTGGCAGTGTTCCGTAGGGGCCTGTAGGGTTGTGTAAGTGCCCGCAGCAGTCTGTAGGAGTCTGTGGGATTCTGTAAGGTTCTGGAGGGTTCTGCAGGGTTCCCTAGGGGCCCGTAGAGTTCCGTAGTGGCTGGTAAAGTTCCATAGGGCCCTGTACCGTTCCGTAACTGCCTGCAAGGGTCTTTAGGCTTCCGTAGGGGCTGGTAGGGTTCCATAAAGTTCCGTGGGTTCCTGCAGAGTTCTGCAAGTGCCCGCAAGGGCCTGTAGGGGCGCACAGTGTTTCTGTCAGGTTCCGTAGAGTTCCGTAGGGGCCATAGGTTTCCGTAGCGGCTGGTAGTATTCCGTAGGGGTCTGTAGGGTTCCGTAGGCACCTGCAGTGTTCTGTAGGAGCCCATAGGGTTTTAGTGAGGTTCCGTTGTGTTGCTAAGGGTTTTGTAGAGTGCTCTCGGGTCCTGGAGTATTCTGTAGGGTTCCAGAGGGGCTTGTAGGGTTTCAAAATCTGTAGGCTTCCCTAGGGGCCCGTGGAGTCCCGTACATTTCCGTAGGGGCCTGTAGGGTTGTGTAAGTGCCCGCAGGGGTTGGTAGGAGCTTGTAGGGTGCCATAAGTTTCCAGAGGGTAGTGTAGGGTTCCGTAGGGGCCTGTAGTGTTCCCTAGGGGCCTGTAGAGTCTCGTACGGTTCCGTAGGGGCCTGTGGTGTTCCCTAGGGGCCTGTAGAGTCTCGTACGGTTCCGTAGGGGCCTGTGGTGTTCCCTAGGGGCCTCTAGAGTCTCATACGGTTCCGTAGGGGCCTGTAGTGTTCCCTAGGGGCCTCTAGAGTCTCGTACGGTTCCGTAGGGGCCTGTAGTGTTCCCTAGGGGCCTCTAGAGTCTCGTACGGTTCCGTAGGGTCCTGTAGGTTTCCATAAGCGCCCGCAGAGGTCTGAAGGGGCCCGTACTGTTCCGTAAGGATCCATAGGGTTCCGTAGAGCTTCGTAGGTTCCCTAGAGGCCTGTAGAGTACCGCAGGAGCCAGTAGTGTTCTGTAGGGGCCCGTAAGGTTCCTTCCGTAGGGGCTGGCAGTGTTCCGTAGGGGCCTGTAGGGTTGTGTAAGTACACGCAGCAGTCTGTAGGAGTCTGTGGGATTCTGTAAGGTTCTGGAGGGTTCTGCAGGGTTCTGTAGGGGCCCGTAGAGTTCCGTAGTGGCTGGTAAAGTTCCGTAGGGCCCTGTGGGGTTCTGTATGGACCTGTAGGGTTCTGTAGGGGCCTGCAGGCTTCTGTAAGTGCCCGCAGGTGTCTGTAGGGTTTTGTAGGGGTCTGTAGGGTTCTGTAGGAGCCCATAGGTTTTTAGTGAGGTTCTGTTGTGTTGCTAAGGGTCTTGTAGAGTGCTGTCGGGTCCTGGAGTATTCTGTAGGGTTCCAGAGGGGCTCGTAGGGTTCCGTTGAAATCTGTAGGCTTCCCTAGGGGCCCGTGGAGTCCCGTAGATTTCCGTAGGGGCCTGTAGGGTTGTGTAAGTGCCCGCAGGGGTTGGTAGGAGCTTGTAGGGTGCCATAAGTTTCCAGAGGGTAGTGTAGGGTTCCGTAGGGGCCTGTGGTGTTCCCTAGGGGCCTGTAGAGTCTCGTACGGTTCCGTAGGGTCCTGTAGGTTTCCATAAGCGCCCGCAGAAGTCTGAAGGGGTCCGTACTGGTCCGTAAGGATCCATAGGGCTCCGTAGAGCTTCGTAGGTTCCCTAGAAGCCTGTAGAGTACCGCAGGAGCCAGTAGTGCTCTGTAGGGGCCCGTAGGGTTCCTTCCGTAGGGGCTGGCAGTGTTCCGTAGGGTCCTCTAGGGTTGAGTAAGTGCCCGCAGGAGTCTGTAGGAATCCGTGGGATTCTGTAAGGTTCTGGAGGGTTCTGCAGGGTTCCCTAGGGGCCCGTAGAGTTCCGTAGTGGCTGGTAACGTTCCCTAGGGCCCTGTACCGTTCCGTAACTGCCTGCAAGGGTCTTTAGGCTTCCGTAGGGGCTGGTAGGGTTCCATAAAGTTCCGTGGGTTCCTGCAGAGTTCTGCAAGTGCCCGCAAGGGCCTGTAGGGGCGCACAGTGTTTCTGTCAGGTTCCGTAGAGTTCCGTAGGGGCCATAGGTTTCCGTAGCGGCTGGTAGTATTCCGTAGGGGTCTGTAGGGTTCTGTAGGCACCTGCAGTGTTCTGGAGGAGCCCATAGGGTTTTAGTGAGGTTCCGTTGTGTTGCTAAGGGTCTTGTAGAGTGCTGTCGGGTCCTGGAGTATTCTGTAGGGTTCCAGAGGGGCTCGTAGGGTTCCGTTGAAATCTGTAGGCTTCCCTAGGGGCCCGTGGAGTCCCGTAGATTTCCGTAGGGGCCTGTAGGGTTGTGTAAGTGCCCGCAGGGGTTGGTAGGAGCTTGTAGGGTGCCATAAGTTTCCAGAGGGTAGTGTAGGGTTCCGTAGGGGCCTGTAGTGTTCCCTAGGGGCCTGTAGAGTCTCGTACGGTTCCGTAGGGGCCTGTGGTGTTCCCTAGGGGCCTGTAGAGTCTCGTACGGTTCCGTAGGGGCCTGTGGTGTTCCCTAGGGGCCTGTAGAGTCTCATACGGTTCCGTAGGGGCCTGTAGTGTTCCCTAGGGGCCTGTAGAGTCTCGTACGGTTCCGTAGGGGCCTGTAGTGTTCCCTAGGGGCCTCTAGAGTCTCGTACGGTTCCGTAGGGTCCTGTAGGTTTCCATAAGCGCCCGCAGAGGTCTGAAGGGGCCCGTACTGTTCCGTAAGGATCCATAGGGTTCCGTAGAGCTTCGTAGGTTCCCTAGAGGCCTGTAGAGTACCGCAGGAGCCAGTAGTGTTCTGTAGGGGCCCGTAAGGTTCCTTCCGTAGAGGCTGGCAGTGTTCCGTAGGGGCCTGTAGGGTTGTGTAAGTACACGCAGCAGTCTGTAGGAGTCTGTGGGATTCTGTAAGGTTCTGGAGGGTTCTGCAGGGTTCTGTAGGGGCCCGTAGAGTTCCGTAGTGGCTGGTAAAGTTCCGTAGGGCCCTGTGGGGTTCTGTATGGACCTGTAGGGTTCTGTAGGGGCCTGCAGGCTTCTGTAAGTGCCCGCAGGTGTCTGTAGGGTTTTGTAGGGGTCTGTAGGGTTCTGTAGGAGCCCATAGGTTTTTAGTGAGGTTCTGTTGTGTTGCTAAGGGTCTTGTAGAGTGCTGTCGGGTCCTGGAGTATTCTGTAGGGTTCCAGAGGGGCTGGTAGGGTTCCGTTGAAATCTGTAGGCTTCCCTAGGGGCCCGTGGAGTCCCGTAGATTTCCGTAGGGGCCTGTAGGGTTGTGTAAGTGCCCGCAGGGGTTGGTAGGAGCTTGTAGGGTGCCATAAGTTTCCAGAGGGTAGTGTAGGGTTCCGTAGGGGCCTGTAGTGTCACCTAGGGGCCTGTAGAGTCTCGTACGGTTCCGTAGGGGCCTGTGGTGTTCCCTAAGGGCCTGTAGAGTCTCGTACGGTTCCGTAGGGGCCTGTAGTGTTCCCTAGGGGCCTCTAGAGTCTCGTACAGTTCCGTAGGGTCCTGTAGGTTTCCATAAGCGCCCGCAGAGGTCTGAAGGGGCCCGTACTGTTCCGTAAGGATCCATAGGGTTCCGTAGAGCTTCGTAGGTTCCCTAGAGGCCTGTAGAGTACCGCAGGAGCCAGTAGTGTTCTGTAGGGGCCCGTAAAGTTCCTTCCGTAGGGGCTGGCAGTGTTCCGTAGGGGCCTGTAGGGTTGTGTAAGTGCCCGCAGCAGTCTGTAGGAGTCTGTGGGATTCTGTAAGGTTCTGGAGAGTTCTGCAGGGTTCCCTAGGGGCCCGTAGAGTTCCGTAGTGGCTGGTAAAGTTCCATAGGGCCCTGTACCGTTCCGTAACTGCCTGCAAGGGTCTTTAGGATTCCGTAGGGGCTGGTAGGGTTCCATAAAGTTCCGTGGGTTCCTGCAGAGTTCTGCAAGTGCCCGCAAGGGCCTGTAGGGGCGCACAGTGTTTCTGTCAGGTTCCGTAGAGTTCCATAGGGGCCATAGGTTTCCGTAGCGGCTGGTCGTATTCCGTAGGGGTCTGTAGGGTTCCGTAGGCGCCTGCAGTGTTCTGTAGGAGCCCATAGGGTTTTAGTGAGGTTCCGTTGTGTTGCTAAGGGTCTTGTAGAGTGCTGTCAGGTCCTGGAGTATTCTGTAGGGTTCCAGAGGGGCTCGTAGGGTTCCGTTGAAATCTGTAGGCTTCCCTAGGGACCCGTGGAGTCCCGTAGATTTCCGTAGGGGCCTGTAGGGTTGTGTAAGTGCCCACAGGGGTTGGTAGGAGCTTGTAGGGTGCCATAAGTTTCCAGAGGGTTGTGTAGGGTTCCGTAACGGCCTGTGGTGTTCCCTAGGGGCCTGTAGAGTCTCGTACGGTTCCGTAGGGGCCTGTAGTGTTCCCTAGGGGCCTGTAGAGTCTCGTACAGTTCCGTAGGGTCCTGTAGGTTTCCATAAGCGCTCGCAGAAGTCTGAAGGGGTCCGTACTGGTCCGTAAGGATCCATAGGGCTCCGTAGAGCTTCGTAGGTTCCCTAGAAGCCTGTAGAGTACTGCAGGAGCCAGTAGTGTTCTGTAGGGGCCCGTAGGGTTCCTTCCGTAGGGGCTGGCAGTGTTCCGTAGGGTCCTCTAGGGTTGAGTAAGTGCCCGCAGGAGTCTGTAGGAATCCGTGGGATTCTGTAAGGTTCTGGAGGGTTCTGCAGGGTTCCCTAGGGGCCCGTAGAGTTCCGTAGTGGCTGGTAAAGTTCCATAGGGCCCTGTACCGTTCCGTAACTGCCTGCAAGGGTCTTTAGGCTTCCGTAGGGGCTGGTAGGGTTCCATAAAGTTCCGTGGGTTCCTGCAGAGTTCTGCAAGTGCCCGCAAGGGCCTGTAGGGGCCCACAGTGTTTCTGTCAGGTTCCGTAGAGTTCCGTAGGGGCCATAGGTTTCCGTAGCGGCTGGTAGTATTCCGTAGGGGTCTGTAGGGTTCCGTAGGCACCTGCAGTGTTCTGTAGGAGCCCATAGGGTTTTAGTGAGGTTCCGTTGTGTTGCTAAGGGTCTTGTAGAGTGCTGTCGGGTCCTGGAGTATTCTGTAGGGTTCCAGAGGGGCTTGTAGGGTTTCAAAATCTGTAGGCTTCCCTAGGGGCCCGTGGAGTCCCGTAGATTTCCGTAGGGGCCTGTAGGGTTGTGTAAGTGCCCGCAGGGGTTGGTAGGAGCTTGTAGGGTGCCATAAGTTTCCAGAGGGTTGTGTAGGGTTCCGTAGGGGCCTGTGGTGTTCCCTAGGGGCCTGTAGAGTCTCGTACGGTTCCGTAGGGGCCTGTAGTGTTCCCTAGGGGCCTGTAGAGTCTCGTACAGTTCCGTAGGGTCCTGTAGGTTTCCATAAGCGCCCGCAGAAGTCTGAAGGGGTCCGTACTGGTCCGTGAGGTTCCATAGGGCTCCGTAGAGCTTCGTAGGTTCCCTAGAGGCCTGTAGAGTACCGCAGGAGCCAGTAGTGTTCTGTAGGGGCCCGTAGGGTTCCTTCCGTAGGGGCTGGCAGTGTTCCGTAGGGTCCTCTAGGGTTGAGTAAGTGCCCGCAGGAGTCTGTAGGAATCCGTGGGATTCTGTAAGGTTCTGGAGGGTTCTGCAGGGTTCTGTAGGGGCCCGTAGAGTTCCGTAGTGGCTGGTAACGTTCCCTAGGGCCCTGTACCGTTCCGTAACTGCCTGCAAGGGTCTTTAGGCTTCCGTAGGGTCTGGTAGGCTTCCATAAAGTTCCGTGGGTTCCTGCAGAGTTCTGCAAGTGCCCGCAAGGGCCTGTAGGGGCCCACAGTGTTTCTGTCAGGTTCCGTAGAGTTCCGTAGGGGCCATAGGTTTCCGTAGCGGCTGGTAGTATTCCGTAGGGGTCTGTAGGGTTCCGTAGGCACCTGCAGTGTTCTGTAGGAGCCCATAGGGTTTTAGTGAGGTTCCGTTGTGTTGCTAAGGGTCTTGTAGAGTGCTGTCGGGTCCTGGAGTATTCTGTAGGGTTCCAGAGGGGCTCGTAGGGTTCCGTTGAAATCTGTAGGCTTCCCTAGGGGCCCGTGGAGTCCCGTAGATTTCCGTAGGGGCCTGTAGGGTTGTGTAAGTGCCCGCAGGGGTTGGTAGGAGCTTGTAGGGTGCCATAAGTTTCCAGAGGGTTGTGTAGGGTTCCGTAGGGGCCTGTGGTGTTCCCTAGGGGCCTGTAGAGTCTCGTACGGTTCCGTAGGGGCCTGTAGTGTTCCCTAGGGGCCTCTAGAGTCTCGTACAGTTCCGTAGGGTCCTGTAGGTTTCCATAAGCGCCCGCAGAGGTCTGAAGGGGCCCGTACTGTTCCGTAAGGATCCATAGGGCTCCGTAGAGCTTCGTAGGTTCCCTAGAGGCCTGTAGAGTACCGCAGGAGCCAGTAGTGTTCTGTAGGGGCCCGTAAGGTTCCTTCCGTAGGGGCTGGCAGTGTTCCGTAGGGGCCTGTAGGGTTGTGTAAGTGCCCGCAGCAGTCTGTAGGAGTCTGTGGCATTCTGTAATGTTCTGGAGGGTTCTGCAGGGTTCTGTAGGGGCCCGTAGAGTTCCGTAGTGGCTGGTAAAGTTCCGTAGGGCCCTGTGGGGTTCTGTATGGACCTGTAGGGTTCTGTAGGGGCCTGCAGGCTTCTGTAAGTGCCCGCAGGTGTCTGTAGGGTTCCGTATGGGTCTGTAGGGTTCCGTAGGCGCCTGCAGTGTTCTGTAGGAGCCCATAGGGTTTTAGTGAGGTTCCGTTGTGTTGCTAAGGGTCTTGTAGAGTGCTGTCGGGTCCTGGAGTATTCTGTAGGGTTCCAGAGGGGCTCGTAGGGTTCCGTCGAAATCTGTAGGCTTCCCTAGGGGCCCGTGGAGTCCCGTAGATTTCCGTAGGGGCCTGTAGGGTTGTGTAAGTGCCCGCAGGGGTTGGTAGGAGCTTGTAGGGTTCCATAAGTTTCCAGAGGGTTGTGTAGGGTTCCGTAGGGGCCTGTGGTGTTCCCTAGGGGCCTGTAGAGTCTCGTACGGTTCCGTAGGGGCCTGTGGTGTTCCCTAGGGGCCTGTAGAGTCTCGTACGGTTCCGTAGGGGCCTGTAGTGTTCCCTAGGGGCCTCTAGAGTCTCGTACAGTTCCGTAGGGTCCTGTAGGTTTCCATAAGCGCCCGCAGAGGTCTGAAGGGGCCCGTACTGTTCCGTAAGGATCCATAGGGCTCCGTAGAGCTTCGTAGGTTCCCTAGAGGCCTGTAGAGTACCGCAGGAGCCAGTAGTGTTCTGTAGGGGCCCGTAAGGTTCCTTCCGTAGGGGCTGGCAGTGTTCCGTAGGGGCCTGTAGGGTTGTGTAAGTGCCCGCAGCAGTCTGTAGGAGTCTGTGGCATTCTGTAATGTTCTGGAGGGTTCTGCAGGGTTCTGTAGGGGCCCGTAGAGTTCCGTAGTGGCTGGTAAAGTTCCGTAGGGCCCTGTGGGGTTCTGTATGGACCTGTAGGGTTCTGTAGGGGCCTGCAGGCTTCTGTAAGTGCCCGCAGGTGTCTGTAGGGTTCCGTATGGGTCTGTAGGGTTCCGTAGGCACCTGCAGTGTTCTGTAGGAGCCCATAGGGTTTTAGTGAGGTTCCGTTGTGTTGCTATGGGTCTTGTAGAGTGCTGTCGGGTCCTGGAGTATTCTGTAGGGTTCCAGAGGGGCTCGTAGGGTTCCGTCGAAATCTGTAGGCTTCCCTAGGGGCCCGTGGAGTCCCGTAGATTTCCGTAGGGGCCTGTAGGGTTGTGTAAGTGCCCGCAGGGGTTGGTAGGAGCTTGTAGGGTGCCATAAGTTTCCAGAGGGTTGTGTAGGGTTCCGTAGGGGCCTGTGGTGTTCCCTAGGGGCCTGTAGAGTCTCGTACGGTTCCGTAGGGGCCTGTGGTGTTCCCTAGGGGCCTGTAGAGTCTCGTACGGTTCCGTAGGGGCCTGTAGTGTTCCCTAGGGGCCTCTAGAGTCTCGTACAGTTCCGTAGGGTCCTGTAGGTTTCCATAAGCGCCCGCAGAGGTCTGAAGGGGCCCGTACTGTTCCGTAAGGATCCATAGGGCTCCGTAGAGCTTCGTAGGTTCCCTAGAGGCCTGTAGAGTACCGCAGGAGCCAGTAGTGTTCTGTAGGGGCCTGTAAGGTTCCTTCCGTAGGGGCTGGCAGTGTTCCGTAGGGGCCTGTAGGGTTGTGTAAGTGCCCGCAGCAGTCTGTAGGAGTCTGTGGGATTCTGTAAGGTTCTGGAGGGTTCTGCAGGGTTCCCTAGGGGCCCGTAGAGTTCCGTAGTGGCTGGTAAAGTTCCATAGGGCCCTGTACCGTTCCGTAACTGCCTGCAAGGGTCTTTAGGCTTCCGTAGGGGCTGGTAGGGTTCCATAAAGTTCCGTGGGTTCCTGCAGAGTTCTGCAAGTGCCCGCAAGGGCCTGTAGGGGCGCACAGTGTTTCTGTCAGGTTCCGTAGAGTTCCGTAGGGGCCATAGGTTTCCGTAGCGGCTGGTAGTATTCCGTAGGGGTCTGTAGGGTTCCGTAGGCACCTGCAGTGTTCTGTAGGAGCCCATAGGGTTTTAGTGAGGTTCCGTTGTGTTGCTAAGGGTTTTGTAGAGTGCTGTCGGGTCCTGGAGTATTCTGTAGGGTTCCAGAGGGGCTTGTAGGGTTTCAAAATCTGTAGGCTTCCCTAGGGGCCCGTGGAGTCCCGTAGATTTCTGTAGGGGCCTGTAGGGTTGTGTAAGTGCCCGCAGGGGTTGGTAGGAGCTTGTAGGGTGCCATAAGTTTCCAGAGGGTTGTGTAGGGTTCCGTAGGGGCCTGTGGTGTTCCCTAGGGGCCTGTAGAGTCTCGTACGGTTCCGTAGGGGCCTGTAGTGTTCCCTAGGGGCCTGTAGAGTCTCGTACAGTTCCGTAGGGTCCTGTAGGTTTCCATAAGCGCCCGCAGAAGTCTGAAGGGGTCCGTACTGGTCCGTAAGGTTCCATAGGGCTCCGTAGAGCTTCGTAGGTTCCCTAGAGGCCTGTAGAGTACCGCAGGAGCCAGTAGTGTTCTGTAGGGGCCCGTAGGGTTCCTTCCGTAGGGGCTGGCAGTGTTCCGTAGGGTCCTCTAGGGTTGAGTAAGTGCCCGCAGGAGTCTGTAGGAATCCGTGGGATTCTGTAAGGTTCTGGAGGGTTCTGCAGGGTTCCGTAGGGGCCCGTAGAGTTCCGTAGTGGCTGGTAACGTTCCCTAGGGCCCTGTACCGTTCCGTAACTGCCTGCCAGGGTCTTTAGGCTTCCGTAGGGGCTGGTAGGGTTCCATAAAGTTCCGTGGGTTCCTGCAGAGTTCTGCAAGTGCCCGCAAGGGCCTGTAGGGGCCCACAGTGTTTCTGTCAGGTTCCGTAGAGTTCCGTAGGGGCCATAGGTTTCCGTAGCGGCTGGTAGTATTCCGTAGGGGTCTGTAGGGTTCTGTAGGCACCTGCAGTGTTCTGGAGGAGCCCATAGGGTTTTAGTGAGGTTCCGTTGTGTTGCTAAGGGTCTTGTAGAGTGCTGTCGGGTCCTGGAGTATTCTGTAGGGTTCCAGAGGGGCTCGTAGGGTTCCGTTGAAATCTGTAGGCTTCCCTAGGGGCCCGTGGAGTCCCGTACATTTCCGTAGGGGCCTGTAGGGTTGTGTAAGTGCCCGCAGGGGTTGGTAGGAGCTTGTAGGGTGCCATAAGTTTCCAGAGGGTTGTGTAGGGTTCCGTAGGGGCCTGTGGTGTTCCCTAGGGGCCTGTAGAGTCTCGTACAGTCCCGTAGGGGCCTGTGGTGTTCCCTAGGGGCCTGTACAGTCTCGTACGGTTCCTTAGGGGCCTGTAGTGTTCCCTAGGGGCCTCTAGAGTCTCGTACAGTTCCGTAGGGTCCTGTAGGTTTCCATAAGCGCCCGCAGAGGTCTGAAGGGGCCCGTACTGTTCCGTAAGGATCCATAGGGTTCCGTAGAGCTTCGTAGGTTCCCTAGAGGCCTGTAGAGTACCGCAGGAACCAGTAGTGTTCTGTAGGGGCCCGTAAGGTTCCTTCCGTAGGGGCTGGCAGTGTTCCGTAGGGGCCTGTAGGGTTGTGTAAGTGCCCGCAGCAGTCTGTAGGAGTCTGTGGGATTCTGTAAGGTTCTGGAGGGTTCTGCAGGGTTCCGTAGGGGCCCGTAGAGTTCCGTAGTGGCTGGTAAAGTTCCGTAGGGCCCTGTGGGGTTCTGTATGGACCTGTAGGGTTCCGTAGGGGCCTGCAGGGTTCTGTAAGTGCCCGCAGGTGTCTGTAGGGTTCCGTAGGGGTCTGTAGGGTTCCGTAGGCACCTGCAGTGTTCTGTAGGAGCCCATAGGGTTTTAGTGAGGTTCCGTTGTGTTGCTAAGGGTCTTGTAGAGTGCTGTCGGGTCCTGGAGTATTCTGTAGGGTTCCAGAGGGGCTCGTAGGGTTCCGTTGAAATCTGTAGGCTTCCCTAGGGGCCCGTGGAGTCCCGTAGACTTCCGTAGGGGCCTGTAGGGTTGTGTAAGTGCCCGCAGGGGTTGGTAGGAGCTTGTAGGGTGCCATAAGTTTCCAGAGGGTTGTGTAGGGTTCCGTAGGGGCCTGTGGTGTTCCCTAGGGGCCTGTAGAGTCTCGTACGGTTCCGTAGGGGCCTGTAGTGTTCCCTAGGGGCCTCTAGAGTCTCGTACAGTTCCGTAGGGTCCTGTAGGTTTCCATAAGCGCCCGCAGAGGTCTGAAGGGGCCCGTACTGTTCCGTAAGGATCCATAGGGCTCCGTAGAGCTTCGTAGGTTCCCTAGAGGCCTGTAGAGTACCGCAGTAGCCAGTAGTGTTCTGTAGGGGCCCGTAAGGTTCCTTCCGTAGAGGCTGGCAGTGTTCCGTAGGGGCCTGTAGGGTTGTGTAAGTGCCCGCAGCAGTCTGTAGGAGTCTGTGGTATTCTGTAAGGTTCTGGAGGGTTCTGCAGGGTTCCGTAGGGGCCCGTAGAGTTCCGTAGTGGCTGGTAAAGTTCCGTAGGGCCCTGTGGGGTTCTGTATGGACCTGTAGGGTTCTGTAGGTGCCTGCAGGCTTCTGCAAGTGCCCGCAGGTGTCTGTAGGGTTTTGTAGGGGTCTGTAGGGTTCTGTAGGAGCCCATAGGTTTTTAGTGAGGTTCCGTTGTGTTGCTAAGGGTCTTGTAGAGTGCTGTCGGGTCCTGGAGTATTCTGTAGGGTTCCAGAGGGGCTGGTAGGGTTCCGTTGAAATCTGTAGGCTTCCCTAGGGGCCCGTGGAGTCCCGTAGATTTCCGTAGGGGCCTGTAGGGTTGTGTAAGTGCCCGCAGGGGTTGGTAGGAGCTTGTAGGGTGCCATAAGTCTCCAGAGGGTTGTGTAGGGTTCCGTAGGGGCCTGTGGTGTTCCCTAGGGGCCTGTAGAGTCTCGTACGGTTCCGTAGGGGCCCTTGGTGTTCCCTAGGGGCCTGTAGAGTCTCGTACGGTTCCGTAGGGGCCTGTAGTGTTCCCTAGGGGCCTCTAGAGTCTCGTACAGTTCCGTAGGGTCCTGTAGGTTTCCATAAGCGCCCGCAGAGGTCTGAAGGGGCCCGTACTGTTCCGTAAGGATCCATAGGGCTCCATAGAGCTTCGTAGGTTCCCTAGAGGCCTGTAGAGTACCGCAGGAGCCAGTAGTGTTCTGTAGGGGCCCGTAAGGTTCCTTCCGTAGGGGCTGGCAGTGTTCCGTAGGGGCCTGTAGGGTTGTGTAAGTGCCCGCAGCAGTCTGTAGGAGTCTGTGGGATTCTGTAAGGTTCTGGAGGGTTCTGCAGGGTTCCGTAGGGGCCCGTAGAGTTCCGTAGTGGCTGGTAAAGTTCCGTAGGGCCCTGTGGGGTTCTGTATGGACCTGTAGGGTTCTGTAGGGGCCTGCAGGCTTCTGTAAGTGCCCGCAGGTGTCTGTAGGGTTTTGTAGGGGTCTGTAGGGTTCTGTAGGAGCCCATAGGTTTTTAGTGAGGTTCCGTTGTGTTGCTAAGGGTCTTGTAGAGTGCTGTCGGGTCCTGGAGTATTCTGTAGGGTTCCAGAGGGGCTGGTAGGGTTCCGTTGAAATCTGTAGGCTTCCCTAGGGGCCCGTGGAGTCCCGTAGATTTCCATAGGGGCCTGTAGGGTTGTGTAAGTGCCCGCAGGGGTTGGTAGGAGCTTGTAGGGTGCCATAAGTTTCCAGAGGGTTGTGTAGGGTTCCGTAGGGGCCTGTGGTGTTCCCTAGGGGCCTGTAGAGTCTCGTACGGTTCCGTAGGGGCCTGTGGTGTTCCCTAGGGGCCTGTAGAGTCTCGTACGGTTCCGTAGGGGCCTGTAGTGTTCCCTAGGGGCCTCTAGAGTCTCGTACAGTTCCGTAGGGTCCTGTAGGTTTCCATAAGCGCCCGCAGAGGTCTGAAGGGGCCCGTACTGTTCCGTAAGGATCCATAGGGTTCCGTAGAGCTTCGTAGGTTCCCTAGAGGCCTGTAGAGTACCGCAGGAGCCAGTAGTGTTCTGTAGGGGCCCGTAAGGTTCCTTCCGTAGGGGCTGGCAGTGTTCCGTAGGGGCCTGTAGGGTTGTGTAAGTGCCCGCAGCAGCCTGTAGGAGTCTGTGTGATTCTGTAAGGTTCTGGAGGGTTCTGCAGGGTTCTGTAGGGGCCCGTAGAGTTCCGTAGTGGCTGGTAAAGTTCCGTAGGGCCCTGTGGGGTTCTGTATGGACCTGTAGGGTTCTGTAGGGGCCTGCAGGGTTCTGTAAGTGCCCGCAGGTGTCTGTAGGGTTTTGTAGGGGTCTGTAGGGTTCCGTAGGCGCCTGCAGTGTTCTGTAGGAGCCCATAGGGTTTTAGTGAGGTTCCGTTGTGTTGCTAAGGGTCTTGTAGAGTGCTGTCGGGTCCTGGAGTATTCTGTAGGGTTCCAGAGGGGCTCATAGGGTTCCGTTGAAATCTGTAGGCTTCCCTAGGGGCCCGTGGAGTCCCGAAGATTTCCGTAGGGGCCTGTAGGGTTGTGTAAGTGCCTGCAGGGGTTGGTAGGAGCTTGTAGGGTGCCATAAGTTTCCAGAGGGTTGTGTAGGGTTCCGTAGGGGCCTGTGGTGTTCCCTAGGGGCCTGTAGAGTCTCGTACAGTTCCGTAGGGTCCTGTAGGTTTCCATAAGCGCCCGCAGAGGTCTGAAGGGGCCCATACTGTTCCATAAGGATCCATAGGGCTCCGTAGAGCTTCGTAGGTTCCCTAGAGGCCTGTAGAGTACTGCAGGAGCCAGTAGTGTTCTGTAGGGGCCCGTAGGGTTCCTTCCATAGGGGCTGGCAGTGTTCCGTAGGGTCCTCTAGGGTTGAGTAAGTGCCCGCAGGAGTCTGTAGGAATCCGTGGGATTCTGTAAGGTTCTGGAGGGTTCTGCAGGATTCCGTAGGGGCCCGTAGAGTTCCGTAGTGGCTGGTAAAGTTCCCTAGGGCCCTGTACCGTTCCGTAACTGCCTGCAAGGGTCTTTAGGCTTCCGTAGGGGCTGGTAGGGTTCCATAAAGTTCCGTGGGTTCCTGCAGAGTTCTGCAAGTGCCCGCAAGGGCCTGTAGGGGCCCACAGTGTTTCTGTCAGGTTCCGTAGAGTTCCGTAGGGGCCATAGGTTTCCGTAGCGGGTGGTAGTATTCCGTAGGGGTCTGTAGGGTTCCGTAGGCACCTGCAGTGTTCTGGAGGAGCCCATAGGGTTTTAGTGAGGTTCCGTTGTGTTGCTAAGGGTCTTGTAGAGTGCTGTCGGGTCCTGGAGTATTCTGTAGGGTTCCAGAGGGGCTGGTAGGGTTCCGTTGAAATCTGTAGGCTTCCCTAGGGGCCCGTGGAGTCCCGTAGATTTCCGTAGGGGCCTGTAGGGTTGTGTAAGTGCCCGCAGGGGTTGGTAGGAGCTTGTAGGGTGCCATAAGTTTCCAGAGGGTTGTGTAGGGTTCCGTAGGGGCCTGTGGTGTTCCCTAGGGGCCTGTAGAGTCTCGTACGGTTCCGTAGGGGCCTGTGGTGTTCCCTAGGGGCCTCTAGAGTCTCGTACAGTTCCGTAGGGTCCTGTAGGTTTCCATAAGCGCCCGCAGAGGTCTGAAGGGGCCCGTACTGTTCCGTAAGGATCCATAGGGTTCCGTAGAGCTTCGTAGGTTCCCTAGAGGCCTGTAGAGTACCGCAGGAGCCAGTAGTGTTCTGTAGGGGCCCGTAAGGTTCCTTCCGTAGGGGCTGGCAGTGTTCCGTAGGGGCCTGTAGGGTTGTGTAAGTGCCCGCAGCAGTCTGTAGGAGTCTGTGGGATTCTGTAAGGTTCTGGAGGGTTCTGCAGGGTTCCCTAGGGGCCCGTAGAGTTCCGTAGTGGCTGGTAAAGTTTCGTAGGGCCCTGTGGGGTTCTGTATGGACCTGTAGGGTTCTGTAGGGGCCTGCAGGGTTCTTTAAGTGCCCGCAGGTGTCTGTAGGGTTCCGTAGGGGTCTGTAGGGTTCCGTAGGCGCCTGCAGTGTTCTGTAGGAACCCATAGGGTTTTAGTGAGGTTCCGTTGTGTTGCTAAGGATCTTGTAGAGTGCTGTCGGGTCCTGGAGTATTCTGTAGGGTTCCAGAGGGGCTCGTAGGGTTCCGTTGAAATCTGTAGGCTTCCCTAGGGGCCCGTGGAGTCCCGTAGATTTCCGTAGGGGCCTGTAGGGTTGTGTAAGTGCCCGCAGATGTTGGTAGGAGCTTGTAGGGTGCCATAAGTTTCCAGAGGGTTGTGTAGGGTTCCGTAGGGGCCTGTGGTGTTTCCTAGGGGCCTGTAGAGTCTCGTACAGTTCCGTAGGGTCCTGTAGGTTTCCATAAGCGCCCGCAGAGGTCTGAAGGGGCCCATACTGTTCCATAAGGATCCATAGGGCTCCGTAGAGCTTCGTAGGTTCCCTAGAGGCCTGTAGAGTACCGCAGGAACCAGTAGTGTTCTGTAGGGGCCCGTAGGGTTCCTTCCATAGGGGCTGGCAGTGTTCCGTAGGGTCCTCTAGGGTTGAGTAAGTGCCCGCAGGAGTCTGTAGGAATCTGTGGGATTCTGTAAGGTTCTGGAGGGTTCTGCAGGATTCCGTAGGGGCCCGTAGAGTTCCGTAGTGGCTGGTAAAGTTCCCTAGGGCCCTGTACCGTTCCGTAACTGCCTGCAAGGGTCTTTAGGCTTCCGTAGGGGCTGGTAGGGTTCCATAAAGTTCCGTGGGTTCCTGCAGAGTTCTGCAAGTGCCCGCAAGGGCCTGTAGGGGCGCACAGTGTTTCTGTCAGGTTCCGTAGAGTTCCGTAGGGGCCATAGGTTTCCGTAGCGGCTGGTAGTATTCCGTAGGGGTCTGTAGGGTTCCGTAGGCACCTGCAGTGTTCTGGAGGAGCCCATAGGGTTTTAGTGAGGTTCCGTTGTGTTGCTAAGGGTCTTGTAGAGTGCTGTCGGGTCCTGGAGTATTCTGTAGGGTTCCAGAGGGGCTCGTAGGGTTCCGTTGAAATCTGTAGGGTTCCCTAGGGGCCCGTGGAGTCCCGTAGATTTCCGTAGGGGCCTGTAGGGTTGTGTAAGTGCCCGCAGGGGTTGGTAGGAGCTTGTAGGGTGCCATAAGTTTCCAGAGGGTTGTGTAGGGTTCCGTAGGGGCCTGTGGTGTTCCCTAGGGGCCTGTAGAGTCTCGTACGGTTCCGTAGGGGCCTGTAGTGTTCCCTAGGGGCCTCTAGAGTCTCGTACAGTTCCGTAGGGTCCTGTAGGTTTCCATAAGCGCCCGCAGAGGTCTGAAGGGGCCCGTACTGTTCCGTAAGGATCCATAGGGTTCCGTAGAGCTTCGTAGGTTCCCTAGAGGCCTGTAGAGTACCGCAGGAGCCAGTAGTGTTCTGTAGGGGCCCGTAAGGTTCCTTCCGTAGGGGCTGGCAGTGTTCCGTAGGGGCCTGTAGGGTTGTGTAAGTGCCCGCAGCAGTCTGTAGGAGTCTGTGGGATTCTGTAAGGTTCTGGAGGGTTCTGCAGGGTTCTGTAGGGGCCCGTAGAGTTCCGTAGTGGCTGGTAAAGTTTCGTAGGGCCCTGTGGGGTTCTGTATGGACCTGTAGGGTTCTGTAGGGGCCTGCAGGGTTCTTTAAGTGCCCGCAGGTGTCTGTAGGGTTCCGTAGGGGTCTGTAGGGTTCCGTAGGCGCCTGCAGTGTTCTGTAGGAACCCATAGGGTTTTAGTGAGGTTCCGTTGTGTTGCTAAGGATCTTGTAGAGTGCTGTCGGGTCCTGGAGTATTCTGTAGGGTTCCAGAGGGGCTCGTAGGGTTCCGTTGAAATCTGTAGGCTTCCCTAGGGGCCCGTGGAGTCCCGTAGATTTCCGTAGGGGCCTGTAGGGTTGTGTAAGTGCCCGCAGGGGTTGGTAGGAGCTTGTAGGGTGCCATAAGTTTCCAGAGGGTTGTGTAGGGTTCCGTAGGGGCCTGTGGTGTTTCCTAGGGGCCTGTAGAGTCTCGTACAGTTCCGTAGGGTCCTGTAAGTTTCCATAAGCGCCCGCAGAGGTCTGAAGGGGCCCGTACTGTTCCATAAGGATCCATAGGGCTCCGTAGAGCTTCGTAGGTTCCCTAGAGGCCTGTAGAGTACCGCAGGAACCAGTAGTGTTCTGTAGGGGCCCGTAGGGTTCCTTCCATAGGGGCTGGCAGTGTTCTGTAGGGTCCTCTAGGGTTGAGTAAGTGCCCGCAGGAGTCTGTAGGAATCCGTGGGATTCTGTAAGGTTCTGGAGGGTTCTGGAGGATTCCATAGGGGCCCGTAGAGTTCCGTAGTGGCTGGTAAAGTTCCCTAGGGCCCTGTACCGTTCCGTAACTGCCTGCAAGGGTCTTTAGGCTTCCGTAGGGGCTGGTAGGGTTCCATAAAGTTCCGTGGGTTCCTGCAGAGTTCTGCAAGTGCCCGCAAGGGCCTGTAGGGGCCCACAGTGTTTCTGTCAGGTTCCGTAGAGTTCCGTAGGGGCCATAGGTTTCCGTAGCGGCTGGTAGTATTCCGTAGGGGTCTGTAGGGTTCCGTAGGCGCCTGCAGTGTTCTGGAGGAGCCCATAGGGTTTTAGTGAGGTTCCGTTGTGTTGCTAAGGGTCTTGTAGAGTGCTGTCGGGTCCTGGAGTATTCTGTAGGGTTCCAGAGGGGCTGGTAGGGTTCCGTCGAAATCTGTAGGCTTCCCTAGGGGCCCGTGGAGTCCCGTAGACTTCCGTAGGGGCCTGTAGGGTTGTGTAAGTGCCCGCAGGGGTTGGTAGGAACTTGTAGGGTGCCATAAGTTTCCAGAGGGTTGTGTAGGGTTCCGTAGGGGCCTGTGGTGTTTCCTAGGGGCCTGTAGAGTCTCGTACGGTTCCGTAGGGGCCTGTGGTGTTCCCTAGGGGCCTGTAGAGTCTCGTACGGTTCCGTAGGAGCCTGTAGTGTTCCCTAGGGGCCTCTAGAGTCTCGTACAGTTCCGTAGGGTCCTGTAGGTTTCCATAAGCGCCCGCAGAGGTCTGAAGGGACCCGTACTGTTCCATAAGGATCCATAGGGTTCCGTAGAGCTTCGTAGGTTCCCTAGAGGCCTGTAGAGTACCGCAGTAGCCAGTAGTGTTCTGTAGGGGCCCGTAAGGTTCCTTCCGTAGAGGCTGGCAGTGTTCCGTAGGGGCCTGTAGGGTTGTGTAAGTACACGCAGCAGTCTGTAGGAGTCTGTGGGATTCTGTAAGGTTCTGGAGGGTTCTGCAGGGTTCCCTAGGGGCCCGTAGAGTTCCGTAGTGGCTGGTAAAGTTCCGTAGGGCCCTGTGGGGTTCTGTATGGACCTGTAGGGTTCTGTAGGGGCCTGCAGGCTTCTGTAAGTGCCCGCAGGTGTCTGTAGGGTTTTGTAGGGGTCTGTAGGGTTCCGTAGGCGCCTGCAGTGTTCTGGAGGAGCCCATAGGGTTTTAGTGAGGTTCCGTTGTGTTGCTAAGGGTCTTGTAGAGTGCTGTCGGGTCCTGGAGTATTCTGTAGGGTTCCAGAGGGGCTCGTAGGGTTCCGTTGAAATCTGTAGGCTTCCCTAGGGGCCCGTGGAGTCCCGTAGATTTCCGTAGGGGCCTGTAGGGTTGTGTAAGTGCCCGCAGGGGTTGGTAGGAGCTTGTAGGGTGCCATAAGTTTCCAGAGGGTTGTGTAGGGTTCCGTAGGGGCCTGTGGTGTTCCCTAGGGGCCTGTAGAGTCTCGTACAGTTCCGTAGGGTCCTGTAGGTTTCCATAAGCGCCCGCAGAGGTCTGAAGGGGCCCATACTGTTCCATAAGGATCCATAGGGCTCCGTAGAGCTTCGTAGGTTCCCTAGAGGCCTGTAGAGTACCGCAGGAACCAGTAGTGTTCTGTAGGGGCCCGTAGGGTTCCTTCCATAGGGGCTGGCAGTGTTCCGTAGGGTCCTCTAGGGTTGAGTAAGTGCCCGCAGGAGTCTGTAGGAATCCGTGGGATTCTGTAAGGTTCTGGAGGGTTCTGGAGGATTCCCTAGGGGCCCGTAGAGTTCCGTAGTGGCTGGTAAAGTTCCCTAGGGCCCTGTACCGTTCCGTAACTGCCTGCAAGGGTCTTTAGGCTTCCGTAGGGGCTGGTAGGGTTCCATAAAGTTCTGTGGGTTCCTGCAGAGTTCTGCAAGTGCCCGCAAGGGCCTGTAGGGGCCCACAGTGTTTCTGTCAGGTTCCGTAGAGTTCCGTAGGGGCCATAGGTTTCCGTAGCGGCTGGTAGTATTCCGTAGGGGTCTGTAGGGTTCCGTAGGCACCTGCAGTGTTCTGTAGGAGCCCATAGGGTTTTAGTGAGGTTCCGTTGTGTTGCTAAGGGTCTTGTAGAGTGCTGTCGGGTCCTGGAGTATTCTGTAGGGTTCCAGAGGGGCTGGTAGGGTTCCGTCGAAATCTGTAGGGTTCCCTAGGGGCCCGTGGAGTCCCGTAGACTTCCGTAGGGGCCTGTAGGGTTGTGTAAGTGCCCGCAGGGGTTGGTAGGAACTTGTAGGGTGCCATAAGTTTCCAGAGGGTTGTGTAGGGTTCCGTAGGGGCCTGTGGTGTTTCCTAGGGGCCTGTAGAGTCTCGTACGGTTCCGTAGGGGCCTGTGGTGTTCCCTAGGGGCCTGTAGAGGCTCGTACGGTTCCGTAGGAGCCTGTAGTGTTCCCTAGGGGCCTCTAGAGTCTCGTACAGTTCCGTAGGGTCCTGTAGGTTTCCATAAGCGCCCGCAGAGGTCTGAAGGGACCCGTACTGTTCCATAAGGATCCATAGGGTTCCGTAGAGCTTCGTAGGTTCCCTAGAGGCCTGTAGAGTACCGCAGTAGCCAGTAGTGTTCTGTAGGGGCCCGTAAGGTTCCTTCCGTAGAGGCTGGCAGTGTTCCGTAGGGGCCTGTAGGGTTGTGTAAGTACACGCAGCAGTCTGTAGGAGTCTGTGGGATTCTGTAAGGTTCTGGAGGGTTCTGCAGGGTTCTGTAGGGGCCCGTAGAGTTCCGTAGTGGCTGGTAAAGTTCCGTAGGGCCCTGTGGGGTTCTGTATGGACCTGTAGGGTTCTGTAGGGGCCTGCAGGCTTCTGTAAGTGCCCGCAGGTGTCTGTAGGGTTTTGTAGGGGTCTGTAGGGTTCCGTAGGCGCCTGCAGTGTTCTGTAGGAGCCCATAGGGTTTTAGTGAGGTTCCGTTGTGTTGCTAAGGGTCTTGTAGAGTGCTGTCGGGTCCTGGAGTATTCTGTAGGGTTCCAGAGGGGCTCATAGGGTTCCGTTGAAATCTGTAGGCTTCCCTAGGGGCCCGTGGAGTCCCGAAGATTTCCGTAGGGGCCTGTAGGGTTGTGTAAGTGCCCGCAGGGGTTGGTAGGAGCTTGTAGGGTGCCATAAGTTTCCAGAGGGTTGTGTAGGGTTCCGTAGGGGCCTGTGGTGTTCCCTAGGGGCCTGTAGAGTCTCGTACGGTTCCGTAGGGGCCTGTAGTGTTCCCTAGGGGCCTCTAGAGTCTCGTACAGTTCCGTAGGGTCCTGTAGGTTTCCATAAGCGCCCGCAGAGGTCTGAAGGGGCCCGTACTGTTCCGTAAGGATCCATAGGGCTCCGTAGAGCTTCGTAGGTTCCCTAGAGGCCTGTAGAGTACCGCAGTAGCCAGTAGTGTTCTGTAGGGGCCCGTAAGGTTCCTTCCGTAGAGGCTGGCAGTGTTCCGTAGGGGCCTGTAGGGTTGTGTAAGTGCCCGCAGCAGTCTGTAGGAGTCTGTGGTATTCTGTAAGGTTCTGGAGGGTTCTGCAGGGTTCCGTAGGGGCCCGTAGAGTTCCGTAGTGGCTGGTAAAGTTCCGTAGGGCCCTGTGGGGTTCTGTATGGACCTGTAGGGTTCTGTAGGTGCCTGCAGGCTTCTGCAAGTGCCCGCAGGTGTCTGTAGGGTTTTGTAGGGGTCTGTAGGGTTCTGTAGGAGCCCATAGGTTTTTAGTGAGGTTCCGTTGTGTTGCTAAGGGTCTTGTAGAGTGCTGTCGGGTCCTGGAGTATTCTGTAGGGTTCCAGAGGGGCTGGTAGGGTTCCGTTGAAATCTGTAGGCTTCCCTAGGGGCCCGTGGAGTCCCGTAGATTTCCGTAGGGGCCTGTAGGGTTGTGTAAGTGCCCGCAGGGGTTGGTAGGAGCTTGTAGGGTGCCATAAGTCTCCAGAGGGTTGTGTAGGGTTCCGTAGGGGCCTGTGGTGTTCCCTAGGGGCCTGTAGAGTCTCGTACGGTTCCGTAGGGGCCTGTGGTGTTCCCTAGGGGCCTGTAGAGTCTCGTACGGTTCCGTAGGGGCCTGTAGTGTTCCCTAGGGGCCTCTAGAGTCTCGTACAGTTCCGTAGGGTCCTGTAGGTTTCCATAAGCGCCCGCAGAGGTCTGAAGGGGCCCGTACTGTTCCGTAAGGATCCATAGGGCTCCATAGAGCTTCGTAGGTTCCCTAGAGGCCTGTAGAGTACCGCAGGAGCCAGTAGTGTTCTGTAGGGGCCCGTAAGGTTCCTTCCGTAGGGGCTGGCAGTGTTCCGTAGGGGCCTGTAGGGTTGTGTAAGTGCCCGCAGCAGTCTGTAGGAGTCTGTGGGATTCTGTAAGGTTCTGGAGGGTTCTGCAGGGTTCCGTAGGGGCCCGTAGAGTTCCGTAGTGGCTGGTAAAGTTCCGTAGGGCCCTGTGGGGTTCTGTATGGACCTGTAGGGTTCTGTAGGGGCCTGCAGGCTTCTGTAAGTGCCCGCAGGTGTCTGTAGGGTTTTGTAGGGGTCTGTAGGGTTCTGTAGGAGCCCATAGGTTTTTAGTGAGGTTCCGTTGTGTTGCTAAGGGTCTTGTAGAGTGCTGTCGGGTCCTGGAGTATTCTGTAGGGTTCCAGAGGGGCTGGTAGGGTTCCGTTGAAATCTGTAGGCTTCCCTAGGGGCCCGTGGAGTCCCGTAGATTTCCATAGGGGCCTGTAGGGTTGTGTAAGTGCCCGCAGGGGTTGGTAGGAGCTTGTAGGGTGCCATAAGTTTCCAGAGGGTTGTGTAGGGTTCCGTAGGGGCCTGTGGTGTTCCCTAGGGGCCTGTAGAGTCTCGTACGGTTCCGTAGGGGCCTGTGGTGTTCCCTAGGGGCCTGTAGAGTCTCGTACGGTTCCGTAGGGGCCTGTAGTGTTCCCTAGGGGCCTCTAGAGTCTCGTACAGTTCCGTAGGGTCCTGTAGGTTTCCATAAGCGCCCGCAGAGGTCTGAAGGGGCCCGTACTGTTCCGTAAGGATCCATAGGGTTCCGTAGAGCTTCGTAGGTTCCCTAGAGGCCTGTAGAGTACCGCAGGAGCCAGTAGTGTTCTGTAGGGGCCCGTAAGGTTCCTTCCGTAGGGGCTGGCAGTGTTCCGTAGGGGCCTGTAGGGTTGTGTAAGTGCCCGCAGCAGCCTGTAGGAGTCTGTGTGATTCTGTAAGGTTCTGGAGGGTTCTGCAGGGTTCTGTAGGGGCCCGTAGAGTTCCGTAGTGGCTGGTAAAGTTCCGTAGGGCCCTGTGGGGTTCTGTATGGACCTGTAGGGTTCTGTAGGGGCCTGCAGGGTTCTGTAAGTGCCCGCAGGTGTCTGTAGGGTTTTGTAGGGGTCTGTAGGGTTCCGTAGGCGCCTGCAGTGTTCTGTAGGAGCCCATAGGGTTTTAGTGAGGTTCCGTTGTGTTGCTAAGGGTCTTGTAGAGTGCTGTCGGGTCCTGGAGTATTCTGTAGGGTTCCAGAGGGGCTCATAGGGTTCCGTTGAAATCTGTAGGCTTCCCTAGGGGCCCGTGGAGTCCCGAAGATTTCCGTAGGGGCCTGTAGGGTTGTGTAAGTGCCTGCAGGGGTTGGTAGGAGCTTGTAGGGTGCCATAAGTTTCCAGAGGGTTGTGTAGGGTTCCGTAGGGGCCTGTGGTGTTCCCTAGGGGCCTGTAGAGTCTCGTACAGTTCCGTAGGGTCCTGTAGGTTTCCATAAGCGCCCGCAGAGGTCTGAAGGGGCCCATACTGTTCCATAAGGATCCATAGGGCTCCGTAGAGCTTCGTAGGTTCCCTAGAGGCCTGTAGAGTACTGCAGGAGCCAGTAGTGTTCTGTAGGGGCCCGTAGGGTTCCTTCCATAGGGGCTGGCAGTGTTCCGTAGGGTCCTCTAGGGTTGAGTAAGTGCCCGCAGGAGTCTGTAGGAATCCGTGGGATTCTGTAAGGTTCTGGAGGGTTCTGCAGGATTCCGTAGGGGCCCGTAGAGTTCCGTAGTGGCTGGTAAAGTTTCGTAGGGCCCTGTGGGGTTCTGTATGGACCTGTAGGGTTCTGTAGGGGCCTGCAGGGTTCTTTAAGTGCCCGCAGGTGTCTGTAGGGTTCCGTAGGGGTCTGTAGGGTTCCGTAGGCGCCTGCAGTGTTCTGTAGGAACCCATAGGGTTTTAGTGAGGTTCCGTTGTGTTGCTAAGGATCTTGTAGAGTGCTGTCGGGTCCTGGAGTATTCTGTAGGGTTCCAGAGGGGCTCGTAGGGTTCCGTTGAAATCTGTAGGCTTCCCTAGGGGCCCGTGGAGTCCCGTAGATTTCCGTAGGGGCCTGTAGGGTTGTGTAAGTGCCCGCAGATGTTGGTAGGAGCTTGTAGGGTGCCATAAGTTTCCAGAGGGTTGTGTAGGGTTCCGTAGGGGCCTGTGGTGTTTCCTAGGGGCCTGTAGAGTCTCGTACAGTTCCGTAGGGTCCTGTAGGTTTCCATAAGCGCCCGCAGAGGTCTGAAGGGGCCCATACTGTTCCATAAGGATCCATAGGGCTCCGTAGAGCTTCGTAGGTTCCCTAGAGGCCTGTAGAGTACCGCAGGAACCAGTAGTGTTCTGTAGGGGCCCGTAGGGTTCCTTCCATAGGGGCTGGCAGTGTTCCGTAGGGTCCTCTAGGGTTGAGTAAGTGCCCGCAGGAGTCTGTAGGAATCTGTGGGATTCTGTAAGGTTCTGGAGGGTTCTGCAGGATTCCGTAGGGGCCCGTAGAGTTCCGTAGTGGCTGGTAAAGTTCCCTAGGGCCCTGTACCGTTCCGTAACTGCCTGCAAGGGTCTTTAGGCTTCCGTAGGGGCTGGTAGGGTTCCATAAAGTTCCGTGGGTTCCTGCAGAGTTCTGCAAGTGCCCGCAAGGGCCTGTAGGGGCGCACAGTGTTTCTGTCAGGTTCCGTAGAGTTCCGTAGGGGCCATAGGTTTCCGTAGCGGCTGGTAGTATTCCGTAGGGGTCTGTAGGGTTCCGTAGGCACCTGCAGTGTTCTGGAGGAGCCCATAGGGTTTTAGTGAGGTTCCGTTGTGTTGCTAAGGGTCTTGTAGAGTGCTGTCGGGTCCTGGAGTATTCTGTAGGGTTCCAGAGGGGCTCGTAGGGTTCCGTTGAAATCTGTAGGGTTCCCTAGGGGCCCGTGGAGTCCCGTAGATTTCCGTAGGGGCCTGTAGGGTTGTGTAAGTGCCCGCAGGGGTTGGTAGGAGCTTGTAGGGTGCCATAAGTTTCCAGAGGGTTGTGTAGGGTTCCGTAGGGGCCTGTGGTGTTCCCTAGGGGCCTGTAGAGTCTCGTACGGTTCCGTAGGGGCCTGTAGTGTTCCCTAGGGGCCTCTAGAGTCTCGTACAGTTCCGTAGGGTCCTGTAGGTTTCCATAAGCGCCCGCAGAGGTCTGAAGGGGCCCGTACTGTTCCGTAAGGATCCATAGGGTTCCGTAGAGCTTCGTAGGTTCCCTAGAGGCCTGTAGAGTACCGCAGGAGCCAGTAGTGTTCTGTAGGGGCCCGTAAGGTTCCTTCCGTAGGGGCTGGCAGTGTTCCGTAGGGGCCTGTAGGGTTGTGTAAGTGCCCGCAGCAGTCTGTAGGAGTCTGTGGGATTCTGTAAGGTTCTGGAGGGTTCTGCAGGGTTCCCTAGGGGCCCGTAGAGTTCCGTAGTGGCTGGTAAAGTTTCGTAGGGCCCTGTGGGGTTCTGTATGGACCTGTAGGGTTCTGTAGGGGCCTGCAGGGTTCTTTAAGTGCCCGCAGGTGTCTGTAGGGTTCCGTAGGGGTCTGTAGGGTTCCGTAGGCGCCTGCAGTGTTCTGTAGGAACCCATAGGGTTTTAGTGAGGTTCCGTTGTGTTGCTAAGGATCTTGTAGAGTGCTGTCGGGTCCTGGAGTATTCTGTAGGGTTCCAGAGGGGCTCGTAGGGTTCCGTTGAAATCTGTAGGCTTCCCTAGGGGCCCGTGGAGTCCCGTAGATTTCCGTAGGGGCCTGTAGGGTTGTGTAAGTGCCCGCAGATGTTGGTAGGAGCTTGTAGGGTGCCATAAGTTTCCAGAGGGTTGTGTAGGGTTCCGTAGGGGCCTGTGGTGTTTCCTAGGGGCCTGTAGAGTCTCGTACAGTTCCGTAGGGTCCTGTAAGTTTCCATAAGCGCCCGCAGAGGTCTGAAGGGGCCCGTACTGTTCCATAAGGATCCATAGGGCTCCGTAGAGCTTCGTAGGTTCCCTAGAGGCCTGTAGAGTACCGCAGGAACCAGTAGTGTTCTGTAGGGGCCCGTAGGGTTCCTTCCATAGGGGCTGGCAGTGTTCTGTAGGGTCCTCTAGGGTTGAGTAAGTGCCCGCAGGAGTCTGTAGGAATCCGTGGGATTCTGTAAGGTTCTGGAGGGTTCTGGAGGATTCCATAGGGGCCCGTAGAGTTCCGTAGTGGCTGGTAAAGTTCCCTAGGGCCCTGTACCGTTCCGTAACTGCCTGCAAGGGTCTTTAGGCTTCCGTAGGGGCTGGTAGGGTTCCATAAAGTTCCGTGGGTTCCTGCAGAGTTCTGCAAGTGCCCGCAAGGGCCTGTAGGGGCCCACAGTGTTTCTGTCAGGTTCCGTAGAGTTCCGTAGGGGCCATAGGTTTCCGTAGCGGCTGGTAGTATTCCGTAGGGGTCTGTAGGGTTCCGTAGGCGCCTGCAGTGTTCTGGAGGAGCCCATAGGGTTTTAGTGAGGTTCCGTTGTGTTGCTAAGGGTCTTGTAGAGTGCTGTCGGGTCCTGGAGTATTCTGTAGGGTTCCAGAGGGGCTGGTAGGGTTCCGTCGAAATCTGTAGGCTTCCCTAGGGGCCCGTGGAGTCCCGTAGACTTCCGTAGGGGCCTGTAGGGTTGTGTAAGTGCCCGCAGGGGTTGGTAGGAACTTGTAGGGTGCCATAAGTTTCCAGAGGGTTGTGTAGGGTTCCGTAGGGGCCTGTGGTGTTTCCTAGGGGCCTGTAGAGTCTCGTACGGTTCCGTAGGGGCCTGTGGTGTTCCCTAGGGGCCTGTAGAGTCTCGTACGGTTCCGTAGGAGCCTGTAGTGTTCCCTAGGGGCCTCTAGAGTCTCGTACAGTTCCGTAGGGTCCTGTAGGTTTCCATAAGCGCCCGCAGAGGTCTGAAGGGACCCGTACTGTTCCATAAGGATCCATAGGGTTCCGTAGAGCTTCGTAGGTTCCCTAGAGGCCTGTAGAGTACCGCAGTAGCCAGTAGTGTTCTGTAGGGGCCCGTAAGGTTCCTTCCGTAGAGGCTGGCAGTGTTCCGTAGGGGCCTGTAGGGTTGTGTAAGTACACGCAGCAGTCTGTAGGAGTCTGTGGGATTCTGTAAGGTTCTGGAGGGTTCTGCAGGGTTCCCTAGGGGCCCGTAGAGTTCCGTAGTGGCTGGTAAAGTTCCGTAGGGCCCTGTGGGGTTCTGTATGGACCTGTAGGGTTCTGTAGGGGCCTGCAGGCTTCTGTAAGTGCCCGCAGGTGTCTGTAGGGTTTTGTAGGGGTCTGTAGGGTTCCGTAGGCGCCTGCAGTGTTCTGTAGGAGCCCATAGGGTTTTAGTGAGGTTCCGTTGTGTTGCTAAGGGTCTTGTAGAGTGCTGTCGGGTCCTGGAGTATTCTGTAGGGTTCCAGAGGGGCTCGTAGGGTTCCGTTGAAATCTGTAGGCTTCCCTAGGGGCCCGTGGAGTCCCGTAGATTTCCGTAGGGGCCTGTAGGGTTGTGTAAGTGCCCGCAGGGGTTGGTAGGAGCTTGTAGGGTGCCATAAGTTTCCAGAGGGTTGTGTAGGGTTCCGTAGGGGCCTGTGGTGTTCCCTAGGGGCCTGTAGAGTCTCGTACAGTTCCGTAGGGTCCTGTAGGTTTCCATAAGCGCCCGCAGAGGTCTGAAGGGGCCCATACTGTTCCATAAGGATCCATAGGGCTCCGTAGAGCTTCGTAGGTTCCCTAGAGGCCTGTAGAGTACCGCAGGAACCAGTAGTGTTCTGTAGGGGCCCGTAGGGTTCCTTCCATAGGGGCTGGCAGTGTTCCGTAGGGTCCTCTAGGGTTGAGTAAGTGCCCGCAGGAGTCTGTAGGAATCCGTGGGATTCTGTAAGGTTCTGGAGGGTTCTGGAGGATTCCCTAGGGGCCCGTAGAGTTCCGTAGTGGCTGGTAAAGTTCCCTAGGGCCCTGTACCGTTCCGTAACTGCCTGCAAGGGTCTTTAGGCTTCCGTAGGGGCTGGTAGGGTTCCATAAAGTTCTGTGGGTTCCTGCAGAGTTCTGCAAGTGCCCGCAAGGGCCTGTAGGGGCCCACAGTGTTTCTGTCAGGTTCCGTAGAGTTCCGTAGGGGCCATAGGTTTCCGTAGCGGCTGGTAGTATTCCGTAGGGGTCTGTAGGGTTCCGTAGGCACCTGCAGTGTTCTGTAGGAGCCCATAGGGTTTTAGTGAGGTTCCGTTGTGTTGCTAAGGGTCTTGTAGAGTGCTGTCGGGTCCTGGAGTATTCTGTAGGGTTCCAGAGGGGCTGGTAGGGTTCCGTCGAAATCTGTAGGCTTCCCTAGGGGCCCGTGGAGTCCCGTAGACTTCCGTAGGGGCCTGTAGGGTTGTGTAAGTGCCCGCAGGGGTTGGTAGGAACTTGTAGGGTGCCATAAGTTTCCAGAGGGTTGTGTAGGGTTCCGTAGGGGCCTGTGGTGTTTCCTAGGGGCCTGTAGAGTCTCGTACGGTTCCGTAGGGGCCTGTGGTGTTCCCTAGGGGCCTGTAGAGTCTCGTACGGTTCCGTAGGAGCCTGTAGTGTTCCCTAGGGGCCTCTAGAGTCTCGTACAGTTCCGTAGGGTCCTGTAGGTTTCCATAAGCGCCCGCAGAGGTCTGAAGGGACCCGTACTGTTCCATAAGGATCCATAGGGTTCCGTAGAGCTTCGTAGGTTCCCTAGAGGCCTGTAGAGTACCGCAGTAGCCAGTAGTGTTCTGTAGGGGCCCGTAAGGTTCCTTCCGTAGAGGCTGGCAGTGTTCCGTAGGGGCCTGTAGGGTTGTGTAAGTACACGCAGCAGTCTGTAGGAGTCTGTGGGATTCTGTAAGGTTCTGGAGGGTTCTGCAGGGTTCTGTAGGGGCCCGTAGAGTTCCGTAGTGGCTGGTAAAGTTCCGTAGGGCCCTGTGGGGTTCTGTATGGACCTGTAGGGTTCTGTAGGGGCCTGCAGGCTTCTGTAAGTGCCCGCAGGTGTCTGTAGGGTTTTGTAGGGGTCTGTAGGGTTCCGTAGGCGCCTGCAGTGTTCTGTAGGAGCCCATAGGGTTTTAGTGAGGTTCCGTTGTGTTGCTAAGGGTCTTGTAGAGTGCTGTCGGGTCCTGGAGTATTCTGTAGGGTTCCAGAGGGGCTCATAGGGTTCCGTTGAAATCTGTAGGCTTCCCTAGGGGCCCGTGGAGTCCCGAAGATTTCCGTAGGGGCCTGTAGGGTTGTGTAAGTGCCTGCAGGGGTTGGTAGGAGCTTGTAGGGTGCCATAAGTTTCCAGAGGGTTGTGTAGGGTTCCGTAGGGGCCTGTGGTGTTCCCTAGGGGCCTGTAGAGTCTCGTACAGTTCCGTAGGGTCCTGTAGGTTTCCATAAGCGCCCGCAGAGGTCTGAAGGGGCCCATACTGTTCCATAAGGATCCATAGGGCTCCGTAGAGCTTCGTAGGTTCCCTAGAGGCCTGTAGAGTACTGCAGGAGCCAGTAGTGTTCTGTAGGGGCCCGTAGGGTTCCTTCCATAGGGGCTGGCAGTGTTCCGTAGGGTCCTCTAGGGTTGAGTAAGTGCCCGCAGGAGTCTGTAGGAATCCGTGGGATTCTGTAAGGTTCTGGAGGGTTCTGCAGGATTCCGTAGGGGCCCGTAGAGTTCCGTAGTGGCTGGTAAAGTTCCCTAGGGCCCTGTACCGTTCCGTAACTGCCTGCAAGGGTCTTTAGGCTTCCGTAGGGGCTGGTAGGGTTCCATAAAGTTCCGTGGGTTCCTGCAGAGTTCTGCAAGTGCCCGCAAGGGCCTGTAGGGGCCCACAGTGTTTCTGTCAGGTTCCGTAGAGTTCCGTAGGGGCCATAGGTTTCCGTAGCGGCTGGTAGTATTCCGTAGGGGTCTGTAGGGTTCCGTAGGCACCTGCAGTGTTCTGGAGGAGCCCATAGGGTTTTAGTGAGGTTCCGTTGTGTTGCTAAGGGTCTTGTAGAGTGCTGTCGGGTCCTGGAGTATTCTGTAGGGTTCCAGAGGGGCTCGTAGGGTTCCGTTGAAATCTGTAGGGTTCCCTAGGGGCCCGTGGAGTCCCGTAGATTTCCGTAGGGGCCTGTAGGGTTGTGTAAGTGCCCGCAGGGGTTGGTAGGAGCTTGTAGGGTGCCATAAGTTTCCAGAGGGTTGTGTAGGGTTCCGTAGGGGCCTGTGGTGTTCCCTAGGGGCCTGTAGAGTCTCGTACGGTTCCGTAGGGGCCTGTGGTGTTCCCTAGGGGCCTCTAGAGTCTCGTACAGTTCCGTAGGGTCCTGTAGGTTTCCATAAGCGCCCGCAGAGGTCTGAAGGGGCCCGTACTGTTCCGTAAGGATCCATAGGGTTCCGTAGAGCTTCGTAGGTTCCCTAGAGGCCTGTAGAGTACCGCAGGAGCCAGTAGTGTTCTGTAGGGGCCCGTAAGGTTCCTTCCGTAGGGGCTGGCAGTGTTCCGTAGGGGCCTGTAGGGTTGTGTAAGTGCCCGCAGCAGTCTGTAGGAGTCTGTGGGATTCTGTAAGGTTCTGGAGGGTTCTGCAGGGTTCCCTAGGGGCCCGTAGAGTTCCGTAGTGGCTGGTAAAGTTTCGTAGGGCCCTGTGGGGTTCTGTATGGACCTGTAGGGTTCTGTAGGGGCCTGCAGGGTTCTTTAAGTGCCCGCAGGTGTCTGTAGGGTTCCGTAGGGGTCTGTAGGGTTCCGTAGGCGCCTGCAGTGTTCTGTAGGAACCCATAGGGTTTTAGTGAGGTTCCGTTGTGTTGCTAAGGATCTTGTAGAGTGCTGTCGGGTCCTGGAGTATTCTGTAGGGTTCCAGAGGGGCTCGTAGGGTTCCGTTGAAATCTGTAGGCTTCCCTAGGGGCCCGTGGAGTCCCGTAGATTTCCGTAGGGGCCTGTAGGGTTGTGTAAGTGCCCGCAGATGTTGGTAGGAGCTTGTAGGGTGCCATAAGTTTCCAGAGGGTTGTGTAGGGTTCCGTAGGGGCCTGTGGTGTTTCCTAGGGGCCTGTAGAGTCTCGTACAGTTCCGTAGGGTCCTGTAGGTTTCCATAAGCGCCCGCAGAGGTCTGAAGGGGCCCATACTGTTCCATAAGGATCCATAGGGCTCCGTAGAGCTTCGTAGGTTCCCTAGAGGCCTGTAGAGTACCGCAGGAACCAGTAGTGTTCTGTAGGGGCCCGTAGGGTTCCTTCCATAGGGGCTGGCAGTGTTCCGTAGGGTCCTCTAGGGTTGAGTAAGTGCCCGCAGGAGTCTGTAGGAATCCGTGGGATTCTGTAAGGTTCTGGAGGGTTCTGCAGGATTCCGTAGGGGCCCGTAGAGTTCCGTAGTGGCTGGTAAAGTTCCCTAGGGCCCTGTACCGTTCCGTAACTGCCTGCAAGGGTCTTTAGGCTTCCGTAGGGGCTGGTAGGGTTCCATAAAGTTCCGTGGGTTCCTGCAGAGTTCTGCAAGTGCCCGCAAGGGCCTGTAGGGGCGCACAGTGTTTCTGTCAGGTTCCGTAGAGTTCCGTAGGGGCCATAGGTTTCCGTAGCGGCTGGTAGTATTCCGTAGGGGTCTGTAGGGTTCCGTAGGCACCTGCAGTGTTCTGGAGGAGCCCATAGGGTTTTAGTGAGGTTCCGTTGTGTTGCTAAGGGTCTTGTAGAGTGCTGTCGGGTCCTGGAGTATTCTGTAGGGTTCCAGAGGGGCTCGTAGGGTTCCGTTGAAATCTGTAGGGTTCCCTAGGGGCCCGTGGAGTCCCGTAGATTTCCGTAGGGGCCTGTAGGGTTGTGTAAGTGCCCGCAGGGGTTGGTAGGAGCTTGTAGGGTGCCATAAGTTTCCAGAGGGTTGTGTAGGGTTCCGTAGGGGCCTGTGGTGTTCCCTAGGGGCCTGTAGAGTCTCGTACGGTTCCGTAGGGGCCTGTAGTGTTCCCTAGGGGCCTCTAGAGTCTCGTACAGTTCCGTAGGGTCCTGTAGGTTTCCATAAGCGCCCGCAGAGGTCTGAAGGGGCCCGTACTGTTCCGTAAGGATCCATAGGGTTCCGTAGAGCTTCGTAGGTTCCCTAGAGGCCTGTAGAGTACCGCAGGAGCCAGTAGTGTTCTGTAGGGGCCCGTAAGGTTCCTTCCGTAGGGGCTGGCAGTGTTCCGTAGGGGCCTGTAGGGTTGTGTAAGTGCCCGCAGCAGTCTGTAGGAGTCTGTGGGATTCTGTAAGGTTCTGGAGGGTTCTGCAGGGTTCCCTAGGGGCCCGTAGAGTTCCGTAGTGGCTGGTAAAGTTTCGTAGGGCCCTGTGGGGTTCTGTATGGACCTGTAGGGTTCTGTAGGGGCCTGCAGGGTTCTTTAAGTGCCCGCAGGTGTCTGTAGGGTTCCGTAGGGGTCTGTAGGGTTCCGTAGGCGCCTGCAGTGTTCTGTAGGAACCCATAGGGTTTTAGTGAGGTTCCGTTGTGTTGCTAAGGATCTTGTAGAGTGCTGTCGGGTCCTGGAGTATTCTGTAGGGTTCCAGAGGGGCTCGTAGGGTTCCGTTGAAATCTGTAGGCTTCCCTAGGGGCCCGTGGAGTCCCGTAGATTTCCGTAGGGGCCTGTAGGGTTGTGTAAGTGCCCGCAGATGTTGGTAGGAGCTTGTAGGGTGCCATAAGTTTCCAGAGGGTTGTGTAGGGTTCCGTAGGGGCCTGTGGTGTTTCCTAGGGGCCTGTAGAGTCTCGTACAGTTCCGTAGGGTCCTGTAAGTTTCCATAAGCGCCCGCAGAGGTCTGAAGGGGCCCGTACTGTTCCATAAGGATCCATAGGGCTCCGTAGAGCTTCGTAGGTTCCCTAGAGGCCTGTAGAGTACCGCAGGAACCAGTAGTGTTCTGTAGGGGCCCGTAGGGTTCCTTCCATAGGGGCTGGCAGTGTTCTGTAGGGTCCTCTAGGGTTGAGTAAGTGCCCGCAGGAGTCTGTAGGAATCCGTGGGATTCTGTAAGGTTCTGGAGGGTTCTGGAGGATTCCATAGGGGCCCGTAGAGTTCCGTAGTGGCTGGTAAAGTTCCCTAGGGCCCTGTACCGTTCCGTAACTGCCTGCAAGGGTCTTTAGGCTTCCGTAGGGGCTGGTAGGGTTCCATAAAGTTCCGTGGGTTCCTGCAGAGTTCTGCAAGTGCCCGCAAGGGCCTGTAGGGGCCCACAGTGTTTCTGTCAGGTTCCGTAGAGTTCCGTAGGGGCCATAGGTTTCCGTAGCGGCTGGTAGTATTCCGTAGGGGTCTGTAGGGTTCCGTAGGCGCCTGCAGTGTTCTGTAGGAGCCCATAGGGTTTTAGTGAGGTTCCGTTGTGTTGCTAAGGGTCTTGTAGAGTGCTGTCGGGTCCTGGAGTATTCTGTAGGGTTCCAGAGGGGCTGGTAGGGTTCCGTCGAAATCTGTAGGCTTCCCTAGGGGCCCGTGGAGTCCCGTAGACTTCCGTAGGGGCCTGTAGGGTTGTGTAAGTGCCCGCAGGGGTTGGTAGGAACTTGTAGGGTGCCATAAGTTTCCAGAGGGTTGTGTAGGGTTCCGTAGGGGCCTGTGGTGTTTCCTAGGGGCCTGTAGAGTCTCGTACGGTTCCGTAGGGGCCTGTGGTGTTCCCTAGGGGCCTGTAGAGTCTCGTACGGTTCCGTAGGAGCCTGTAGTGTTCCCTAGGGGCCTCTAGAGTCTCGTACAGTTCCGTAGGGTCCTGTAGGTTTCCATAAGCGCCCGCAGAGGTCTGAAGGGACCCGTACTGTTCCATAAGGATCCATAGGGTTCCGTAGAGCTTCGTAGGTTCCCTAGAGGCCTGTAGAGTACCGCAGTAGCCAGTAGTGTTCTGTAGGGGCCCGTAAGGTTCCTTCCGTAGAGGCTGGCAGTGTTCCGTAGGGGCCTGTAGGGTTGTGTAAGTACACGCAGCAGTCTGTAGGAGTCTGTGGGATTCTGTAAGGTTCTGGAGGGTTCTGCAGGGTTCCCTAGGGGCCCGTAGAGTTCCGTAGTGGCTGGTAAAGTTCCGTAGGGCCCTGTGGGGTTCTGTATGGACCTGTAGGGTTCTGTAGGGGCCTGCAGGCTTCTGTAAGTGCCCGCAGGTGTCTGTAGGGTTTTGTAGGGGTCTGTAGGGTTCCGTAGGCGCCTGCAGTGTTCTGTAGGAGCCCATAGGGTTTTAGTGAGGTTCCGTTGTGTTGCTAAGGGTCTTGTAGAGTGCTGTCGGGTCCTGGAGTATTCTGTAGGGTTCCAGAGGGGCTCGTAGGGTTCCGTTGAAATCTGTAGGCTTCCCTAGGGGCCCGTGGAGTCCCGTAGATTTCCGTAGGGGCCTGTAGGGTTGTGTAAGTGCCCGCAGGGGTTGGTAGGAGCTTGTAGGGTGCCATAAGTTTCCAGAGGGTTGTGTAGGGTTCCGTAGGGGCCTGTGGTGTTCCCTAGGGGCCTCTGGAGTCTCGTACAGTTCCGTAGGGTCCTGTAGGTTTCCATAAGCGCCCGCAGAGGTCTGAAGGGGCCCATACTGTTCCATAAGGATCCATAGGGCTCCGTAGAGCTTCGTAGGTTCCCTAGAGGCCTGTAGAGTACCGCAGGAACCAGTAGTGTTCTGTAGGGGCCCGTAGGGTTCCTTCCATAGGGGCTGGCAGTGTTCCGTAGGGTCCTCTAGGGTTGAGTAAGTGCCCGCAGGAGTCTGTAGGAATCCGTGGGATTCTGTAAGGTTCTGGAGGGTTCTGGAGGATTCCCTAGGGGCCCGTAGAGTTCCGTAGTGGCTGGTAAAGTTCCCTAGGGCCCTGTACCGTTCCGTAACTGCCTGCAAGGGTCTTTAGGCTTCCGTAGGGGCTGGTAGGGTTCCATAAAGTTCTGTGGGTTCCTGCAGAGTTCTGCAAGTGCCCGCAAGGGCCTGTAGGGGCCCACAGTGTTTCTGTCAGGTTCCGTAGAGTTCCGTAGGGGCCATAGGTTTCCGTAGCGGCTGGTAGTATTCCGTAGGGGTCTGTAGGGTTCCGTAGGCACCTGCAGTGTTCTGTAGGAGCCCATAGGGTTTTAGTGAGGTTCCGTTGTGTTGCTAAGGGTCTTGTAGAGTGCTGTCGGGTCCTGGAGTATTCTGTAGGGTTCCAGAGGGGCTGGTAGGGTTCCGTCGAAATCTGTAGGCTTCCCTAGGGGCCCGTGGAGTCCCGTAGACTTCCGTAGGGGCCTGTAGGGTTGTGTAAGTGCCCGCAGGGGTTGGTAGGAACTTGTAGGGTGCCATAAGTTTCCAGAGGGTTGTGTAGGGTTCCGTAGGGGCCTGTGGTGTTTCCTAGGGGCCTGTAGAGTCTCGTACGGTTCCGTAGGGGCCTGTGGTGTTCCCTAGGGGCCTGTAGAGTCTCGTACGGTTCCGTAGGAGCCTGTAGTGTTCCCTAGGGGCCTCTAGAGTCTCGTACAGTTCCGTAGGGTCCTGTAGGTTTCCATAAGCGCCCGCAGAGGTCTGAAGGGACCCGTACTGTTCCATAAGGATCCATAGGGTTCCGTAGAGCTTCGTAGGTTCCCTAGAGGCCTGTAGAGTACCGCAGTAGCCAGTAGTGTTCTGTAGGGGCCCGTAAGGTTCCTTCCGTAGAGGCTGGCAGTGTTCCGTAGGGGCCTGTAGGGTTGTGTAAGTACACGCAGCAGTCTGTAGGAGTCTGTGGGATTCTGTAAGGTTCTGGAGGGTTCTGCAGGGTTCCCTAGGGGCCCGTAGAGTTCCGTAGTGGCTGGTAAAGTTCCGTAGGGCCCTGTGGGGTTCTGTATGGACCTGTAGGGTTCTGTAGGGGCCTGCAGGCTTCTGTAAGTGCCCGCAGGTGTCTGTAGGGTTTTGTAGGGGTCTGTAGGGTTCCGTAGGCGCCTGCAGTGTTCTGTAGGAGCCCATAGGGTTTTAGTGAGGTTCCGTTGTGTTGCTAAGGGTCTTGTAGAGTGCTGTCGGGTCCTGGAGTATTCTGTAGGGTTCCAGAGGGGCTCGTAGGGTTCCGTTGAAATCTGTAGGCTTCCCTAGGGGCCCGTGGAGTCCCGTAGATTTCCGTAGGGGCCTGTAGGGTTGTGTAAGTGCCCGCAGGGGTTGGTAGGAGCTTGTAGGGTGCCATAAGTTTCCAGAGGGTTGTGTAGGGTTCCGTAGGGGCCTGTGGTGTTCCCTAGGGGCCTGTAGAGTCTCGTACAGTTCCGTAGGGTCCTGTAGGTTTCCATAAGCGCCCGCAGTGGTCTGAAGGGGCCCATACTGTTCTGTAAGGATCCATAGGGCTCCGTAGAGCTTCGTAGGTTCCCTAGAGGCCTGTAGAGTACCGCAGGAACCAGTAGTGTTCTGTAGGGGCCCGTAGGGTTCCTTCCATAGGGGCTGGCAGTGTTCCGTAGGGTCCTCTAGGGTTGAGTAAGTGCCCGCAGGAGTCTGTAGGAATCCGTGGGATTCTGTAAGGTTCTGGAGGGTTCTGCAGGATTCCGTAGGGGCCCGTAGAGTTCCGTAGTGGCTGGTAAAGTTCCCTAGGGCCCTGTACCGTTCCGTAACTGCCTGCAAGGGTCTTTAGGCTTCCGTAGGGGCTGGTAGGGTTCCATAAAGTTCCGTGGGTTCCTGCAGAGTTCTGCAAGTGCCCGCAAGGGCCTGTAGGGGCCCACAGTGTTTCTGTCAGGTTCCGTAGAGTTCCGTAGGGGCCATAGGTTTCCGTAGCGGCTGGTAGTATTCCGTAGGGGTCTGTAGGGTTCCGTAGGCACCTGCAGTGTTCTGTAGGAGCCCATAGGGTTTTAGTGAGGTTCCGTTGTGTTGCTAAGGATCTTGTAGAGTGCTGTCGGGTCCTGGAGTATTCTGTAGGGTTCCAGAGGGGCTCGTAGGGTTCTGTTGAAATTGTAGGCTTCCCTAGGGGCCCGTGGAGTCCCGTAGATTTCCGTAGGGACCTGTAGGGTTGTGTAAGTGCCCGCAGGGGTTGGTAGGAGCTTGTAGGGTGCCATAAGTTTCCAGAGGGTTGTATAGGGTTCCGTAGGGGCCTGTGGTGTTCCCTAGGGGCCTGTAGAGTCTCGTACGGTTCCGTAGGGGCCTGTGGTGTTCCCTAGGGGCCTGTAGAGGCTCGTACGGTTCCGTAGGGGCCTGTAGTGTTCCCTAGGGGCCTCTAGAGTCTCGTACAGTTCCGTAGGGTCCTGTAGGTTTCCATAAGCGCCCGCAGAGGTCTGAAGGGGCCCGTACTGTTCCGTAAGGATCCATAGGGTTCCGTAGAGCTTCGTAGGTTCCCTAGAGGCCTGTAGAGTACCGCAGTAGCCAGTAGTGTTCTGTAGGGGCCCGTAAGGTTCCTTCCGTAGGGGCTGGCAGTGTTCCGTAGGGGCCTGTAGGGTTGTGTAAGTGCCCGCAGCAGTCTGTAGGAGTCTGTGGGATTCTGTAAGGTTCTGGAGGGTTCTGCAGGGTTCCGTAGGGGCCCGTAGAGTTCCGTAGTGGCTGGTAAAGTTCCGTAGGGCCCTGTGGGGTTCTGTATGGACCTGTAGGGTTCTGTAGGGGCCTGCAGGCTTCTGTAAGTGCCCGCAGGTGTCTGTAGGGTTTTGTAGGGGTCTGTAGGGTTCTGTAGGAGCCCATAGGTTTTTAGTGAGGTTCCGTTGTGTTGCTAAGGGTCTTGTAGAGTGCTGTCGGGTCCTGGAGTATTCTGTAGGGTTCCAGAGGGGCTCGTAGGGTTCCGTTGAAATCTGTAGGCTTCCCTAGGGGCCCGTGGAGTCCCGTAGATTTCCGTAGGGGCCTGTAGGGTTGTGTAAGTGCCCGCAGGGGTTGGTAGGAGCTTGTAGGGTGCCATAAGTTTCCAGAGGGTTGTGTAGGGTTCCGTAGGGGCCTGTGGTGTTCCCTAGGGGCCTGTAGAGTCTCGTACAGTTCCGTAGGGTCCTGTAGGTTTCCATAAGCGCCCGCAGTGGTCTGAAGGGGCCCATACTGTTCTGTAAGGATCCATAGGGCTCCGTAGAGCTTCGTAGGTTCCCTAGAGGCCTGTAGAGTACCGCAGGAACCAGTAGTGTTCTGTAGGGGCCCGTAGGGTTCCTTCCATAGGGGCTGGCAGTGTTCCGTAGGGTCCTCTAGGGTTGAGTAAGTGCCCGCAGGAGTCTGTAGGAATCCGTGGGATTCTGTAAGGTTCTGGAGGGTTCTGGAGGATTCCATAGGGGCCCGTAGAGTTCCGTAGTGGCTGGTAAAGTTCCCTAGGGCCCTGTACCGTTCCGTAACTGCCTGCAAGGGTCTTTAGGCTTCCGTAGGGGCTGGTAGTGTTCCATAAAGTTCCGTGGGTTCCTGCAGAGTTCTGCAAGTGCCCGCAAGGGCCTGTAGGGGCCCACAGTGTTTCTGTCAGGTTCCGTAGAGTTCCGTAGGGGCCATAGGTTTCCGTAGCGGCTGGTAGTATTCCGTAGGGGTCTGTAGGGTTCCGTAGGCACCTGCAGTGTTCTGTAGGAGCCCATAGGGTTTTAGTGAGGTTCCGTTGTGTTGCTAAGGGTCTTGTAGAGTGCTGTCGGGTCCTGGAGTATTCTGTAGGGTTCCAGAGGGGCTGGTAGGGTTCCGTTGAAATCTGTAGGCTTCCCTAGGGGCCCGTGGAGTCCCGTAGATTTCCGTAGGGGCCTGTAGGGTTGTGTAAGTGCCCGCAGGGGTTGGTAGGAGCTTGTAGGGTGCCATAAGTTTCCAGAGGGTTGTGTAGGGTTCCGTAGGGGCCTGTGGTGTTCCCTAGGGGCCTGTAGAGTCTCGTACAGTTCCGTAGGGGCCTGTGGTGTTCCCTAGGGGCCTGTAGAGTCTCGTACGGTTCCTTAGGGGCCTGTAGTGTTCCCTAGGGGCCTCTAGAGTCTCGTACAGTTCCGTAGGGTCCTGTAGGTTTCCATAAGCGCCCGCAGAGGTCTGAAGGGGCCCGTACTGTTCCGTAAGGATCCATAGGGTTCCGTAGAGCTTCGTAGGTTCCCTAGAGGCCTGTAGAGTACCGCAGGAGCCAGTAGTGTTCTGTAGGGGCCCGTAAGGTTCCTTCCGTAGGGGCTGGCAGTGTTCCGTAGGGGCCTGTAGGGTTGTGTAAGTGCCCGCAGCAGTCTGTAGGAGTCTGTGGGATTCTGTAAGGTTCTGGAGGGTTCTGCAGGGTTCCCTAGGGGCCCGTAGAGTTCCGTAGTGGCTGGTAAAGTTCCGTAGGGCCCTGTGGGGTTCTGTATGGACCTGTAGGGTTCTGTAGGGGCCTGCAGGCTTCTGTAAGTGCCCGCAGGTGTCTGTAGGGTTCCGTAGGGGTCTGTAGGGTTCCGTAGGCACCTGCAGTGTTCTGTAGGAGCCCATAGGGTTTTAGTGAGGTTCCGTTGTGTTGCTAAGGGTCTTGTAGAGTGCTGTCGGGTCCTGGAGTATTCTGTAGGGTTCCAGAGGGGCTCGTAGGGTTCCGTTGAAATCTGTAGGCTTCCCTAGGGGCCCGTGGAGTCCCGTAGACTTCCGTAGGGGCCTGTAGGGTTGTGTAAGTGCCCGCAGGGGTTGGTAGGAGCTTGTAGGGTGCCATAAGTTTCCAGAGGGTTGTGTAGGGTTCCGTAGGGGCCTGTGGTGTTCCCTAGGGGCCTGTAGAGTCTCGTACGGTTCCGTAGGGGCCTGTAGTGTTCCCTAGGGGCCTCTAGAGTCTCGTACAGTTCCGTAGGGTCCTGTAGGTTTCCATAAGCGCCCGCAGAGGTCTGAAGGGGCCCGTACTGTTCCGTAAGGATCCATAGGGTTCCGTAGAGCTTCGTAGGTTCCCTAGAGGCCTGTAGAGTACCGCAGGAGCCAGTAGTGTTCTGTAGGGGCCCGTAAGGTTCCTTCCGTAGGGGCTGGCAGTGTTCCGTAGGGGCCTGTAGGGTTGTGTAAGTGCCCGCAGCAGTCTGTAGGAGTCTGTGGGATTCTGTAAGGTTCTGGAGGGTTCTGCAGGGTTCCGTAGGGGCCCGTAGAGTTCCGTAGTGGCTGGTAAAGTTCCGTAGGGCCCTGTGGGGTTCTGTATGGACCTGTAGGGTTCTGTAGGTGCCTGCAGGTTTCTGCAAGTGCCCGCAGGTGTCTGTAGGGTTTTGTAGGGGTCTGTAGGGTTCTGTAGGAGCCCATAGGTTTTTAGTGAGGTTCCGTTGTGTTGCTAAGGGTCTTGTAGAGTGCTGTCGGGTCCTGGAGTATTCTGTAGGGTTCCAGAGGGGCTCGTAGGGTTCCGTTGAAATCTGTAGGCTTCCCTAGGGGCCCGTGGAGTCCCGTAGATTTCCGTAGGGGCCTGTAGGGTTGTGTAAGTGCCCGCAGGGGTTGGTAGGAGCTTGTAGGGTGCCATAAGTTTCCAGAGGGTTGTGTAGGGTTCCGTAGGGGCCTGTGGTGTTCCCTAGGGGCCTGTAGAGTCTCGTACGGTTCCGTAGGGGCCTGTGGTGTTCCCTAGGGGCCTGTAGAGTCTCGTACGGTTCCGTAGGGGCCTGTAGTGTTCCCTAGGGGCCTCTAGAGTCTCGTACAGTTCCGTAGGGTCCTGTAGGTTTCCATAAGCGCCCGCAGAGGTCTGAAGGGGCCCGTACTGTTCCGTAAGGATCCATAGGGTTCCGTAGAGCTTCGTAGGTTCCCTAGAGGCCTGTAGAGTACCGCAGGAGCCAGTAGTGTTCTGTAGGGGCCCGTAAGGTTCCTTCCGTAGGGGCTGGCAGTGTTCCGTAGGGGCCTCTAGGGTTGTGTAAGTGCCCGCAGCAGTCTGTAGGAGTCTGTGGGATTCTGTAAGGTTCTGGAGGGTTCTGCAGGGTTCCGTAGGGGCCCGTAGAGTTCTGTAGTGGCTGGTAAAGTTCCGTAGGGCCCTGTGGGGTTCTGTATGGACCTGTAGGGTTCCGTAGGGGCCTGCAGGGTTCTGTAAGTGCCCGCAGGTGTCTGTAGGGTTCCGTAGGGGTCTGTAGGGTTCCGTAGGCACCTGCAGTGTTCTGTAGGAGCCCATAGGGTTTTAGTGAGGTTCCGTTGTGTTGCTAAGGGTCTTGTAGAGTGCTGTCGGGTCCTGGAGTATTCTGTAGGGTTCCAGAGGGGCTCGTAGGGTTCCGTTGAAATCTGTAGGCTTCCCTAGGGGCCTGTGGAGTCCCGTAGACTTCCGTAGGGGCCTGTAGGGTTGTGTAAGTGCCCGCAGGGGTTGGTAGGAGCTTGTAGGGTGCCATAAGTTTCCAGAGGGTTGTGTAGGGTTCCGTAGGGGCCTGTGGTGTTCCCTAGGGGCCTGTAGAGTCTCGTACGGTTCCGTAGGGGCCTGTGGTGTTCCCTAGGGGCCTGTAGAGTCTCGTACGGTTCCGTAGGGGCCTGTGGTGTTCCCTAGGGGCCTGTAGAGGCTCGTACGGTTCCGTAGGGGCCTGTAGTGTTCCCTAGGGGCCTCTAGAGTCTCGTACAGTTCCGTAGGGTCCTGTAGGTTTCCATAAGCGCCCGCAGAGGTCTGAAGGGGCCCGTACTGTTCCGTAAGGATCCATAGGGCTCCGTAGAGCTTCGTAGGTTCCCTAGAGGCCTGTAGAGTACCGCAGGAGCCAGTAGTGTTCTGTAGGGGCCCGTAAGGTTCCTTCCGTAGGGGCTGGCAGTGTTCCGTAGGGGCCTGTAGGGTTGTGTAAGTGCCCGCAGCAGTCTGTAGGAGTCTGTGGGATTCTGTAAGGTTCTGGAGGGTTCTGCAGGGTTCCGTAGGGGCCCGTAGAGTTCCGTAGTGGCTGGTAAAGTTCCGTAGGGCCCTGTGGGGTTCTGTATGGACCTGTAGGGTTCTGTAGGGGCCTGCAGGCTTCTGCAAGTGCCCGCAGGTGTCTGTAGGGTTTTGTAGGGGTCTGTAGGGTTCTGTAGGAGCCCATAGGTTTTTAGTGAGGTTCCGTTGTGTTGCTAAGGGTCTTGTAGAGTGCTGTCGGGTCCTGGAGTATTCTGTAGGGTTCCAGAGGGGCTGGTAGGGTTCCGTTGAAATCTGTAGGCTTCCCTAGGGGCCCGTGGAGTCCCGTAGATTTCCATAGGGGCCTGTAGGGTTGTGTAAGTGCCCGCAGGGGTTGGTAGGAGCTTGTAGGGTGCCATAAGTTTCCAGAGGGTTGTGTAGGGTTCCGTAGGGGCCTGTGGTGTTCCCTAGGGGCCTGTAGAGTCTCGTACGGTTCCGTAGGGGCCTGTGGTGTTCCCTAGGGGCCTGTAGAGTCTCGTACGGTTCCGTAGGGGCCTGTAGTGTTCCCTAGGGGCCTCTAGAGTCTCGTACAGTTCCGTAGGGTCCTGTAGGTTTCCATAAGCGCCCGCAGAGGTCTGAAGGGGCCCGTACTGTTCCGTAAGGATCCATAGGGCTCCGTAGAGCTTCGTAGGTTCCCTAGAGGCCTGTAGAGTACCGCAGGAGCCAGTAGTGTTCTGTAGGGGCCCGTAAGGTTCCTTCCGTAGGGGCTGGCAGTGTTCCGTAGGGGCCTGTAGGGTTGTGTAAGTGCCCGCAGCAGCCTGTAGGAGTCTGTGTGATTCTGTAAGGTTCTGGAGGGTTCTGCAGGGTTCCCTAGGGGCCCGTAGAGTTCCGTAGTGGCTGGTAAAGTTTCGTAGGGCCCTGTGGGGTTCTGTATGGACCTGTAGGGTTCTGTAGGGGCCTGCAGGGTTCTGTAAGTGCCCGCAGGTGTCTGTAGGGTTTTGTAGGGGTCTGTAGGGTTCCGTAGGCGCCTGCAGTGTTCTGTAGGAGCCCATAGGGTTTTAGTGAGGTTCCGTTGTGTTGCTAAGGGTCTTGTAGAGTGCTGTCGGGTCCTGGAGTATTCTGTAGGGTTCCAGAGGGGCTGGTAGGGTTCCGTTGAAATCTGTAGGCTTCCCTAGGGGCCCGTGGAGTCCCGTAGATTTCCGTAGGGGCCTGTAGGGTTGTGTAAGTGCCCGCAGGGGTTGGTAGGAGCTTGTAGGGTGCCATAAGTTTCCAGAGGGTTGTGTAGGGTTCCGTAGGGGCCTGTGGTGTTCCCTAGGGGCCTGTAGAGTCTCGTACGGTTCCGTAGGGGCCTGTAGTGTTCCCTAGGGGCCTCTAGAGTCTCGTACAGTTCCGTAGGGTCCTGTAGGTTTCCATAAGCGCCCGCAGAGGTCTGAAGGGGCCCGTACTGTTCCGTAAGGATCCATAGGGTTCCGTAGAGCTTCGTAGGTTCCCTAGAGGCCTGTAGAGTACCGCAGGAGCCAGTAGTGTTCTGTAGGGGCCCGTAAGGTTCCTTCCGTAGGGGCTGGCAGTGTTCCGTAGGGGCCTGTAGGGTTGTGTAAGTGCCCGCAGCAGTCTGTAGGAGTCTGTGGGATTCTGTAAGGTTCTGGAGGGTTCTGCAGGGTTCCCTAGGGGCCCGTAGAGTTCCGTAGTGGCTGGTAAAGTTTCGTAGGGCCCTGTGGGGTTCTGTATGGACCTGTAGGGTTCTGTAGGGGCCTGCAGGGTTCTTTAAGTGCCCGCAGGTGTCTGTAGGGTTCCGTAGGGGTCTGTAGGGTTCCGTAGGCGCCTGCAGTGTTCTGTAGGAACCCATAGGGTTTTAGTGAGGTTCCGTTGTGTTGCTAAGGATCTTGTAGAGTGCTGTCGGGTCCTGGAGTATTCTGTAGGGTTCCAGAGGGGCTCATAGGGTTCCGTTGAAATCTGTAGGCTTCCCTAGGGGCCCGTGGAGTCCCGTAGATTTCCGTAGGGGCCTGTAGGGTTGTGTAAGTGCCCACAGGGGTTGGTAGGAGCTTGTAGGGTGCCATAAGTTTCCAGAGGGTTGTGTAGGGTTCCGTAGGGGCCTGTGGTGTTTCCTAGGGGCCTGTAGAGTCTCGTACAGTTCCGTAGGGTCCTGTAGGTTTCCATAAGCGCCCGCAGAGGTCTGAAGGGGCCCGTACTGTTCCATAAGGATCCATAGGGCTCCGTAGAGCTTCGTAGGTTCCCTAGAGGCCTGTAGAGTACCGCAGGAACCAGTAGTGTTCTGTAGGGGCCCGTAGGGTTCCTTCCATAGGGGCTGGCAGTGTTCTGTAGGGTCCTCTAGGGTTGAGTAAGTGCCCGCAGGAGTCTGTAGGAATCCGTGGGATTCTGTAAGGTTCTGGAGGGTTCTGCAGGATTCCATAGGGGCCCGTAGAGTTCCGTAGTGGCTGGTAAAGTTCCCTAGGGCCCTGTACCGTTCCGTAACTGCCTGCAAGGGTCTTTAGGCTTCCGTAGGGGCTGGTAGGGTTCCATAAAGTTCTGTGGGTTCCTGCAGAGTTCTGCAAGTGCCCGCAAGGGCCTGTAGGGGCCCACAGTGTTTCTGTCAGGTTCCGTAGAGTTCCGTAGGGGCCATAGGTTTCCGTAGCGGCTGGTAGTATTCCGTAGGGGTCTGTAGGGTTCCGTAGGCACCTGCAGTGTTCTGGAGGAGCCCATAGGGTTTTAGTGAGGTTCCGTTGTGTTGCTAAGGGTCTTGTAGAGTGCTGTCGGGTCCTGGAGTATTCTGTAGGGTTCCAGAGGGGCTCGTAGGGTTCCGTTGAAATCTGTAGGCTTCCCTAGGGGCCCGTGGAGTCCCGTAGATTTCCGTAGGGGCCTGTAGGGTTGTGTAAGTGCCCGCAGGGGTTGGTAGGAACTTGTAGGGTGCCATAAGTTTCCAGAGGGTTGTGTAGGGTTCCGTAGGGGCCTGTGGTGTTTCCTAGGGGCCTGTAGAGTCTCGTACGGTTCCGTAGGGGCCTGTGGTGTTCCCTAGGGGCCTGTAGAGTCTCGTACGGTTCCGTAGGGGCCTGTAGTGTTCCCTAGGGGCCTCTAGAGTCTCGTACAGTTCCGTAGGGTCCTGTAGGTTTCCATAAGCGCCCGCAGAGGTCTGAAGGGGCCCGTACTGTTCCGTAAGGATCCATAGGGTTCCGTAGAGCTTCGTAGGTTCCCTAGAGGCCTGTAGAGTACCGCAGGAGCCAGTAGTGTTCTGTAGGGGCCCGTAAGGTTCCTTCCGTAGGGGCTGGCAGTGTTCCGTAGGGGCCTGTAGGGTTGTGTAAGTGCCCGCAGCAGTCTGTAGGAGTCTGTGGGATTCTGTAAGGTTCTGGAGGGTTCTGCAGGGTTCCCTAGGGGCCCGTAGAGTTCCGTAGTGGCTGGTAAAGTTTCGTAGGGCCCTGTGGGGTTCTGTATGGACCTGTAGGGTTCTGTAGGGGCCTGCAGGCTTCTGTAAGTGCCCGCAGGTGTCTGTAGGGTTCCGTAGGGGTCTGTAGGGTTCCGTAGGCGCCTGCAGTGTTCTGTAGGAGCCCATAGGGTTTTAGTGAGGTTCCGTTGTGTTGCTAAGGATCTTGTAGAGTGCTGTCGGGTCCTGGAGTATTCTGTAGGGTTCCAGAGGGGCTCGTAGGGTTCCGTTGAAATCTGTAGGCTTCCCTAGGGGCCCGTGGAGTCCCGTAGATTTCCGTAGGGGCCTGTAGGGTTGTGTAAGTGCCCGCAGGGGTTGGTAGGAGCTTGTAGGGTGCCATAAGTTTCCAGAGGGTTGTGTAGGGTTCCGTAGGGGCCTGTGGTGTTTCCTAGGGGCCTGTAGAGTCTCGTACAGTTCCGTAGGGTCCTGTAGGTTTCCATAAGCGCCCGCAGAGGTCTGAAGGGGCCCGTACTGTTCCATAAGGATCCATAGGGCTCCGTAGAGCTTCGTAGGTTCCCTAGAGGCCTGTAGAGTACCGCAGGAACCAGTAGTGTTCTGTAGGGGCCCGTAGGGTTCCTTCCATAGGGGCTGGCAGTGTTCTGTAGGGTCCTCTAGGGTTGAGTAAGTGCCCGCAGGAGTCTGTAGGAATCCGTGGGATTCTGTAAGGTTCTGGAGGGTTCTGCAGGATTCCATAGGGGCCCGTAGAGTTCCGTAGTGGCTGGTAAAGTTCCCTAGGGCCCTGTACCGTTCCGTAACTGCCTGCAAGGGTCTTTAGGCTTCCGTAGGGGCTGGTAGGGTTCCATAAAGTTCTGTGGGTTCCTGCAGAGTTCTGCAAGTGCCCGCAAGGGCCTGTAGGGGCCCACAGTGTTTCTGTCAGGTTCCGTAGAGTTCCGTAGGGGCCATAGGTTTCCGTAGCGGCTGGTAGTATTCCGTAGGGGTCTGTAGGGTTCCGTAGGCACCTGCAGTGTTCTGGAGGAGCCCATAGGGTTTTAGTGAGGTTCCGTTGTGTTGCTAAGGGTCTTGTAGAGTGCTGTCAGGTCCTGGAGTATTCTGTAGGGTTCCAGAGGGGCTCGTAGGGTTCCGTTGAAATCTGTAGGGTTCCCTAGGGGCCCGTGGAGTCCCGTAGATTTCCGTAGGGGCCTGTAGGGTTGTGTAAGTGCCCGCAGGGGTTGGTAGGAACTTGTAGGGTGCCATAAGTTTCCAGAGGGTTGTGTAGGGTTCCGTAGGGGCCTGTGGTGTTTCCTAGGGGCCTGTAGAGTCTCGTACGGTTCTGTAGGGGCCTGTGGTGTTCCCTAGGGGCCTGTAGAGGCTCGTACGGTTCCGTAGGGGCCTGTAGTGTTCCCTAGGGGCCTCTAGAGTCTCGTACAGTTCCGTAGGGTCCTGTAGGTTTCCATAAGCGCCCGCAGAGGTCTGAAGGGGCCCGTACTGTTCCGTAAGGATCCATAGGGTTCCGTAGAGCTTCGTAGGTTCCCTAGAGGCCTGTAGAGTACCGCAGGAGCCAGTAGTGTTCTGTAGGGGCCCGTAAGGTTCCTTCCGTAGGGGCTGGCAGTGTTCCGTAGGGGCCTGTAGGGTTGTGTAAGTGCCCGCAGCAGTCTGTAGGAGTCTGTGGGATTCTGTAAGGTTCTGGAGGGTTCTGCAGGGTTCCCTAGGGGCCCGTAGAGTTCCGTAGTGGCTGGTAAAGTTTCGTAGGGCCCTGTGGGGTTCTGTATGGACCTGTAGGGTTCTGTAGGGGCCTGCAGGGTTCTTTAGGTTTCCGTAGCGGCTGGTAGTATTCCGTAGGGGTCTGTAGGGTTCCGTAGGCACCTGCAGTGTTCTGTAGGAGCCCATAGGGTTTTAGTGAGGTTCCGTTGTGTTGCTAAGGGTCTTGTAGAGTGCTGTCGGGTCCTGGAGTATTCTGTAGGGTTCCAGAGGGGCTCATAGGGTTCCGTTGAAATCTGTAGGGTTCCCTAGGGGCCCGTGGAGTCCCGTAGATTTCCGTAGGGGCCTGTAGGGTTGTGTAAGTGCCCGCAGGGGTTGGTAGGAGCTTGTAGGGTGCCATAAGTTTCCAGAGGGTTGTGTAGGGTTCCGTAGGGGCCTGTGGTGTTCCCTAGGGGCCTGTAGAGTCTCGTACAGTTCCGTAGGGTCCTGTAGGTTTCCATAAGCGCCCGCAGAGGTCTGAAGGGGCCCATACTGTTCCATAAGGATCCATAGGGCTCCGTAGAGCTTCGTAGGTTCCCTAGAGGCCTGTAGAGTACCGCAGGAACCAGTAGTGTTCTGTAGGGGCCCGTAGGGTTCCTTCCATAGGGGCTGGCAGTGTTCCGTAGGGTCCTCTAGGGTTGAGTAAGTGCCCGCAGGAGTCTGTAGGAATCCGTGGGATTCTGTAAGGTTCTGGAGGGTTCTGCAGGATTCCGTAGGGGCCCGTAGAGTTCCGTAGTGGCTGGTAAAGTTCCCTAGGGCCCTGTACCGTTCCGTAACTGCCTGCAAGGGTCTTTAGGCTTCCGTAGGGGCTGGTAGGGTTCCATAAAGTTCCGTGGGTTCCTGCAGAGTTCTGCAAGTGCCCGCAAGGGCCTGTAGGGGCCCACAGTGTTTCTGTCAGGTTCCGTAGAGTTCCGTAGGGGCCATAGGTTTCCGTAGCGGCTGGTAGTATTCCGTAGGGGTCTGTAGGGTTCCGTAGGCACCTGCAGTGTTCTGTAGGAGCCCATAGGGTTTTAGTGAGGTTCCGTTGTGTTGCTAAGGGTCTTGTAGAGTGCTGTCGGGTCCTGGAGTATTCTGTAGGGTTCCAGAGGGGCTCGTAGGGTTCCGTTGAAATCTGTAGGCTTCCCTAGGGGCCCGTGGAGTCCCGTAGATTTCCGTAGGGGCCTGTAGGGTTGTGTAAGTGCCCGCAGGGGTTGGTAGGAGCTTGTAGGGTGCCATAAGTTTCCAGAGGGTTGTGTAGGGTTCCGTAGGGGCCTGTGGTGTTCCCTAGGGGCCTGTAGAGGCTCGTACGGTTCCGTAGGGGCCTGTAGTGTTCCCTAGGGGCCTCTAGAGTCTCGTACAGTTCCGTAGGGTCCTGTATTTTTCCATAAGCGCCCGCAGAGGTCTGAAGGGGCCCGTACTGTTCTATAAGGATCCATAGGGCTCCGTAGAGCTTCGTAGGTTCCCTAGAGGCCTGTAGAGTACCGCAGGAACCAGTAGTGTTCTGTAGGGGCCCGTAGGGTTCCTTCCGTAGAGGCTGGCAGTGTTCCGTAGGGTCCTCTAGGGTTGAGTAAGTGCCCGCAGCAGTCTGTAGGAGTCTGTGGGATTCTGTAAGGTTCTGGAGGGTTCTGCAGGGTTCCTTAGGGGCCCGTAGAGTTCCGTAGTGGCTGGTAAAGTTCCGTAGGGCCCTGTGGGGTTCTGTATGGACCTGTAGGGTTCTGTAGGGGCCTGCAGGCTTCTGTAAGTGCCCGCAGGTGTCTGTAGGGTTTTGTAGGGGTCTGTAGGGTTCCATAGGCGCCTGCAGTGTTCTGTAGGAGCCCATAGGGTTTTAGTGAGGTTCCGTTGTGTTGCTAAGGGTCTTGTAGAGTGCTGTCGGGTCCTGGAGTATTCTGTAGGGTTCCAGAGGGGCTCGTAGGGTTCCGTTGAAATCTGTAGGCTTCCCTAGGGGCCCGTGGAGTCCCGTAGATTTCCGTAGGGGCCTGTAGGGTTGTGTAAGTGCCCGCAGGGGTTGGTAGGAGCTTGTAGGGTGCCATAAGTTTCCAGAGGGTTGTGTAGGGTTCCGTAGGGGCCTGTGGTGTTCCCTAGGGGCCTGTAGAGTCTCGTACGGTTCTGTAGGGGCCTGTGGTGTTCCCTAGGGGCCTGTAGAGTCTCGTACGGTTCCGTAGGGGCCTGTAGTGTTCCCTAGGGGCCTCTAGAGTCTCGTACAGTTCCGTAGGGTCCTGTAGGTTTCCATAAGCGCCCGCAGAGGTCTGAAGGGGCCCGTACTGTTCTATAAGGATCCATAGGGCTCCGTAGAGCTTCGTAGGTTCCCTAGAGGCCTGTAGAGTACCGCAGGAACCAGTAGTGTTCTGTAGGGGCCCGTAGGGTTCCTTCCGTAGAGGCTGGCAGTGTTCCGTAGGGTCCTCTAGGGTTGAGTAAGTGCCCGCAGCAGTCTGTAGGAGTCTGTGGGATTCTGTAAGGTTCTGGAGGGTTCTGCAGGGTTCCTTAGGGGCCCGTAGAGTTCCGTAGTGGCTGGTAAAGTTCCGTAGGGCCCTGTGGGGTTCTGTATGGACCTGTAGGGTTCTGTAGGGGCCTGCAGGCTTCTGTAAGTGCCCGCAGGTGTCTGTAGGGTTTTGTAGGGGTCTGTAGGGTTCCATAGGCGCCTGCAGTGTTCTGTAGGAGCCCATAGGGTTTTAGTGAGGTTCCGTTGTGTTGCTAAGGGTCTTGTAGAGTGCTGTCGGGTCCTGGAGTATTCTGTAGGGTTCCAGAGGGGCTCGTAGGGTTCCGTTGAAATCTGTAGGCTTCCCTAGGGGCCCGTGGAGTCCCGTAGATTTCCGTAGGGGCCTGTAGGGTTGTGTAAGTGCCCGCAGGGGTTGGTAGGAGCTTGTAGGGTGCCATAAGTTTCCAGAGGGTTGTGTAGGGTTCCGTAGGGGCCTGTGGTGTTCCCTAGGGGCCTGTAGAGTCTCGTACGGTTCTGTAGGGGCCTGTGGTGTTCCCTAGGGGCCTGTAGAGTCTCGTACGGTTCCGTAGGGGCCTGTAGTGTTCCCTAGGGGCCTCTAGAGTCTCGTACAGTTCCGTAGGGTCCTGTAGGTTTCCATAAGCGCCCGCAGAGGTCTGAAGGGGCCCGTACTGTTCTATAAGGATCCATAGGGCTCCGTAGAGCTTCGTAGGTTCCCTAGAGGCCTGTAGAGTACCGCAGGAACCAGTAGTGTTCTGTAGGGGCCCGTAGGGTTCCTTCCGTAGAGGCTGGCAGTGTTCCGTAGGGTCCTCTAGGGTTGAGTAAGTGCCCGCAGCAGTCTGTAGGAGTCTGTGGGATTCTGTAAGGTTCTGGAGGGTTCTGCAGGGTTCCTTAGGGGCCCGTAGAGTTCCGTAGTGGCTGGTAAAGTTCCGTAGGGCCCTGTGGGGTTCTGTATGGACCTGTAGGGTTCTGTAGGGGCCTGCAGGCTTCTGTAAGTGCCCGCAGGTGTCTGTAGGGTTTTGTAGGGGTCTGTAGGGTTCCATAGGCGCCTGCAGTGTTCTGTAGGAGCCCATAGGGTTTTAGTGAGGTTCCGTTGTGTTGCTAAGGGTCTTGTAGAGTGCTGTCGGGTCCTGGAGTATTCTGTAGGGTTCCAGAGGGGCTCGTAGGGTTCCGTTGAAATCTGTAGGCTTCCCTAGGGGCCCGTGGAGTCCCGTAGATTTCCGTAGGGGCCTGTAGGGTTGTGTAAGTGCCCGCAGGGGTTGGTAGGAGCTTGTAGGGTGCCATAAGTTTCCAGAGGGTTGTGTAGGGTTCCGTAGGGGCCTGTGGTGTTCCCTAGGGGCCTGTAGAGTCTCGTACGGTTCTGTAGGGGCCTGTGGTGTTCCCTAGGGGCCTGTAGAGTCTCGTACGGTTCCGTAGGGGCCTGTAGTGTTCCCTAGGGGCCTCTAGAGTCTCGTACAGTTCCGTAGGGTCCTGTAGGTTTCCATAAGCGCCCGCAGAGGTCTGAAGGGGCCCGTACTGTTCTATAAGGATCCATAGGGCTCCGTAGAGCTTCGTAGGTTCCCTAGAGGCCTGTAGAGTACCGCAGGAACCAGTAGTGTTCTGTAGGGGCCCGTAGGGTTCCTTCCATAGGGGCTGGCAGTGTTCCGTAGGGTCCTCTAGGGTTGAGTAAGTGCCCGCAGGAGTCTGTAGGAATCCGTGGGATTCTGTAAGGTTCTGGAGGGTTCTGCAGGATTCCATAGGGGCCCGCAGAGTTCCGTAGTGGCTGGTAAAGTTCCGTAGGGCCCTGTACCGTTCCGTAACTGCCTGCCAGGGTCTTTAGGCTTCCGTAGGGGCTGGTAGGGTTCCATAAAGTTCCGTGGGTTCCTGCAGAGTTCTGCAAGTGCCCGCAAGGGCCTGTAGGGGCCCACAGTGTTTCTGTCAGGTTCCGTAGAGTTCCGTAGGGGCCATAGGTTTCCGTAGCGGCTGGTAGTATTCCGTAGGGGTCTGTAGGGTTCCGTAGGCACCTGCATTGTTCTCTAGGAGCCCATAGGGTTTTAGTGAGGTTCCGTTGTGTTGCTAAGGGTCTTGTAGAGTGCTGTCGGGTCCTGGAGTATTCTGTAGGGTTCCAGAGGGGCTGGTAGGGTTCCGTTGAAATCTGTAGGCTTCCCTAGGGGCCCGTGGAGTCCCGTAGATTTCCGTAGGGGCCTGTAGGGTTGTGTAAGTGCCCGCAGGGGTTGGTAGGAGCTTGTAGGGTGCCATAAGTTTCCAGAGGGTTGTGTAGGGTTCCGTAGGGGCCTGTGGTGTTCCCTAGGGGCCTGTAGAGGCTCGTACGGTTCCGTAGGGGCCTGTAGTGTTCCCTAGGGGCCTGTAGAGTCTCGTACAGTTCCGTAGGGTCCTGTAGGTTTCCATAAGCGCCCGCAGAGGTCTGAAGGGACCCGTACTGTTCCATAAGGATCCATAGGGTTCCGTAGAGCTTCGTAGGTTCCCTAGAGGCCTGTAGAGTACCGCAGGAGCCAGTAGTGTTCTGTAGGGGCCCGTAAGGTTCCTTCCGTAGAGGCTGGCAGTGTTCCGTAGGGGCCTGTAGGGTTGTGTAAGTACACGCAGCAGTCTGTAGGAGTCTGTGGGATTCTGTAAGGTTCTGGAGGGTTCTGCAGGGTTCTGTAGGGGCCCGTAGAGTTCCGTAGTGGCTGGTAAAGTTCCGTAGGGCCCTGTGGGGTTCTGTATGGACCTGTAGGGTTCTGTAGGGGCCTGCAGGCTTCTGTAAGTGCCCGCAGGTGTCTGTAGGGTTTTGTAGGGGTCTGTAGGGTTCCGTAGGCGCCTGCAGTGTTCTGTAGGAGCCCATAGGGTTTTAGTGAGGTTCCGTTTTGTTGCTAAGGGTCTTGTAGAGTGCTGTCGGGTCCTGGAGTATTCTGTAGGGTTCCAGAGGGGCTCGTAGGGTTCCGTTGAAATCTGTAGGCTTCCCTAGGGGCCCGTGGAGTCCCGTAGATTTCCGTAGGGGCCTGTAGGGTTGTGTAAGTGCCCGCAGGGGTTGGTAGGAACTTGTAGGGTGCCATAAGTTTCCAGAGGGTTGTGTAGGGTTCCGTAGGGGCCTGTGGTGTTTCCTAGGGGCCTGTAGAGTCTCGTACGGTTAAGTAGGGGCCTGTGGTGTTCCCTAGGGGCCTGTAGAGTCTCGTACGGTTCCGTAGGGGCCTGTGGTGTTCCCTAGGGGCCTGTAGAGGCTCGTACGGTTCCGTAGGGGCCTGTAGTGTTCCCTAGGGTCCTCTAGAGTCTCGTACAGTTCCGTAGGGTCCTGTAGGTTTCCATAAGCGCCCGCAGAGGTCTGAAGGGACCCGTACTGTTCCATAAGGATCCATAGGGTTCCGTAGAGCTTCGTAGGTTCCCTAGAGGCCTGTAGAGTACCGCAGTAGCCAGTAGTGTTCTGTAGGGGCCTGTAAGGTTGCTTCCGTAGAGGCTGGCAGTGTTCCGTAGGGGCCTGTAGGGTTGTGTAAGTACACGCAGCAGTCTGTAGGAGTCTGTGGGATTCTGTAAGGTTCTGGAGGGTTCTGCAGGGTTCTGTAGGGGCCCGTAGAGTTCCGTAGTGGCTGGTAAAGTTCCGTAGGGCCCTGTGGGGTTCTGTATGGACCTGTAGGGTTCTGTAGGGGCCTGCAGGCTTCTGTAAGTGCCCGCAGGTGTCTGTAGGGTTTTGTAGGGGTCTGTAGGGTTCCGTAGGCGCCTGCAGTGTTCTGTAGGAGCCCATAGGGTTTTAGTGAGGTTCCGTTGTGTTGCTAAGGGTCTTGTAGAGTGCTGTCGGGTCCTGGAGTATTCTGTAGGGTTCCAGAGGGGCTCGTAGGGTTCCGTTGAAATCTGTAGGTTTCCCTAGGGGCCCGTGGAGTCCCGTAGATTTCCGTAGGGGCCTGTAGGGTTGTGTAAGTGCCCGCAGGGGTTGGTAGGAGCTTGTAGGGTGCCATAAGTTTCCAGAGGGTTGTGTAGGGTTCCGTAGGGGCCTGTGGTGTTCCCTAGGGGCCTGTAGAGTCTTGTACAGTTCCGTAGGGTCCTGTAGGTTTCCATAAGCGCCCGCAGAGGTCTGAAGGGGCCCGTACTGTTCCATAAGGATCCATAGGGCTCCGTAGAGCTTCGTAGGTTCCCTAGAGGCCTGTGGAGTACCGCATGAGCCAGTAGTGTTCTGTAGGGGCCCGTAGGGTTCCTTCCATAGGGGCTGGCAGTGTTCCGTAGGGTCCTCTAGGGTTGAGTAAGTGCCCGCAGGAGTCTGTAGGAATCCGTGGGATTCTGTAAGGTTCTGGAGGGTTCTGCAGGATTCCGTAGGGGCCCGTAGAGTTCCGTAGTGGCTGGTAAAGTTCCCTAGGGCCCTGTACCGTTCCGTAACTGCCTGCAAGGGTCTTTAGGCTTCCGTAGGGGCTGGTAGGGTTCCATAAAGTTCCGTGGGTTCCTGCAGAGTTCTGCAAGTGCCCGCAAGGGCCTGTAGGGGCGCACAGTGTTTCTGTCAGGTTCCGTAGAGTTCCATAGGGGCCATAGGTTTCCGTAGCGGCTGGTAGTATTCCGTAGGGGTCTGTAGGGTTCCGTAGGCACCTGCAGTGTTCTGTAGGAGCCCATAGGGTTTTAGTGAGGTTCCGTTGTGTTGCTAAGGGTCTTGTAGAGTGCTGTCGGGTCCTGGAGTATTCTGTAGGGTTCCAGAGGGGCTGGTAGGGTTCCGTTGAAATCTGTAGGCTTCCCTAGGGGCCCGTGGAGTCCCGTAGATTTCCGTAGGGGCCTGTAGGGTTGTGTAAGTGCCCGCAGGGGTTGGTAGGAACTTGTAGGGTGCCATAAGTTTCCAGAGGGTTGTGTAGGGTTCCGTAGGGGCCTGTGGTGTTTCCTAGGGGCCTGTAGAGTCTCGTACGGTTCCGTAGGGGCCTGTGGTGTTCCCTAGGGGCCTGTAGAGGCTCGTACGGTTCCGTAGGGGCCTGTAGTGTTCCCTAGGGTCCTCTAGAGTCTCGTACAGTTCCGTAGGGTCCTGTAGGTTTCCATAAGCGCCCGCAGAGGTCTGAAGGGACCCGTACTGTTCCATAAGGATCCATAGGGTTCCGTAGAGCTTCGTAGGTTCCCTAGAGGCCTGTAGAGTACCGCAGTAGCCAGTAGTGTTCTGTAGGGGCCTGTAAGGTTGCTTCCGTAGAGGCTGGCAGTGTTCCGTAGGGGCCTGTAGGGTTGTGTAAGTACACGCAGCAGCCTGTAGGAGTCTGTGGGATTCTGTAAGGTTCTGGAGGGTTCTGCAGGGTTCTGTAGGGGCCCGTAGAGTTCCGTAGTGGCTGGTAAAGTTCCGTAGGGCCCTGTGGGGTTCTGTATGGACCTGTAGGGTTCTGTAGGGGCCTGCAGGCTTCTGTAAGTGCCCGCAGGTGTCTGTAGGGTTTTGTAAGGGTCTGTAGGGTTCCGTAGGCGCCTGCAGTGTTCTGTAGGAGCCCATAGGGTTTTAGTGAGGTTCCGTTGTGTTGCTAAGGGTCTTGTAGAGTGCTGTCGGGTCCTGGAGTATTCTGTAGGGTTCCAGAGGGGCTCGTAGGGTTCCGTTGAAATCTGTAGGTTTCCCTAGGGGCCCGTGGAGTCCCGTAGATTTCCGTAGGGGCCTGTAGGGTTGTGTAAGTGCCCGCAGGGGTTGGTAGGAGCTTGTAGGGTGCCATAAGTTTCCAGAGGGTTGTGTAGGGTTCCGTAGGGGCCTGTGGTGTTCCCTAGGGGCCTGTAGAGTCTTGTACAGTTCCGTAGGGTCCTGTAGGTTTCCATAAGCGCCCGCAGAGGTCTGAAGGGGCCCGTACTGTTCCATAAGGATCCATAGGGCTCCGTAGAGCTTCGTAGGTTCCCTAGAGGCCTGTGGAGTACCGCATGAGCCAGTAGTGTTCTGTAGGGGCCCGTAGGGTTCCTTCCATAGGGGCTGGCAGTGTTCCGTAGGGTCCTCTAGGGTTGAGTAAGTGCCCGCAGGAGTCTGTAGGAATCCGTGGGATTCTGTAAGGTTCTGGAGGGTTCTGCAGGATTCCGTAGGGGCCCGTAGAGTTCCGTAGTGGCTGGTAAAGTTCCATAGGGCCCTGTACCGTTCCGTAACTGCCTGCAAGGGTCTTTAGGCTTCCGTAGGGGCTGGTAGGGTTCCATAAAGTTCCGTGGGTTCCTGCAGAGTTCTGCAAGTGCCCGCAAGGGCCTGTAGGGGCGCACAGTGTTTCTGTCAGGTTCCGTAGAGTTCCGTAGGGGCCATAGGTTTCCGTAGCGGCTGGTAGTATTCCGTAGGGGTCTGTAGGGTTCCGTAGGCGCCTGCAGTGTTCTGTAGGAGCCCATAGGGTTTTAGTGAGGTTCCGTTGTGTTGCTAAGGGTCTTGTAGAGTGCTGTCGGGTCCTGGAGTATTCTGTAGGGTTCCAGAGGGGCTCGTAGGGTTCCGTTGAAATCTGTAGGCTTCCCTAGGGGCCCGTGGAGTCCCGTAGATTTCCGTAGGGGCCTATAGGGTTGTGTAAGTGCCCGCAGGGGTTGGTAGGAGCTTGTAGGGTGCCATAAGTTTCCAGAGGGTTGTGTAGGGTTCCGTAGGGGCCTGTGGTGTTCCCTAGGGGCCTGTAGAGGCTCGTACGGTTCCGTAGGGGCCTGTGGTGTTCCCTAGGGGCCTCTAGAGTCTCGTACAGTTCCGTAGGGTCCTGTAGGTTTCCATAAGCGCCCGCAGAGGTCTGAAGGGGCCCGTACTGTTCCTTAAGGATCCATAGGGCTCCGTAGAGCTTCGTAGGTTCCCTAGAGGCCTGTAGAGTACCGCAGGAACCAGTAGTGTTCTGTAGGGGCCCGTAGGGTTCCTTCCGTAGAGGCTGGCAGTGTTCCGTAGGGGCCTGTAGGGTTGAGTAAGTGCCCGCAGGAGTCTGTAGGAATCCGTGGGATTCTGTAAGGTTCTGGAGGGTTCTGCAGGATTCCGTAGGGGCCCGTAGAGTTCCGTAGTGGCTGGTAAAGTTCCGTAGGGCCCTGTGGGGTTCTGTATGGACCTGTAGGGTTCTGTAGGGGCCTGCAGGGTTCTGTAAGTGCCCGCAGGTGTCTGTAGGGTTTTGTAGGGGTCTGTAGGGTTCCGTAGGCGCCTGCAGTGTTCTGTAGGAGCCCATAGGGTTTTAGTGAGGTTCCGTTGTGTTGCTAAGGGTCTTGTAGAGTGCTGTCGGGTCCTGGAGTATTCTGTAGGGTTCCAGAGGGGCTCGTAGGGTTCCGTTGAAATCTGTAGGCTTCCCTAGGGGCCCGTGGAGTCCCGTAGATTTCCGTAGGGGCCTGTAGGGTTGTGTAAGTGCCCGCAGGGGTTGGTAGGAGCTTGTAGGGTGCCATAAGTTTCCAGAGGGTTGTGTAGGGTTCCGTAGGGGCCTGTGGTGTTCCCTAGGGGCCTCTAGAGTCTCGTACGGTTCTGTAGGGGCCTGTGGTGTTCCCTAGGGGCCTGTAGAGTCTCATACGGTTCCGTAGGGGCCTGTAGTGTTCCCTAGGGGCCTCTAGAGTCTCGTACAGTTCCGTAGGGTCCTGTAGGTTTCCATAAGCGCCCGCAGAGGTCTGAAGGGGCCCGTACTGTTCCGTAAGGATCCATAGGGCTCCGTAGAGCTTCGTAGGTTCCCTAGAGGCCTGTAGAGTACTGCAGGAGCCAGTAGTGTTCTGTAGGGGCCCGTAGGGTTCCTTCCATAGGGGCTGGCAGTGTTCCGTAGGGTCCTCTAGGGTTGAGTAAGTGCCCGCAGGAGTCTGTAGGAATCCGTGGGATTCTGTAAGGTTCTGGAGGGTTCTGCAGGATTCCGTAGGGGCCCGTAGAGTTCCGTAGTGGCTGGTAAAGTTCCGTAGGGCCCTGTACCGTTCCGTAACTGCCTGCAAGGGTCTTTAGGCTTCCGTAGGGGCTGGTAGGGTTCCATAAAGTTCCGTGGGTTCCTGCAGAGTTCTGCAAGTGCCCGCAAGGGCCTGTAGGGGCCCACAGTGTTTCTGTCAGGTTCCGTAGAGTTCCGTAGGGGCCATAGGTTTCCGTAGCGGCTGGTAGTATTCCGTAGGGGTCTGTAGGGTTCCGTAGGCGCCTGCAGTGTTCTGTAGGAGCCCATAGGGTTTTAGTGAGGTTCCGTTGTGTTGCTAAGGGTCTTGTAGAGTGCTGTCGGGTCCTGGAGTATTCTGTAGGGTTCCAGAGGGGCTCGTAGGGTTCCGTTGAAATCTGTAGGGTTCCCTAGGGGCCCGTGGAGTCCCGTAGATTTCCGTAGGGGCCTGTAGGGTTGTGTAAGTGCCCGCAGGGGTTGGTAGGAACTTGTAGGGTGCCATAAGTTTCCAGAGGGTTGTGTAGGGTTCCGTAGGGGCCTGTGGTGTTTCCTAGGGGCCTGTAGAGTCTCGTACGGTTCCGTAGGGGCCTGTGGTGTTCCCTAGGGGCCTGTAGAGGCTCGTACGGTTCCGTAGGGGCCTGTAGTGTTCCCTAGGGGCCTCTAGAGTCTCGTACAGTTCCGTAGGGTCCTGTAGGTTTCCATAAGCGCCCGCAGAGGTCTGAAGGGACCCGTACTGTTCCATAAGGATCCATAGGGTTCCGTAGAGCTTCGTAGGTTCCCTAGAGGCCTGTAGAGTACCGCAGTAGCCAGTAGTGTTCTGTAGGGGCCTGTAAGGTTGCTTCCGTAGAGGCTGGCAGTGTTCCGTAGGGGCCTGTAGGGTTGTGTAAGTACACGCAGCAGTCTGTAGGAGTCTGTGGGATTCTGTAAGGTTCTGGAGGGTTCTGCAGGGTTCTGTAGGGGCCCGTAGAGTTCCGTAGTGGCTGGTAAAGTTCCGTAGGGCCCTGTGGGGTTCTGTATGGACCTGTAGGGTTCTGTAGGGGCCTGCAGGCTTCTGTAAGTGCCCGCAGGTGTCTGTAGGGTTTTGTAAGGGTCTGTAGGGTTCCGTAGGCGCCTGCAGTGTTCTGTAGGAGCCCATAGGGTTTTAGTGAGGTTCCGTTGTGTTGCTAAGGGTCTTGTAGAGTGCTGTCGGGTCCTGGAGTATTCTGTAGGGTTCCAGAGGGGCTCGTAGGGTTCCGTTGAAATCTGTAGGTTTCCCTAGGGGCCCGTGGAGTCCCGTAGATTTCCGTAGGGGCCTGTAGGGTTGTGTAAGTGCCCGCAGGGGTTGGTAGGAGCTTGTAGGGTGCCATAAGTTTCCAGAGGGTTGTGTAGGGTTCCGTAGGGGCCTGTGGTGTTCCCTAGGGGCCTGTAGAGTCTCGTACAGTTCCGTAGGGTCCTGTAGGTTTCCATAAGCGCCCGCAGAGGTCTGAAGGGGCCCGTACTGTTCCATAAGGATCCATAGGGCTCCGTAGAGCTTCGTAGGTTCCCTAGAGGCCTGTGGAGTACCGCATGAGCCAGTAGTGTTCTGTAGGGGCCCGTAGGGTTCCTTCCATAGGGGCTGGCAGTGTTCCGTAGGGTCCTCTAGGGTTGAGTAAGTGCCCGCAGGAGTCTGTAGGAATCCGTGGGATTCTGTAAGGTTCTGGAGGGTTCTGCAGGATTCCGTAGGGGCCCGTAGAGTTCCGTAGTGGCTGGTAAAGTTCCGTAGGGCCCTGTACCGTTCCGTAACTGCCTGCAAGGGTCTTTAGGCTTCCGTAGGGGCTGGTAGGGTTCCATAAAGTTCCGTGGGTTCCTGCAGAGTTCTGCAAGTGCCCGCAAGGGCCTGTAGGGGCGCACAGTGTTTCTGTCAGGTTCCGTAGAGTTCCGTAGGGGCCATAGGTTTCCGTAGCGGCTGGTAGTATTCCGTAGGGGTCTGTAGGGTTCCGTAGGCGCCTGCAGTGTTCTGTAGGAGCCCATAGGGTTTTAGTGAGGTTCCGTTGTGTTGCTAAGGGTCTTGTAGAGTGCTGTCGGGTCCTGGAGTATTCTGTAGGGTTCCAGAGGGGCTCGTAGGGTTCCGTTGAAATCTGTAGGCTTCCCTAGGGGCCCGTGGAGTCCCGTAGATTTCCGTAGGGGCCTATAGGGTTGTGTAAGTGCCCGCAGGGGTTGGTAGGAGCTTGTAGGGTGCCATAAGTTTCCAGAGGGTTGTGTAGGGTTCCGTAGGGGCCTGTGGTGTTTCCTAGGGGCCTGTAGAGTCTCGTACGGTTCCGTAGGGGCCTGTGGTGTTCCCTAGGGGCCTGTAGAGTCTCATACGGTTCCGTAGGGGCCTGTAGTGTTCCCTAGGGGCCTCTAGAGTCTCGTACAGTTCCGTAGGGTCCTGTAGGTTTCCATAAGCGCCCGCAGAGGTCTGAAGGGGCCCGTACTGTTCCGTAAGGATCCATAGGGCTCCGTAGAGCTTCGTAGGTTCCCTAGAGGCCTGTAGAGTACTGCAGGAGCCAGTAGTGTTCTGTAGGGGCCCGTAGGGTTCCTTCCATAGGGGCTGGCAGTGTTCCGTAGGGTCCTCTAGGGTTGAGTAAGTGCCCGCAGGAGTCTGTAGGAATCCGTGGGATTCTGTAAGGTTCTGGAGGGTTCTGCAGGATTCCGTAGGGGCCCGTAGAGTTCCGTAGTGGCTGGTAAAGTTCCCTAGGGCCCTGTACCGTTCCGTAACTGCCTGCAAGGGTCTTTAGGCTTCCGTAGGGGCTGGTAGGGTTCCATAAAGTTCCGTGGGTTCCTGCAGAGTTCTGCAAGTGCCCGCAAGGGCCTGTAGGGGCCCACAGTGTTTCTGTCAGGTTCCGTAGAGTTCCGTAGGGGCCATAGGTTTCCGTAGCGGCTGGTAGTATTCCGTAGGGGTCTGTAGGGTTCCGTAGGCGCCTGCAGTGTTCTGTAGGAGCCCATAGGGTTTTAGTGAGGTTCCGTTGTGTTGCTAAGGGTCTTGTAGAGTGCTGTCGGGTCCTGGAGTATTCTGTAGGGTTCCAGAGGGGCTCGTAGGGTTCCGTTGAAATCTGTAGGCTTCCCTAGGGGCCCGTGGAGTCCCGTAGATTTCCGTAGGGGCCTGTAGGGTTGTGTAAGTGCCCGCAGGGGTTGGTAGGAACTTGTAGGGTGCCATAAGTTTCCAGAGGGTTGTGTAGGGTTCCGTAGGGGCCTGTGGTGTTTCCTAGGGGCCTGTAGAGTCTCGTACGGTTCCGTAGGGGCCTGTGGTGTTCCCTAGGGGCCTGTAGAGGCTCGTACGGTTCCGTAGGGTCCTGTAGGTTTCCATAAGCGCCCGCAGAGATCTGAAGGGACCCGTACTGTTCCATAAGGATCCATAGGGTTCCGTAGAGCTTCGTAGGTTCCCTAGAGGCCTGTAGAGTACCGCAGGAGCCAGTAGTGTTCTGTAGGGGCCCGTAAGGTTCCTTCCGTAGGGGCTGGCAGTGTTCCGTAGGGGCCTGTAGGGTTGTGAAAGTGCCCGCAGCAGTCTGTAGGAGTCTGTGGGATTCTGTAAGGTTCTGGAGGTTTCTGCAGGGTTCCGTAGGGGCCCGTAGAGTTCCGTAGTGGCTGGTAAAGTTCCCTAGGGCCCTGTGGGGTTCTGTATGGACCTGTAGGGTTCTGTAGGGGCCTGCAGGGTTCTGTAAGTGCCCGCAGGTGTCTGTAGGGTTTTGTAGGGGTCTGTAGGGTTCCGTAGGCGCCTGCAGTGTTCTGTAGGAGCCCATAGGGTTTTAGTGAGGTTCCGTTGTGTTGCTAAGGGTCTTGTAGAGTGCTGTCGGGTCCTGGAGTATTCTGTAGGGTTCCAGAGGGGCTCGTAGGGTTCCGTTGAAATCTGTAGGCTTCCCTAGGGGCCCGTGGAGTCCCGTAGATTTCCGTAGGGGCCTGTAGGGTTGTGTAAGTGCCCGCAGGGGTTGGTAGGAGCTTGTAGGGTGCCATAAGTTTCCAGAGGGTTGTGTAGGGTTCCGTAGGGGCCTGTGGTGTTCCCTAGGGGCCTCTAGAGTCTCGTACGGTTCTGTAGGGGCCTGTGGTGTTCCCTAGGGGCCTGTAGAGTCTCATACGGTTCCGTAGGGGCCTGTAGTGTTCCCTAGGGGCCTCTAGAGTCTCGTACAGTTCCGTAGGGTCCTGTAGGTTTCCATAAGCGCCCGCAGAGGTCTGAAGGGGCCCGTACTGTTCCGTAAGGATCCATAGGGCTCCGTAGAGCTTCGTAGGTTCCCTAGAGGCCTGTAGAGTACTGCAGGAGCCAGTAGTGTTCTGTAGGGGCCCGTAGGGTTCCTTCCATAGGGGCTGGCAGTGTTCCGTAGGGTCCTCTAGGGTTGAGTAAGTGCCCGCAGGAGTCTGTAGGAATCCGTGGGATTCTGTAAGGTTCTGGAGGGTTCTGCAGGATTCCGTAGGGGCCCGTAGAGTTCCGTAGTGGCTGGTAAAGTTCCCTAGGGCCCTGTACCGTTCCGTAACTGCCTGCCAGGGTCTTTAGGCTTCCGTAGGGGCTGGTAGGGTTCCATAAAGTTCCGTGGGTTCCTGCAGAGTTCTGCAAGTGCCCGCAAGGGCCTGTAGGGGCCCACAGTGTTTCTGTCAGGTTCCGTAGAGTTCCGTAGGGGCCATAGGTTTCCGTAGCGGCTGGTAGTATTCCGTAGGGGTCTGTAGGGTTCCGTAGGCACCTGCATTGTTCTGTAGGAGCCCATAGGGTTTTAGTGAGGTTCCGTTGTGTTGCTAAGGGTCTTGTAGAGTGCTGTCGGGTCCTGGAGTATTCTGTAGGGTTCCAGAGGGGCTCGTAGGGTTCCGTTGAAATCTGTAGGCTTCCCTAGGGGCCCGTGGAGTCCCGTAGATTTCCGTAGGGGCCTGTAGGGTTGTGTAAGTGCCCGCAGGGGTTGGTAGGAGCTTGTAGGGTGCCATAAGTTTCCAGAGGGTTGTGTAGGGTTCCGTAGGGGCCTGTGGTGTTTCCTAGGGGCCTGTAGAGTCTCGTACGGTTCCGTAGGGGCCTGTGGTGTTCCCTAGGGGCCTCTAGAGTCTCATACAGTTCCGTAGGGTCCTGTAGGTTTCCATAAGCGCCCGCAGAGGTCTGAAGGGACCCGTACTGTTCCATAAGGATCCATAGGGTTCCGTAGAGCTTCGTAGGTTCCCTAGAGGCCTGTAGAGTACAGCAGGAGCCAGTAGTGTTCTGTAGGGGCCCGTAAGGTTCCTTCCGTAGGGGCTGGCAGTGTTCCGTAGGGGCCTGTAGGGTTGTGAAAGTGCCCGCAGCAGTCTGTAGGAGTCTGTGGGATTCTGTAAGGTTCTGGAGGGTTCTGCAGGGTTCCTTAGGGGCCCGTAGAGTTCCGTAGTGGCTGGTAAAGTTCCGTAGGGCCCTGTGGGGTTCTGTATAGACCTGTAGGGTTCTGTAGGGGCCTGCAGGCTTCTGTAAGTGCCCGCAGGTGTCTGTAGGGTTTTGTAGGGGTCTGTAGGGTTCCGTAGGCGCCTGCAGTGTTCTGTAGGAGCCCATAGGGTTTTAGTGAGGTTCCGTTGTGTTGCTAAGGGTCTTGTAGAGTGCTGCCGGGTCCTGGAGTATTCTGTAGGGTTCCAGAGGGGCTCGTAGGGTTCCGTTGAAATCTGTAGGCTTCCCTAGGGGCCCGTGGAGTCCCGTAGATTTCCGTAGGGGCCTGTAGGGTTGTGTAAGTGCCCGCAGGGGTTGGTAGGAGCTTGTAGGGTGCCATAAGTTTCCAGAGGGTTGTGTAGGGTTCCGTAGGGGCCTGTGGTGTTCCCTAGGGGCCTGTAGAGTCTCGTACGGTTCTGTAGGGGCCTGTGGTGTTCCCTAGGGGCCTGTAGAGTCTCGTACGGTTCCGTAGGGGCCTGTAGTGTTCCCTAGGGGCCTCTAGAGTCTCGTACAGTTCCGTAGGGTCCTGTAGGTTTCCATAAGCGCCCGCAGAGGTCTGAAGGGGCCCGTACTGTTCTATAAGGATCCATAGGGCTCCGTAGAGCTTCGTAGGTTCCCTAGAGGCCTGTAGAGTACCGCAGGAACCAGTAGTGTTCTGTAGGGGCCCGTAGGGTTCCTTCCATAGGGGCTGGCAGTGTTCCGTAGGGTCCTCTAGGGTTGAGTAAGTGCCCGCAGGAGTCTGTAGGAATCCGTGGGATTCTGTAAGGTTCTGGAGGGTTCTGCAGGATTCCATAGGGGCCCGCAGAGTTCCGTAGTGACTGGTAAAGTTCCCTAGGGCCCTGTACCGTTCCGTAACTGCCTGCCAGGGTCTTTAGGCTTCCGTAGGGGCTGGTAGGGTTCCATAAAGTTCCGTGGGTTCCTGCAGAGTTCTGCAAGTGCCCGCAAGGGCCTGTAGGGGCCCACAGTGTTTCTGTCAGGTTCCGTAGAGTTCCGTAGGGGCCATAGGTTTCCGTAGCGGCTGGTAGTATTCCGTAGGGGTCTGTAGGGTTCCGTAGGCACCTGCATTGTTCTGTAGGAGCCCATAGGGTTTTAGTGAGGTTCCGTTGTGTTGCTAAGGGTCTTGTAGAGTGCTGTCGGGTCCTGGAGTATTCTGTAGGGTTCCAGAGGGGCTCGTAGGGTTCCGTTGAAATCTGTAGGCTTCCCTAGGGGCCCGTGGAGTCCCGTAGATTTCCGTAGGGGCCTGTAGGGTTGTGTAAGTGCCCGCAGGGGTTGGTAGGAGCTTGTAGGGTGCCATAAGTTTCCAGAGGGTTGTGTAGGGTTCCGTAGGGGCCTGTGGTGTTTCCTAGGGGCCTGTAGAGTCTCGTACGGTTCCGTAGGGGCCTGTGGTGTTCCCTAGGGGCCTGTAGAGGCTCGTACGGTTCCGTAGGGGCCTGTAGTGTTCCCTAGGGGCCTCTAGAGTCTCATACAGTTCCGTAGGGTCCTGTAGGTTTCCATAAGCGCCCGCAGAGGTCTGAAGGGACCCGTACTGTTCCATAAGGATCCATAGGGTTCCGTAGAGCTTCGTAGGTTCCCTAGAGGCCTGTAGAGTACCGCAGGAGCCAGTAGTGTTCTGTAGGGGCCCGTAAGGTTCCTTCCGTAGAGGCTGGCAGTGTTCCGTAGGGGCCTGTAGGGTTGTGTAAGTACACGCAGCAGTCTGTAGGAGTCTGTGGGATTCTGTAAGGTTCTGGAGGGTTCTGCAGGGTTCTGTAGGGGCCCGTAGAGTTCCGTAGTGGCTGGTAAAGTTCCGTAGGGCCCTGTGGGGTTCTGTATGGACCTGTAGGGTTCTGTAGGGGCCTGCAGGGTTCTGTAAGTGCCCGCAGGTGTCTGTAGGGTTTTGTAGGGGTCTGTAGGGTTCCGTAGGCGCCTGCAGTGTTCTGTAGGAGCCCATAGGGTTTTAGTGAGGTTCCGTTGTGTTGCTAAGGGTCTTGTAGAGTGCTGTCGGGTCCTGGAGTATTCTGTAGGGTTCCAGAGGGGCTCGTAGGGTTCCGTTGAAATCTGTAGGGTTCCCTAGGGGCCCGTGGAGTCCCGTAGATTTCCGTAGGGGCCTGTAGGGTTGTGTAAGTGCCCGCAGGGGTTGGTAGGAACTTGTAGGGTGCCATAAGTTTCCAGAGGGTTGTGTAGGGTTCCGTAGGGGCCTGTGGTGTTTCCTAGGGGCCTGTAGAGTCTCGTACGGTTCCGTAGGGGCCTGTGGTGTTCCCTAGGGGCCTGTAGAGGCTCGTACGGTTCCGTAGGGGCCTGTAGTGTTCCCTAGGGGCCTCTAGAGTCTCGTACAGTTCCGTAGGGTCCTGTAGGTTTCCATAAGCGCCCGCAGAGGTCTGAAGGGACCCGTACTGTTCCATAAGGATCCATAGGGCTCCGTAGAGCTTCGTAGGTTCCCTAGAGGCCTGTAGAGTACCGCAGGAGCCAGTAGTGTTCTGTAGGGGCCCGTAGGGTTCCTTCCATAGGGGCTGGCAGTGTTCCGTAGGGTCCTCTAGGGTTGAGTAAGTGCCCGCAGGAGTCTGTAGGAATCCGTGGGATTCTGTAAGGTTCTGGAGGGTTCTGCAGGATTCCGTAGGGGCCCGTAGAGTTCCGTAGTGGCTGGTAAAGTTCCGTAGGGCCCTGTACCGTTCCGTAACTGCCTGCAAGGGTCTTTAGGCTTCCGTAGGGGCTGGTAGGGTTCCATAAAGTTCCGTGGGTTCCTGCAGAGTTCTGCAAGTGCCCGCAAGGGCCTGTAGGGGCGCACAGTGTTTCTGTCAGGTTCCGTAGAGTTCCGTAGGGGCCATAGGTTTCCGTAGCGGCTGGTAGTATTCCGTAGGGGTCTGTAGGGTTCCGTAGGCACCTGCAGTGTTCTGTAGGAGCCCATAGGGTTTTAGTGAGGTTCCGTTGTGTTGCTAAGGGTCTTGTAGAGTGCTGTCGGGTCCTGGAGTATTCTGTAGGGTTCCAGAGGGGCTCGTAGGGTTCCGTTGAAATCTGTAGGCTTCCCTAGGGGCCCGTGGAGTCCCGTAGATTTCCGTAGGGGCCTGTAGGGTTGTGTAAGTGCCCGCAGGGGTTGGTAGGAACTTGTAGGGTGCCATAAGTTTCCAGAGGGTTGTGTAGGGTTCCGTAGGGGCCTGTGGTGTTTCCTAGGGGCCTGTAGAGTCTCGTACGGTTCCGTAGGGGCCTGTGGTGTTCCCTAGGGGCCTGTAGAGGCTCGTACGGTTCCGTAGGGGCCTGTAGTGTTCCCTAGGGGCCTCTAGAGTCTCGTACAGTTCCGTAGGGTCCTGTAGGTTTCCATAAGCGCCCGCAGAGGTCTGAAGGGACCCGTACTGTTCCATAAGGATCCATAGGGTTCCGTAGAGCTTCGTAGGTTCCCTAGAGGCCTGTAGAGTACCGCAGGAGCCAGTAGTGTTCTGTAGGGGCCCGTAAGGTTCCTTCCGTAGAGGCTGGCAGTGTTCCGTAGGGGCCTGTAGGGTTGTGTAAGTACACGCAGCAGTCTGTAGGAGTCTGTGGGATTCTGTAAGGTTCTGGAGGGTTCTGCAGGGTTCCTTAGGGGCCCGTAGAGTTCCGTAGTGGCTGGTAAAGTTCCGTAGGGCCCTGTGGGGTTCTGTATGGACCTGTAGGGTTCTGTAGGGGCCTGCAGGCTTCTGTAAGTGCCCGCAGGTGTCTGTAGGGTTTTGTAGGGGTCTGTAGGGTTCCGTAGGCGCCTGCAGTGTTCTGTAGGAGCCCATAGGGTTTTAGTGAGGTTCCGTTGTGTTGCTAAGGGTCTTGTAGAGTGCTGTCGGGTCCTGGAGTATTCTGTAGGGTTCCAGAGGGGCTCGTAGGGTTCCGTTGAAATCTGTAGGCTTCCCTAGGGGCCCGTGGAGTCCCGTAGATTTCCGTAGGGGCCTGTAGGGTTGTGTAAGTGCCCGCAGGGGTTGGTAGGAGCTTGTAGGGTGCCATAAGTTTCCAGAGGGTTGTGTAGGGTTCCGTAGGGGCCTGTGGTGTTCCCTAGGGGCCTGTAGAGTCTCGTACGGTTCTGTAGGGGCCTGTGGTGTTCCCTAGGGGCCTGTAGAGTCTCGTACGGTTCCGTAGGGGCCTGTAGTGTTCCCTAGGGGCCTCTAGAGTCTCGTACAGTTCCGTAGGGTCCTGTAGGTTTCCATAAGCGCCCGCAGAGGTCTGAAGGGGCCCGTACTGTTCTATAAGGATCCATAGGGCTCCGTAGAGCTTCGTAGTTTCCCTAGAGGCCTGTAGGGTACCGCAGGAGCCAGTAGTGTTCTGTAGGGGCCCGTAGGGTTCCTTCCATAGGGGCTGGCAGTGTTCCGTAGGGTCCTCTAGGGTTGAGTAAGTGCCCGCAGGAGTCTGTAGGAATCCGTGGGATTCTGTAAGGTTCTGGAGGGTTCTGCAGGATTCCATAGGGGCCCATAGAGTTCCGTAGTGGCTGGTAAAGTTCCCTAGGGCCCTGTACCGTTCCGTAACTGCCTGCCAGGGTCTTTAGGCTTCCGTAGGGGCTGGTAGGGTTCCATAAAGTTCCGTGGGTTCCTGCAGAGTTCTGCAAGTGCCCGCAAGGGCCTGTAGGGGCCCACAGTGTTTCTGTCAGGTTCCGTAGAGTTCCGTAGGGGCCATAGGTTTCCGTAGCGGCTGGTAGTATTCCGTAGGGGTCTGTAGGGTTCCGTAGGCACCTGCATTGTTCTCTAGGAGCCCATAGGGTTTTAGTGAGGTTCCGTTGTGTTGCTAAGGGTCTTGTAGAGTGCTGTCGGGTCCTGGAGTATTCTGTAGGGTTCCAGAGGGGCTCGTAGGGTTCCGTTGAAATCTGTAGGCTTCCCTAGGGGCCCATGGAGTCCCGTAGATTTCCGTAGGGTCCTCTAGGGTTGTGTAAGTGCCCGCAGGGGTTGGTAGGAGCTTGTAGGGTGCCATAAGTTTCCAGAGGGTTGTGTAGGGTTCCGTAGGGGCCTGTGGTGTTTCCTAGGGGCCTGTAGAGTCTCGTACGGTTCCGTAGGGGCCTGTGGTGTTCCCTAGGGGCCTGTAGAGGCTCGTACGGTTCCGTAGGGGCCTGTAGTGTTCCCTAGGGGCCTCTAGAGTCTCATACAGTTCCGTAGGGTCCTGTAGGTTTCCATAAGCGCCCGCAGAGGTCTGAAGGGGCCCGTACTGTTCCATAAGGATCCATAGGGCTCCGTAGAGCTTCGTAGGTTCCCTAGAGGCCTGTAGAGTACCGCAGGAGCCAGTAGTGTTCTGTAGGGGCCCGTAAGGTTCCTTCTGTAGGGGCTGGCAGTGTTCCGTAGGGGCCTGTAGGGTTGTGAAAGTGCCCGCAGCAGTCTGTAGGAGTCTGTGGGATTCTGTAAGGTTCTGGAGGGTTCTGCAGGGTTCCGTAGGGGCCCGTAGAGTTCCGTAGTGGCTGGTAAAGTTCCGTAGGGCCCTGTGGGGTTCTGTATGGACCTGTAGGGTTCTGTAGGGGCCTGCAGGCTTCTGTAAGTGCCCGCAGGTGTCTGTAGGGTTTTGTAGGGGTCTGTAGGGTTCTGTAGGAGCCCATAGGGTTTTAGTGAGGTTCCGTTGTGTTGCTAAGGGTCTTGTAGAGTGCTGTCGGGTCCTGGAGTATTCTGTAGGGTTCCAGAGGGGCTCGTAGGGTTCCGTTGAAATCTGTAGGCTTCCCTAGTGGCCCGTGGAGTCCCGTAGATTTCCGTAGGGGCCTGTAGGGTTGTGTAAGTGCCCGCAGGGGTTGGTAGGAGCTTGTAGGGTGCCATAAGTTTCCAGAGGGTTGTGTAGGGTTCCGTAGGGGCCTGTGGTGTTCCCTAGGGGCCTCTAGAGTCTCGTACAGTTCCGTAGGGTCCTGTAGGTTTCCATAAGCGCCCGCAGAGGTCTGAAGGGGCCCGTACTGTTCCATAAGGATCCATAGGGCTCCGTAGAACTTCGTAGGTTCCCTAGAGGCCTGTAGAGTACAGCAGGAGCCAGTAGTGTTCTGTAGGGGCCCGTAAGGTTTTTTCCGTAGAGGCTGGCAGTGTTCCGTAGGGGCCTGTAGGGTTGTGTAAGTACACGCAGCAGTCTGTAGGAGTCTGTGGGATTCTGTAATGTTCTGGAGGGTTCTGCAGGGTTCTGTAGGGGCCCGTAGAGTTCCGTAGTGGCGGGTAAAGTTCCGTAGGGCCCTGTGGGGTTCTGTATGGACCTGTAGGGTTCTGTAGGGGCCTGCAGGGTTCTGTAAGTGCCCGCAGGTGTCTGTAGGGTTTTCTAGGGGTCTGTAGGGTTCCGTAGGCGCCTGCAGTGTTCTGGAGGAGCCCATAGGGTTTTAGTGAGGTTCCGTTGTGTTGCTAAGGGTCTTGTAGAGTGCTGTCGGGTCCTGGAGTATTCTGTAGGGTTCCAGAGGGGCTCATAGGGTTCCTTTTGAAATCTGTAGGCTTCCCTAGGGGCCCGTGGAGTCCCGTAGATTTCCGTAGGGGCCTGTAGGGTTGTGTAAGTGCCCGCAGGGGTTGGTAGGAGCTTGTAGGGTGCCATAAGTTTCCAGAGGGTTGTGTAGGGTTCCGTAGGGGCCTGTGGTGTTCCCTAGGGGCCTCTAGAGTCTCGTACAGTTCCGTAGGGTCCTGTAGGTTTCCATAAGCGCCCGCAGAGGTCTGAAGGGGCCCGTACTGTTCCATAAGGATCCATAGGGCTCCGTAGAACTTCGTAGGTTCCCTAGAGGCCTGTAGAGTACCGCAGGAGCCAGTAGTGTTCTGTAGGGGCCCGTAGGGTTCCTTCCATAGGGGCTGGCAGTGTTCCGTAGGGTCCTCTAGGGTTGAGTAAGTGCGCGCAGGAGTCTGTAGGAATCCGTGGGATTCTGTAAGGTTCTGGAGGGTTCTGCAGGATTCCGTAGGGGCCCGTAGAGTTCCGTAGTGGCTGGTAAAGTTCCCTAGGGCCCTGTACCGTTCCGTAACTGCCTGCAAGGGTCTTTAGGCTTCCGTAGGAGCTGGTAGGGTTCCATAAAGTTCCGTGGGTTCCTGCAGAGTTCTGCAAGTGCCCGCAAGGGCCTGTAGGGGCGCACAGTGTTTCTGTCAGGTTCCGTAGAGTTCCGTAGGGGCCATAGGTTTCCGTAGCGGCTGGTAGTATTCCGTAGGGGTCTGTAGGATTCCGTAGGCACCTGCAGTGTTCTGTAGGAGCCCATAGGGTTTTAGTGAGGTTCCGTTGTGTTGCTAAGGGTCTTGTAGAGTGCTGTCGGGTCCTGGAGTATTCTGTAGGGTTCCAGAGGGGCTCGTAGGGTTCCGTCGAAATCTGTAGGCTTCCCTAGGGGCCCGTGGAGTCCCGTAGATTTCCGTAGGGGCTTGTAGGGTTGTGTAAGTGCCCGCAGGGGTTGGTAGGAGCTTGTAGGGTGCCATAAGTTTCCAGAGGGTTGTGTAGGGTTCCGTAGGGGCCTGTGGTGTTCCCTAGGGGCCTGTAGAGTCTCGTACGGTTCTGTAGGGGCCTGTGGTGTTCCCTAGGGGCCTGTAGAGTCTCATACGGTTCCGTAGGGTCCTGTAGGTTTCCATAAGCGCCCGCAGAGGTCTGAAGGGGCCCGTACTGTTCCTTAAGGATCCATAGGGCTCCGTAGAGCTTCGTAGGTTCCCTAGAGGCCTGTAGAGTACCGCAGGAGCCAGTAGTGTTCTGTAGGGGCCCGTAGGGTTCCTTCCATAGGGGCTGGCAGTGTTCCGTAGGGTCCTCTAGGGTTGAGTAAGTGCGCGCAGGAGTCTGTAGGAATCCGTGGGATTCTGTAAGGTTCTGGAGGGTTCTGCAGGATTCCGTAGGGGCCCGTAGAGTTCCGTAGTGGCTGGTAAAGTTCCGTAGGGCCCTGTACCGTTCCGTAACTGCCTGCAAGGGTCTTTAGGCTTCCGTAGGGGCTGGTAGGGTTCCATAAAGTTCCGTGGGTTCCTGCAGAGTTCTGCAAGTGCCCGCAAGGGCCTGTAGGGGCGCACAGTGTTTCTGTCAGGTTCCGTAGAGTTCCGTAGGGGCCATAGGTTTCCGTAGCGGCTGGTAGTATTCCGTAGGGGTCTGTAGGGTTCCGTAGGCGCCTGCAGTGTTCTCTAGGAGCCCATAGGGTTTTAGTGAGGTTCCGTTTTGTTGCTAAGGGTCTTGTAGAGTGCTGTCGGGTCCTGGAGTATTCTGTAGGGTTCCAGAGGGGCTCGTAGGGTTCCGTTGAAATCTGTAGGCTTCCCTAGGGGCCCGTGGAGTCCCGTAGATTTCCGTAGGGGCTTGTAGGGTTGTGTAAGTGCCCGCAGGGGTTGGTAGGAGCTTGTAGGGTGCCATAAGTTTCCAGAGGGTTGTGTAGGGTTCCGTAGGGGCCTGTGGTGTTCCCTAGGGGCCTGTAGAGTCTCGTACGGTTCCGTAGGGGCCTGTGGTGTTCCCTAGGGGCCTGTAGAGTCTCGTACGGTTCCGTAGGGTCCTGTAGGTTTCCATAAGCGCCCGCAGAGGTCTGAAGGGGCCCGTACTGTTCTGTAAGGATCCATAGGGTTCCGTAGAGCTTCGTAGGTTCCCTAGAGGCCTGTAGAGTACCGCAGGAGCCAGTAGTGTTCTGTAGGGGCCCGTAAGGTTCCTTCCGTAGAGGCTGGCAGTGTTCCGTAGGGGCCTGTAGGGTTGTGTAAGTACACGCAGCAGTCTGTAGGAGTCTGTGGGATTCTGTAAGGTTCTGGAGGGTTCTGCAGGGTTCCTTAGGGGCCCGTAGAGTTCCGTAGTGGCTGGTAAAGTTCCGTAGGGCCCTGTGGGGTTCTGTATGGACCTGTAGGGTTCTGTAGGGGCCTGCAGGGTTCTGTAAGTGCCCGCAGGTGTCTGTAGGGTTTTGTAGGGGTCTGTAGGGTTCCGTAGGCGCCTGCAGTGTTCTGTAGGAGCCCATAGGGTTTTAGTGAGGTTCCGTTGTGTTGCTAAGGGTCTTGTAGAGTGCTGTCGGGTCCTGGAGTATTCTGTAGGGTTCCAGAGGGGCTCGTAGGGTTCCGTTGAAATCTGTAGGCTTCCCTAGGGGCCCGTGGAGTCCCGTAGATTTCCGTAGGGGCCTGTAGGGTTGTGTAAGTGCCCGCAGGGGTTGGTAGGAGCTTGTAGGGTGCCATAAGTTTCCAGAGGGTTGTGTAGGGTTCCGTAGGGGCCTGTGGTGTTCCCTAGGGGCCTGTAGAGTCTCGTACGGTTCTGTAGGGGCCTGTGGTGTTCCCTAGGGGCCTGTAGAGTCTCGTACGGTTCCGTAGGGGCCTGTAGTGTTCCCTAGGGGCCTCTAGAGTCTCGTACAGTTCCGTAGGGTCCTGTAGGTTTCCATAAGCGCCCGCAGAGGTCTGAAGGGGCCCGTACTGTTCTATAAGGATCCATAGGGCTCCGTAGAGCTTCGTAGGTTCCCTAGAGGCCTGTAGGGTACCGCAGGAGCCAGTAGTGTTCTGTAGGGGCCCGTAGGGTTCCTTCCATAGGGGCTGGCAGTGTTCCGTAGGGTCCTCTAGGGTTGAGTAAGTGCCCGCAGGAGTCTGTAGGAATCCGTGGGATTCTGTAAGGTTCTGGAGGGTTCTGCAGGATTCCATAGGGGCCCGTAGAGTTCCGTAGTGGCTGGTAAAGTTCCCTAGGGCCCTGTACCGTTCCGTAACTGCCTGCCAGGGTCTTTAGGCTTCCGTAGGGGCTGGTAGGGTTCCATAAAGTTCCGTGGGTTCCTGCAGAGTTCTGCAAGTGCCCGCAAGGGCCTGTAGGGGCCCACAGTGTTTCTGTCAGGTTCCGTAGAGTTCCGTAGGGGCCATAGGTTTCCGTAGCGGCTGGTAGTATTCCGTAGGGGTCTGTAGGGTTCCGTAGGCACCTGCATTGTTCTCTAGGAGCCCATAGGGTTTTAGTGAGGTTCCGTTGTGTTGCTAAGGGTCTTGTAGAGTGCTGTCGGGTCCTGGAGTATTCTGTAGGGTTCCAGAGGGGCTCGTAGGGTTCCGTTGAAATCTGTAGGCTTCCCTAGGGGCCCATGGAGTCCCGTAGATTTCCGTAGGGTCCTGTAGGGTTGTGTAAGTGCCCGCAGGGGTTGGTAGGAGCTTGTAGGGTGCCATAAGTTTCCAGAGGGTTGTGTAGGGTTCCGTAGGGGCCTGTGGTGTTTCCTAGGGGCCTGTAGAGTCTCGTACAGTTTAGTAGGGGCCTGTGGTGTTCCCTAGGGGCCTGTAGAGTCTCGTACAGTTTAGTAGGGGCCTGTGGTGTTCCCTAGGGGCCTGTAGAGGCTCGTACAGTTCCGTAGGGTCCTGTAGGTTTCCATAAGCGCCCGCAGAGGTCTGAAGGGACCCGTACTGTTCCATAAGGATCCATAGGGTTCCGTAGAGCTTCGTAGGTTCCCTAGAGGCCTGTAGAGTACCGCAGGAGCCAGTAGTGTTCTGTAGGGGCCCGTAAGGTTCCTTCTGTAGGGGCTGGCAGTGTTCCGTAGGGGCCTGTAGGGTTGTGAAAGTGCCCGCAGCAGTCTGTAGGAGTCTGTGGGATTCTGTAAGGTTCTGGAGGGTTCTGCAGGGTTCCGTAGGGGCCCGTAGAGTTCCGTAGTGGCTGGTAAAGTTCCGTAGGGCCCTGTGGGGTTCTGTATGGACCTGTAGGGTTCTGTAGGGGCCTGCAGGCTTCTGTAAGTGCCCGCAGGTGTCTGTAGGGTTTTGTAGGGGTCTGTAGGGTTCTGTAGGAGCCCATAGGGTTTTAGTGAGGTTCCGTTGTGTTGCTAAGGGTCTTGTAGAGTGCTGTCGGGTCCTGGAGTATTCTGTAGGGTTCCAGAGGGGCTCGTAGGGTTCCGTTGAAATCTGTAGGCTTCCCTAGTGGCCCGTGGAGTCCCGTAGATTTCCGTAGGGGCCTGTAGGGTTGTGTAAGTGCCCGCAGGGGTTGGTAGGAGCTTGTAGGGTGCCATAAGTTTCCAGAGGGTTGTGTAGGGTTCCGTAGGGGCCTGTGGTGTTCCCTAGGGGCCTCTAGAGTCTCGTACAGTTCCGTAGGGTCCTGTAGGTTTCCATAAGCGCCCGCAGAGGTCTGAAGGGGCCCGTACTGTTCCATAAGGATCCATAGGGCTCCGTAGAACTTCGTAGGTTCCCTAGAGGCCTGTAGAGTACAGCAGGAGCCAGTAGTGTTCTGTAGGGGCCCGTAAGGTTTTTTCCGTAGAGGCTGGCAGTGTTCCGTAGGGGCCTGTAGGGTTGTGAAAGTGCCCGCAGCAGTCTGTAGGAGTCTGTGGGATTCTGTAAGGTTCTGGAGGGTTCTGCAGGGTTCCGTAGGGGCCCGTAGAGTTCCGTAGTGGCTGGTAAAGTTCCGTAGGGCCCTGTGGGGTTCTGTATGGACCTGTAGGGTTCTGTAGGGGCCTGCAGGCTTCTGTAAGTGCCCGCAGGTGTCTGTAGGGTTTTGTAGGGGTCTGTAGGGTTCTGTAGGAGCCCATAGGGTTTTAGTGAGGTTCCGTTGTGTTGCTAAGGGTCTTGTAGAGTGCTGTCGGGTCCTGGAGTATTCTGTAGGGTTCCAGAGGGGCTGGTAGGGTTCCGTTGAAATCTGTAGGCTTCCCTAGGGGCCCGTGGAGTCCCGTAGATTTCCGTAGGGGCCTGTAGGGTTGTGTAAGTGCCCGCAGGGGTTGGTAGGAGCTTGTAGGGTGCCATAAGTTTCCAGAGGGTTGTGTAGGGTTCCGTAGGGGCCTGTGGTGTTCCCTAGGGGCCTCTAGAGTCTCGTACAGTTCCGTAGGGTCCTGTAGGTTTCCATAAGCGCCCGCAGAGGTCTGAAGGGGCCCGTACTGTTCCATAAGGATCCATAGGGCTCCGTAGAACTTCGTAGGTTCCCTAGAGGCCTGTAGAGTACAGCAGGAGCCAGTAGTGTTCTGTAGGGGCCCGTAAGGTTTTTTCCGTAGAGGCTGGCAGTGTTCCGTAGGGGCCTGTAGGGTTGTGTAAGTACACGCAGCAGTCTGTAGGAGTCTGTGGGATTCTGTAATGTTCTGGAGGGTTCTGCAGGGTTCTGTAGGGGCCCGTAGAGTTCCGTAGTGGCTGGTAAAGTTCCGTAGGGCCCTGTGGGGTTCTGTATGGACCTGTAGGGTTCTGTAGGGGCCTGCAGGGTTCTGTAAGTGCCCGCAGGTGTCTGTAGGGTTTTGTAGGGGTCTGTAGGGTTCCGTAGGCGCCTGCAGTGTTCTGGAGGAGCCCATAGGGTTTTAGTGAGGTTCCGTTGTGTTGCTAAGGGTCTTGTAGAGTGCTGTCGGGTCCTGGAGTATTCTGTAGGGTTCCAGAGGGGCTCATAGGGTTCCTTTTGAAATCTGTAGGCTTCCCTAGGGGCCCGTGGAGTCCCGTAGATTTCCGTAGGGGCCTGTAGGGTTGTGTAAGTGCCCGCAGGGGTTGGTAGGAGCTTGTAGGGTGCCATAAGTTTCCAGAGGGTTGTGTAGGGTTCCGTAGGGGCCTGTGGTGTTCCCTAGGGGCCTCTAGAGTCTCGTACAGTTCCGTAGGGTCCTGTAGGTTTCCATAAGCGCCCGCAGAGGTCTGAAGGGGCCCGTACTGTTCCATAAGGATCCATAGGGCTCCGTAGAACTTCGTAGGTTCCCTAGAGGCCTGTAGAGCACCGCAGGAGCCAGTAGTGTTCTGTAGGGGCCCGTAGGGTTCCTTCCATAGGGGCTGGCAGTGTTCCGTAGGGTCCTCTAGGGTTGAGTAAGTGCGCGCAGGAGTCTGTAGGAATCCGTGGGATTCTGTAAGGTTCTGGAGGGTTCTGCAGGATTCCGTAGGGGCCCGTAGAGTTCCGTAGTGGCTGGTAAAGTTCCCTAGGGCCCTGTACCGTTCCGTAACTGCCTGCAAGGGTCTTTAGGCTTCCGTAGGAGCTGGTAGGGTTCCATAAAGTTCCGTGGGTTCCTGCAGAGTTCTGCAAGTGCCCGCAAGGGCCTGTAGGGGCGCACAGTGTTTCTGTCAGGTTCCGTAGAGTTCCGTAGGGGCCATAGGTTTCCGTAGCGGCTGGTAGTATTCCGTAGGGGTCTGTAGGATTCCGTAGGCACCTGCAGTGTTCTGTAGGAGCCCATAGGGTTTTAGTGAGGTTCCGTTGTGTTGCTAAGGGTCTTGTAGAGTGCTGTCGGGTCCTGGAGTATTCTGTAGGGTTCCAGAGGGGCTCGTAGGGTTCCGTCGAAATCTGTAGGCTTCCCTAGGGGCCCGTGGAGTCCCGTAGATTTCCGTAGGGGCTTGTAGGGTTGTGTAAGTGCCCGCAGGGGTTGGTAGGAGCTTGTAGGGTGCCATAAGTTTCCAGAGGGTTGTGTAGGGTTCCGTAGGGGCCGGTGGTGTTCCCTAGGGGCCTGTAGAGTCTCGTACGGTTCTGTAGGGGCCTGTGGTGTTCCCTAGGGGCCTGTAGAGTCTCGTACAGTTCCGTAGGGTCCTGTAGGTTTCCATAAGCGCCCGCAGAGGTCTGAAGGGGCCCGTACTGTTCCTTAAGGATCCATAGGGCTCCGTAGAGCTTCGTAGGTTCCCTAGAGGCCTGTAGAGTACCGCAGGAGCCAGTAGTGTTCTGTAGGGGCCCGTAGGGTTCCTTCCATAGGGGCTGGCAGTGTTCCGTAGGGTCCTCTAGGGTTGAGTAAGTGCGCGCAGGAGTCTGTAGGAATCCGTGGGATTCTGTAAGGTTCTGGAGGGTTCTGCAGGATTCCGTAGGGGCCCGTAGAGTTCCGTAGTGGCTGGTAAAGTTCCCTAGGGCCCTGTACCGTTCCGTAACTGCCTGCAAGGGTCTTTAGGCTTCCGTAGGAGCTGGTAGGGTTCCATAAAGTTCCGTGGGTTCCTGCAGAGTTCTGCAAGTGCCCGCAAGGGCCTGTAGGGGCGCACAGTGTTTCTGTCAGGTTCCGTAGAGTTCCGTAGGGGCCATAGGTTTCCGTATCGGCTGGTAGTATTCCGTAGGGGTCTGTAGGGTTCCGTAGGCGCCTGCAGTGTTCTGTAGGAGTCCATAGGGTTTTAGTGAGGTTCCGTTTTGTTGCTAAGGGTCTTGTAGAGTGCTGTCGGGTCCTGGAGTATTCTGTAGGGTTCCAGAGGGGCTCGTAGGGTTCCGTTGAAATCTGTAGGCTTCCCTAGGGGCCCGTGGAGTCCCGTAGATTTCCGTAGGGGCTTGTAGGGTTGTGTAAGTGCCCGCAGGGGTTGGTAGGAGCTTGTAGGGTGCCATAAGTTTCCAGAGGGTTGTGTAGGGTTCCGTAGGGGCCTGTGGTGTTCCCTAGGGGCCTGTAGAGTCTCGTACGGTTCCGTAGGGGCCTGTGGTGTTCCCTAGGGGCCTGTAGAGTCTCGTACGGTTCCGTAGGGTCCTGTAGGTTTCCATAAGCGCCCGCAGAGGTCTGAAGGGGCCCGTACTGTTCTGTAAGGATCCATAGGGTTCCGTAGAGCTTCGTAGGTTCCCTAGAGGCCTGTAGAGTACCGCAGGAGCCAGTAGTGTTCTGTAGGGGCCCGTAAGGTTCCTTCCGTAGAGGCTGGCAGTGTTCCGTAGGGGCCTGTAGGGTTGTGTAAGTACACGCAGCAGTCTGTAGGAGTCTGTGGGATTCTGTAAGGTTCTGGAGGGTTCTGCAGGGTTCCTTAGGGGCCCGTAGAGTTCCGTAGTGGCTGGTAAAGTTCCGTAGGGCCCTGTGGGGTTCTGTATGGACCTGTAGGGTTCTGTAGGGGCCTGCAGGGTTCTGTAAGTGCCCGCAGGTGTCTGTAGGGTTTTGTAGGGGTCTGTAGGGTTCCGTAGGCGCCTGCAGTGTTCTGTAGGAGCCCATAGGGTTTTAGTGAGGTTCCGTTGTGTTGCTAAGGGTCTTGTAGAGTGCTGTCGGGTCCTGGAGTATTCTGTAGGGTTCCAGAGGGGCTCGTAGGGTTCCGTTGAAATCTGTAGGCTTCCCTAGGGGCCCGTGGAGTCCCGTAGATTTCCGTAGGGGCCTGTAGGGTTGTGTAAGTGCCCGCAGGGGTTGGTAGGAGCTTGTAGGGTGCCATAAGTTTCCAGAGGGTTGTGTAGGGTTCCGTAGGGGCCTGTGGTGTTCCCTAGGGGCCTGTAGAGTCTCGTACGGTTCTGTAGGGGCCTGTGGTGTTCCCTAGGGGCCTGTAGAGTCTCGTACGGTTCCGTAGGGGCCTGTAGTGTTCCCTAGGGGCCTCTAGAGTCTCGTACAGTTCCGTAGGGTCCTGTAGGTTTCCATAAGCGCCCGCAGAGGTCTGAAGGGGCCCGTACTGTTCTATAAGGATCCATAGGGCTCCGTAGAGCTTCGTAGGTTCCCTAGAGGCCTGTAGGGTACCGCAGGAGCCAGTAGTGTTCTGTAGGGGCCCGTAGGGTTCCTTCCATAGGGGCTGGCAGTGTTCCGTAGGGTCCTCTAGGGTTGAGTAAGTGCCCGCAGGAGTCTGTAGGAATCCGTGGGATTCTGTAAGGTTCTGGAGGGTTCTGCAGGATTCCGTAGGGGCCCGTAGAGTTCCGTAGTGGCTGGTAAAGTTCCCTAGGGCCCTGTACCGTTCCGTAACTGCCTGCCAGGGTCTTTAGGCTTCCGTAGGGGCTGGTAGGGTTCCATAAAGTTCCGTGGGTTCCTGCAGAGTTCTGCAAGTGCCCGCAAGGGCCTGTAGGGGCCCACAGTGTTTCTGTCAGGTTCCGTAGAGTTCCGTAGGGGCCATAGGTTTCCGTAGCGGCTGGTAGTATTCCGTAGGGGTCTGTAGGGTTCCGTAGGCACCTGCATTGTTCTGTAGGAGCCCATAGGGTTTTAGTGAGGTTCCGTTGTGTTGCTAAGGGTCTTGTAGAGTGCTGTCGGGTCCTGGAGTATTCTGTAGGGTTCCAGAGGGGCTCGTAGGGTTCCGTTGAAATCTGTAGGCTTCCCTAGGGGCCCATGGAGTCCCGTAGATTTCCGTAGGGTCCTGTAGGGTTGTGTAAGTGCCCGCAGGGGTTGGTAGGAGCTTGTAGGGTGCCATAAGTTTCCAGAGGGTTGTGTAGGGTTCCGTAGGGGCCTGTGGTGTTTCCTAGGGGCCTGTAGAGTCTCGTACGGTTCCGTAGGGGCCTGTGGTGTTCCCTAGGGGCCTGTAGAGGCTCGTACGGTTCCGTAGGGGCCTGTAGTGTTCCCTAGGGGCCTCTAGAGTCTCATACAGTTCCGTAGGGTCCTGTAGGTTTCCATAAGCGCCCGCAGAGGTCTGAAGGGACCCGTACTGTTCCATAAGGATCCATAGGGTTCCGTAGAGCTTCGTAGGTTCCCTAGAGGCCTGTAGAGTACCGCAGGAGCCAGTAGTGTTCTGTAGGGGCCCGTAAGGTTCCTTCTGTAGGGGCTGGCAGTGTTCCGTAGGGGCCTGTAGGGTTGTGAAAGTGCCCGCAGCAGTCTGTAGGAGTCTGTGGGATTCTGTAAGGTTCTGGAGGGTTCTGCAGGGTTCCGTAGGGGCCCGTAGAGTTCCGTAGTGGCTGGTAAAGTTCCGTAGGGCCCTGTGGGGTTCTGTATGGACCTGTAGGGTTCTGTAGGGGCCTGCAGGCTTCTGTAAGTGCCCGCAGGTGTCTGTAGGGTTTTGTAGGGGTCTGTAGGGTTCTGTAGGAGCCCATAGGGTTTTAGTGAGGTTCCGTTGTGTTGCTAAGGGTCTTGTAGAGTGCTGTCGGGTCCTGGAGTATTCTGTAGGGTTCCAGAGGGGCTCATAGGGTTCCTTTTGAAATCTGTAGGCTTCCCTAGGGGCCCGTGGAGTCCCGTAGATTTCCGTAGGGGCCTGTAGGGTTGTGTAAGTGCCCGCAGGGGTTGGTAGGAGCTTGTAGGGTGCCATAAGTTTCCAGAGGGTTGTGTAGGGTTCCGTAGGGGCCTGTGGTGTTCCCTAGGGGCCTCTAGAGTCTCGTACAGTTCCGTAGGGTCCTGTAGGTTTCCATAAGCGCCCGCAGAGGTCTGAAGGGGCCCGTACTGTTCCATAAGGATCCATAGGGCTCCGTAGAACTTCGTAGGTTCCCTAGAGGCCTGTAGAGTACCGCAGGAGCCAGTAGTGTTCTGTAGGGGCCCGTAGGGTTCCTTCCATAGGGGCTGGCAGTGTTCCGTAGGGTCCTCTAGGGTTGAGTAAGTGCCCGCAGGAGTCTGTAGGAATCCGTGGGATTCTGTAAGGTTCTGGAGGGTTCTGCAGGATTCCGTAGGGGCCCGTAGAGTTCCGTAGTGGCTGGTAAAGTTCCCTAGGGCCCTGTACCGTTCCGTAACTGCCTGCAAGGGTCTTTAGGCTTCCGTAGGAGCTGGTAGGGTTCCATAAAGTTCCGTGGGTTCCTGCAGAGTTCTGCAAGTGCCCGCAAGGGCCTGTAGGGGCGCACAGTGTTTCTGTCAGGTTCCGTAGAGTTCCGTAGGGGCCATAGGTTTCCGTAGCGGCTGGTAGTATTCCGTAGGGGTCTGTAGGATTCCGTAGGCACCTGCAGTGTTCTGTAGGAGCCCATAGGGTTTTAGTGAGGTTCCGTTGTGTTGCTAAGGGTCTTGTAGAGTGCTGTCGGGTCCTGGAGTATTCTGTAGGGTTCCAGAGGGGCTCGTAGGGTTCCGTTGAAATCTGTAGGGTTCCCTAGGGGCCCGTGGAGTCCCGTAGATTTCCGTAGGGGCTTGTAGGGTTGTGTAAGTGCCCGCAGGGGTTGGTAGGAGCTTGTAGGGTGCCATAAGTTTCCAGAGGGTTGTGTAGGGTTCCGTAGGGGCCGGTGGTGTTCCCTAGGGGCCTGTAGAGTCTCGTACGGTTCTGTAGGGGCCTGTGGTGTTCCCTAGGGGCCTCTAGAGTCTCGTACGGTTCCGTAGGGTCCTGTAGGTTTCCATAAGCGCCCGCAGAGGTCTGAAGGGGCCCGTACTGTTCCTTAAGGATCCATAGGGCTCCGTAGAGCTTCGTAGGTTCCCTAGAGGCCTGTAGAGTACCGCAGGAGCCAGTAGTGTTCTGTAGGGGCCCGTAGGGTTCCTTCCATAGGGGCTGGCAGTGTTCCGTAGGGTCCTCTAGGGTTGAGTAAGTGCGCGCAGGAGTCTGTAGGAATCCGTGGGATTCTGTAAGGTTCTGGAGGGTTCTGCAGGATTCCGTAGGGGCCCGTAGAGTTCCGTAGTGGCTGGTAAAGTTCCCTAGGGCCCTGTACCGTTCCGTAACTGCCTGCAAGGGTCTTTAGGCTTCCGTAGGAGCTGGTAGGGTTCCATAAAGTTCCGTGGGTTCCTGCAGAGTTCTGCAAGTGCCCGCAAGGGCCTGTAGGGGCGCACAGTGTTTCTGTCAGGTTCCGTAGAGTTCCGTAGGGGCCATAGGTTTCCGTAGCGGCTGGTAGTATTCCGTAGGGGTCTGTAGGGTTCCGTAGGCGCCTGCAGTGTTCTGTAGGAGTCCATAGGGTTTTAGTGAGGTTCCGTTTTGTTGCTAAGGGTCTTGTAGAGTGCTGTCGGGTCCTGGAGTATTCTGTAGGGTTCCAGAGGGGCTCGTAGGGTTCCGTTGAAATCTGTAGGCTTCCCTAGGGGCCCGTGGAGTCCCGTAGATTTCCGTAGGGGCTTGTAGGGTTGTGTAAGTGCCCGCAGGGGTTGGTAGGAGCTTGTAGGGTGCCATAAGTTTCCAGAGGGTTGTGTAGGGTTCCGTAGGGGCCTGTGGTGTTCCCTAGGGGCCTGTAGAGTCTCGTACGGTTCCGTAGGGGCCTGTGGTGTTCCCTAGGGGCCTGTAGAGTCTCGTACGGTTCCGTAGGGTCCTGTAGGTTTCCATAAGCGCCCGCAGAGGTCTGAAGGGGCCCGTACTGTTCCATAAGGATCCATAGGGTTCCGTAGAGCTTCGTAGGTTCCCTAGAGGCCTGTAGAGTACCGCAGGAGCCAGTAGTGTTCTGTAGGGGCCCGTAAGGTTCCTTCTGTAGGGGCTGGCAGTGTTCCGTAGGGGCCTGTAGGGTTGTGAAAGTGCCCGCAGCAGTCTGTAGGAGTCTGTGGGATTCTGTAAGGTTCTGGAGGGTTCTGCAGGGTTCCGTAGGGGCCCGTAGAGTTCCGTAGTGGCTGGTAAAGTTCCGTAGGGCCCTGTGGGGTTCTGTATGGACCTGTAGGGTTCTGTAGGGGCCTGCAGGCTTCTGTAAGTGCCCGCAGGTGTCTGTAGGGTTTTGTAGGGGTCTGTAGGGTTCTGTAGGAGCCCATAGGGTTTTAGTGAGGTTCCGTTGTGTTGCTAAGGGTCTTGTAGAGTGCTGTCGGGTCCTGGAGTATTCTGTAGGGTTCCAGAGGGGCTCATAGGGTTCCTTTTGAAATCTGTAGGCTTCCCTAGGGGCCCGTGGAGTCCCGTAGATTTCCGTAGGGGCCTGTAGGGTTGTGTAAGTGCCCGCAGGGGTTGGTAGGAGCTTGTAGGGTGCCATAAGTTTCCAGAGGGTTGTGTAGGGTTCCGTAGGGGCCTGTGGTGTTCCCTAGGGGCCTCTAGAGTCTCGTACAGTTCCGTAGGGTCCTGTAGGTTTCCATAAGCGCCCGCAGAGGTCTGAAGGGGCCCGTACTGTTCCATAAGGATCCATAGGGCTCCGTAGAACTTCGTAGGTTCCCTAGAGGCCTGTAGAGTACCGCAGGAGCCAGTAGTGTTCTGTAGGGGCCCGTAGGGTTCCTTCCATAGGGGCTGGCAGTGTTCCGTAGGGTCCTCTAGGGTTGAGTAAGTGCCCGCAGGAGTCTGTAGGAATCCGTGGGATTCTGTAAGGTTCTGGAGGGTTCTGCAGGATTCCGTAGGGGCCCGTAGAGTTCCGTAGTGGCTGGTAAAGTTCCCTAGGGCCCTGTACCGTTCCGTAACTGCCTGCAAGGGTCTTTAGGCTTCCGTAGGAGCTGGTAGGGTTCCATAAAGTTCCGTGGGTTCCTGCAGAGTTCTGCAAGTGCCCGCAAGGGCCTGTAGGGGCGCACAGTGTTTCTGTCAGGTTCCGTAGAGTTCCGTAGGGGCCATAGGTTTCCGTAGCGGCTGGTAGTATTCCGTAGGGGTCTGTAGGATTCCGTAGGCACCTGCAGTGTTCTGTAGGAGCCCATAGGGTTTTAGTGAGGTTCCGTTGTGTTGCTAAGGGTCTTGTAGAGTGCTGTCGGGTCCTGGAGTATTCTGTAGGGTTCCAGAGGGGCTCGTAGGGTTCCGTTGAAATCTGTAGGGTTCCCTAGGGGCCCGTGGAGTCCCGTAGATTTCCGTAGGGGCTTGTAGGGTTGTGTAAGTGCCCGCAGGGGTTGGTAGGAGCTTGTAGGGTGCCATAAGTTTCCAGAGGGTTGTGTAGGGTTCCGTAGGGGCCGGTGGTGTTCCCTAGGGGCCTGTAGAGTCTCGTACGGTTCTGTAGGGGCCTGTGGTGTTCCCTAGGGGCCTCTAGAGTCTCGTACGGTTCCGTAGGGTCCTGTAGGTTTCCATAAGCGCCCGCAGAGGTCTGAAGGGGCCCGTACTGTTCCTTAAGGATCCATAGGGCTCCGTAGAGCTTCGTAGGTTCCCTAGAGGCCTGTAGAGTACCGCAGGAGCCAGTAGTGTTCTGTAGGGGCCCGTAGGGTTCCTTCCATAGGGGCTGGCAGTGTTCCGTAGGGTCCTCTAGGGTTGAGTAAGTGCGCGCAGGAGTCTGTAGGAATCCGTGGGATTCTGTAAGGTTCTGGAGGGTTCTGCAGGATTCCGTAGGGGCCCGTAGAGTTCCGTAGTGGCTGGTAAAGTTCCCTAGGGCCCTGTACCGTTCCGTAACTGCCTGCAAGGGTCTTTAGGCTTCCGTAGGAGCTGGTAGGGTTCCATAAAGTTCCGTGGGTTCCTGCAGAGTTCTGCAAGTGCCCGCAAGGGCCTGTAGGGGCGCACAGTGTTTCTGTCAGGTTCCGTAGAGTTCCGTAGGGGCCATAGGTTTCCGTAGCGGCTGGTAGTATTCCGTAGGGGTCTGTAGGGTTCCGTAGGCGCCTGCAGTGTTCTGTAGGAGTCCATAGGGTTTTAGTGAGGTTCCGTTTTGTTGCTAAGGGTCTTGTAGAGTGCTGTCGGGTCCTGGAGTATTCTGTAGGGTTCCAGAGGGGCTCGTAGGGTTCCGTTGAAATCTGTAGGCTTCCCTAGGGGCCCGTGGAGTCCCGTAGATTTCCGTAGGGGCTTGTAGGGTTGTGTAAGTGCCCGCAGGGGTTGGTAGGAGCTTGTAGGGTGCCATAAGTTTCCAGAGGGTTGTGTAGGGTTCCGTAGGGGCCTGTGGTGTTCCCTAGGGGCCTGTAGAGTCTCGTACGGTTCCGTAGGGGCCTGTGGTGTTCCCTAGGGGCCTGTAGAGTCTCGTACGGTTCCGTAGGGTCCTGTAGGTTTCCATAAGCGCCCGCAGAGGTCTGAAGGGGCCCGTACTGTTCTGTAAGGATCCATAGGGTTCCGTAGAGCTTCGTAGGTTCCCTAGAGGCCTGTAGAGTACCGCAGGAGCCAGTAGTGTTCTGTAGGGGCCCGTAAGGTTCCTTCCGTAGGGGCTGGCAGTGTTCCGTAGGGGCCTGTAGGGTTGTGTAAGTGCCCGCAGCAGTCTGTAGGAGTCTGTGGGATTCTGTAAAGTTCTGGAGGGTTCTGCAGGGTTCCTTAGGGGCCCGTAGAGTTCCGTAGTGGCTGGTAAAGTTCCGTAGGGCCCTGTGGGGTTCTGTATAGACCTGTAGGGTTCTGTAGGGGCCTGCAGGCTTCTGTAAGTGCCCGCAGGTGTCTGTAGGGTTTTGTAGGGGTCTGTAGGGTTCCGTAGGCGCCTGCAGTGTTCTGTAGGAGCCCATAGGGTTTTAGTGAGGTTCCGTTGTGTTGCTAAGGGTCTTGTAGAGTGCTGTCGGGTCCTGGAGTATTCTGTAGGGTTCCAGAGGGGCTCGTAGGGTTCCGTTGAAATCTGTAGGCTTCCCTAGGGGCCCGTGGAGTCCCGTAGATTTCCGTAGGGGCCTGTAGGGTTGTGTAAGTGCCCGCAGGGGTTGGTAGGAGCTTGTAGGGTGCCATAAGTTTCCAGAGGGTTGTGTAGGGTTCCGTAGGGGCCTGTGGTGTTCCCTAGGGGCCTGTAGAGTCTCGTACGGTTCTGTAGGGGCCTGTGGTGTTCCCTAGGGGCCTGTAGAGTCTCATACGGTTCCGTAGGGGCCTGTAGTGTTCCCTAGGGGCCTCTAGAGTCTCGTACAGTTCCGTAGGGTCCTGTAGGTTTCCATAAGCGCCCGCAGAGGTCTGAAGGGGCCCGTACTGTTCTATAAGGATCCATAGGGCTCCGTAGAGCTTCGTAGGTTCCCTAGAGGCCTGTAGAGTACCGCAGGAGCCAGTAGTGTTCTGTAGGGGCCCGTAGGGTTCCTTCCATAGGGGCTGGCAGTGTTCCGTAGGGTCCTCTAGGGTTGAGTAAGTGCCCGCAGGAGTCTGTAGGAATCCGTGGGATTCTGTAAGGTTCTGGAGGGTTCTGCAGGATTCCATAAGGGCCCGTAGAGTTCCGTAGTGGCTGGTAAAGTTCCCTAGGGCCCTGTACCGTTCCGTAACTGCCTGCCAGGGTCTTTAGGCTTCCGTAGGGGCTGGTAGGGTTCCATAAAGTTCCGTGGGTTCCTGCAGAGTTCTGCAAGTGCCCGCAAGGGCCTGTAGGGGCGCACAGTGTTTCTGTCAGGTTCCGTAGAGTTCCGTAGGGGCCATAGGTTTCCGTAGCGGCTGGTAGTATTCCGTAGGGGTCTGTAGGGTTCCGTAGGCACCTGCATTGTTCTCTAGGAGCCCATAGGGTTTTAGTGAGGTTCCGTTGTGTTGCTAAGGGTCTTGTAGAGTGCTGTCGGGTCCTGGAGTATTCTGTAGGGTTCCAGAGGGGCTCGTAGGGTTCCGTTGAAATCTGTAGGGTTCCCTAGGGGCCCATGGAGTCCCGTAGATTTCCGTAGGGGCCTGTAGGGTTGTGCAAGTGCCCGCAGGGGTTGGTAGGAGCTTGTAGGGTGCCATAAGTTTCCAGAGGGTTGTGTAGGGTTCCGTAGGGGCCTGTGGTGTTCCCTAGGGGCCTGTAGAGTCTCGTACGGTTCCGTAGGGGCCTGTGGTGTTCCCTAGGGGCCTGTAGAGGCTCGTACGGTTCCGTAGGGGCCTGTAGTGTTCCCTAGGGGCCTGTAGAGTCTCATACAGTTCCGTAGGGTCCTGTAGGTTTCCATAAGCGCCCGCAGAGGTCTGAAGGGGCCCGTACTGTTCTATAAGGATCCATAGGGCTCCGTAGAGCTTCGTAGGTTCCCTAGAGGCCTGTAGAGTACCGCAGGAGCCAGTAGTGTTCTGTAGGGGCCCGTAGGGTTCCTTCCATAGGGGCTGGCAGTGTTCCGTAGGGTCCTCTAGGGTTGAGTAAGTGCCCGCAGGAGTCTGTAGGAATCCGTGGGATTCTGTAAGGTTCTGGAGGGTTCTGCAGGATTCCATAAGGGCCCGTAGAGTTCCGTAGTGGCTGGTAAAGTTCCCTAGGGCCCTGTACCGTTCCGTAACTGCCTGCCAGGGTCTTTAGGCTTCCGTAGGGGCTGGTAGGGTTCCATAAAGTTCCGTGGGTTCCTGCAGAGTTCTGCAAGTGCCCGCAAGGGCCTGTAGGGGCCCACAGTGTTTCTGTCAGGTTCCGTAGAGTTCCGTAGGGGCCATAGGTTTCCGTAGCGGCTGGTAGTATTCCGTAGGGGTCTGTAGGGTTCCGTAGGCACCTGCATTGTTCTCTAGGAGCCCATAGGGTTTTAGTGAGGTTCCGTTGTGTTGCTAAGGGTCTTGTAGAGTGCTGTCGGGTCCTGGAGTATTCTGTAGGGTTCCAGAGGGGCTCGTAGGGTTCCGTTGAAATCTGTAGGCTTCCCTAGGGGCCCATGGAGTCCCGTAGATTTCCGTAGGGGCCTGTAGGGTTGTGTAAGTGCCCGCAGGGGTTGGTAGGAGCTTGTAGGGTGCCATAAGTTTCCAGAGGGTTGTGTAGGGTTCCGTAGGGGCCTGTGGTGTTTCCTAGGGGCCTGTAGAGTCTCGTACGGTTCCGTAGGGGCCTGTGGTGTTCCCTAGGGGCCTGTAGAGGCTCGTACGGTTCCGTAGGGGCCTGTAGTGTTCCCTAGGGGCCTCTAGAGTCTCATACAGTTCCGTAGGGTCCTGTAGGTTTCCATAAGCGCCCGCAGAGGTCTGAAGGGACCCGTACTGTTCCATAAGGATCCATAGGGTTCCGTAGAGCTTCGTAGGTTCCCTAGAGGCCTGTAGAGTACCGCAGGAGCCAGTAGTGTTCTGTAGGGGCCCGTAAGGTTCCTTCTGTAGGGGCTGGCAGTGTTCCGTAGGGGCCTGTAGGGTTGTGAAAGTGCCCGCAGCAGTCTGTAGGAGTCTGTGGGATTCTGTAAGGTTCTGGAGGGTTCTGCAGGGTTCCTTAGGGGCCCGTAGAGTTCCGTAGTGGCTGGTAAAGTTCCGTAGGGCCCTGTGGGGTTCTGTATGGACCTGTAGGGTTCTGTAGGGGCCTGCAGGCTTCTGTAAGTGCCCGCAGGTGTCTGTAGGGTTTTGTAGGGGTCTGTAGGGTTCAGTAGGAGCCCATAGGGTTTTAGTGAGGTTCCCTTGTGTTGCTAAGGGTCTTGTAGAGTGCTGTCGGGTCCTGGAGTATTCTGTAGGGTTCCAGAGGGGCTGGTAGGGTTCCGTTGAAATCTGTAGGCTTCCCTAGGGGCCCGTGGAGTCCCGTAGATTTCCGTAGGGGCCTGTAGGGTTGTGTAAGTGCCCGCAGGGGTTGGTAGGAGCTTGTAGGGTGCCATAAGTTTCCAGAGGGTTGTGTAGGGTTCCGTAGGGGCCTGTGGTGTTCCCTAGGGGCCTGTAGAGGCTCGTACGGTTCCGTAGGGGCCTGTAGTGTTCCCTAGGGGCCTGTAGAGTCTCGTACAGTTCCGTAGGGTCCTGTAGGTTTCCATAAGCGCCCGCAGAGGTCTGAAGGGACCCGTACTGTTCCATAAGGATCCATAGGGTTCCGTAGAGCTTCGTAGGTTCCCTAGAGGCCTGTAGAGTACCGCAGGAGCCAGTAGTGTTCTGTAGGGGCCCGTAAGGTTCCTTCCGTAGAGGCTGGCAGTGTTCCGTAGGGGCCTGTAGGGTTGTGTAAGTACACGCAGCAGTCTGTAGGAGTCTGTGGGATTCTGTAAGGTTCTGGAGGGTTCTGCAGGGTTCTGTAGGGGCCCGTAGAGTTCCGTAGTGGCTGGTAAAGTTCCGTAGGGCCCTGTGGGGTTCTGTATGGACCTGTAGGGTTCTGTAGGGGCCTGCAGGCTTCTGTAAGTGCCCGCAGGTGTCTGTAGGGTTTTGTAGGGGTCTGTAGGGTTCCGTAGGCGCCTGCAGTGTTCTGTAGGAGCCCATAGGGTTTTAGTGAGGTTCCGTTGTGTTGCTAAGGGTCTTGTAGAGTGCTGTCGGGTCCTGGAGTATTCTGTAGGGTTCCAGAGGGGCTGGTAGGGTTCCGTTGAAATCTGTAGGCTTCCCTAGGGGCCCGTGGAGTCCCGTAGATTTCCGTAGGGGCCTGTAGGGTTGTGTAAGTGCCCGCAGGGGTTGGTAGGAGCTTGTAGGGTGCCATAAGTTTCCAGAGGGTTGTGTAGGGTTCCGTAGGGGCCTGTGGTGTTCCCTAGGGGCCTGTAGAGGCTCGTACGGTTCCGTAGGGGCCTGTAGTGTTCCCTAGGGGCCTGTAGAGTCTCGTACAGTTCCGTAGGGTCCTGTAGGTTTCCATAAGCGCCCGCAGAGGTCTGAAGGGACCCGTACTGTTCCATAAGGATCCATAGGGTTCCGTAGAGCTTCGTAGGTTCCCTAGAGGCCTGTAGAGTACCGCAGGAGCCAGTAGTGTTCTGTAGGGGCCCGTAAGGTTCCTTCCGTAGAGGCTGGCAGTGTTCCGTAGGGGCCTGTAGGGTTGTGTAAGTACACGCAGCAGTCTGTAGGAGTCTGTGGGATTCTGTAAGGTTCTGGAGGGTTCTGCAGGGTTCTGTAGGGGCCCGTAGAGTTCCGTAGTGGCTGGTAAAGTTCCGTAGGGCCCTGTGGGGTTCTGTATGGACCTGTAGGGTTCTGTAGGGGCCTGCAGGCTTCTGTAAGTGCCCGCAGGTGTCTGTAGGGTTTTGTAGGGGTCTGTAGGGTTCCGTAGGCGCCTGCAGTGTTCTGTAGGAGCCCATAGGGTTTTAGTGAGGTTCCGTTGTGTTGCTAAGGGTCTTGTAGAGTGCTGTCGGGTCCTGGAGTATTCTGTAGGGTTCCAGAGGGGCTGGTAGGGTTCCGTTGAAATCTGTAGGCTTCCCTAGGGGCCCGTGGAGTCCCGTAGATTTCCGTAGGGGCCTGTAGGGTTGTGTAAGTGCCCGCAGGGGTTGGTAGGAGCTTGTAGGGTGCCATAAGTTTCCAGAGGGTTGTGTAGGGTTCCGTAGGGGCCTGTGGTGTTCCCTAGGGGCCTCTAGAGTCTCGTACAGTTTAGTAGGGGCCTGTGGTGTTCCCTAGGGGCCTGTAGAGTCTCATACGGTTCCGTAGGGGCCTGTAGTGTTCCCTAGGGGCCTCTAGAGTCTCGTACAGTTCCGTAGGGTCCTGTAGGTTTCCATAAGCGCCCGCAGAGGTCTGAAGGGGCCCGTACTGTTCTATAAGGATCCATAGGGCTCCGTAGAGCTTCGTAGGTTCCCTAGAGGCCTGTAGAGTACCGCAGGAGCCAGTAGTGTTCTGTAGGGGCCCGTAGGGTTCCTTCCATAGGGGCTGGCAGTGTTCCGTAGGGTCCTCTAGGGTTGAGTAAGTGCCCGCAGGAGTCTGTAGGAATCCGTGGGATTCTGTAAGGTTCTGGAGGGTTCTGCAGGATTCCATAAGGGCCCGTAGAGTTCCGTAGTGGCTGGTAAAGTTCCCTAGGGCCCTGTACCGTTCCGTAACTGCCTGCCAGGGTCTTTAGGCTTCCGTAGGGGCTGGTAGGGTTCCATAAAGTTCCGTGGGTTCCTGCAGAGTTCTGCAAGTGCCCGCAAGGGCCTGTAGGGGCGCACAGTGTTTCTGTCAGGTTCCGTAGAGTTCCGTAGGGGCCATAGGTTTCCGTAGCGGCTGGTAGTATTCCGTAGGGGTCTGTAGGGTTCCGTAGGCACCTGCATTGTTCTCTAGGAGCCCATAGGGTTTTAGTGAGGTTCCGTTGTGTTGCTAAGGGTCTTGTAGAGTGCTGTCGGGTCCTGGAGTATTCTGTAGGGTTCCAGAGGGGCTCGTAGGGTTCCGTTGAAATCTGTAGGCTTCCCTAGGGGCCCGTGGAGTCCCGTAGATTTCCGTAGGGGCCTGTAGGGTTGTGTAAGTGCCCGCAGGGGTTGGTAGGAGCTTGTAGGGTGCCATAAGTTTCCAGAGGGTTGTGTAGGGTTCCGTAGGGGCCTGTGGTGTTTCCTAGGGGCCTGTAGAGTCTCGTACGGTTCCGTAGGGGCCTGTGGTGTTCCCTAGGGGCCTGTAGAGGCTCGTACGGTTCCGTAGGGGCCTGTAGTGTTCCCTAGGGGCCTGTAGAGTCTCGTACAGTTCCGTAGGGTCCTGTAGGTTTCCATAAGCGCCCGCAGAGGTCTGAAGGGACCCGTACTGTTCCATAAGGATCCATAGGGTTCCGTAGAGCTTCGTAGGTTCCCTAGAGGCCTGTAGAGTACCGCAGGAGCCAGTAGTGTTCTGTAGGGGCCCGTAAGGTTCCTTCCGTAGAGGCTGGCAGTGTTCCGTAGGGGCCTGTAGGGTTGTGTAAGTACACGCAGCAGTCTGTAGGAGTCTGTGGGATTCTGTAAGGTTCTGGAGGGTTCTGCAGGGTTCTGTAGGGGCCCGTAGAGTTCCGTAGTGGCTGGTAAAGTTCCCTAGGGCCCTGTGGGGTTCTGTATGGACCTGTAGGGTTCTGTAGGGGCCTGCAGGCTTCTGTAAGTGCCCGCAGGTGTCTCTAGGGTTTTGTAGGGGTCTGTAGGGTTCCGTAGGCGCCTGCAGTGTTCTGTAGGAGCCCATAGGGTTTTAGTGAGGTTCCGTTGTGTTGCTAAGGGTCTTGTAGAGTGCTGTCGGGTCCTGGAGTATTCTGTAGGGTTCCAGAGGGGCTGGTAGGGTTCCGTTGAAATCTGTAGGCTTCCCTAGGGGCCCGTGGAGTCCCGTAGATTTCCGTAGGGGCCTGTAGGGTTGTGTAAGTGCCCGCAGGGGTTGGTAGGAGCTTGTAGGGTGCCATAAGTTTCCAGAGGGTTGTGTAGGGTTCCGTAGGGGCCTGTGGTGTTCCCTAGGGGCCTCTAGAGTCTCGTACAGTTTAGTAGGGGCCTGTGGTGTTCCCTAGGGGCCTGTAGAGTCTCATACGGTTCCGTAGGGGCCTGTAGTGTTCCCTAGGGGCCTCTAGAGTCTCGTACAGTTCCGTAGGGTCCTGTAGGTTTCCATAAGCGCCCGCAGAGGTCTGAAGGGGCCCGTACTGTTCTATAAGGATCCATAGGGCTCCGTAGAGCTTCGTAGGTTCCCTAGAGGCCTGTAGAGTACCGCAGGAGCCAGTAGTGTTCTGTAGGGGCCCGTAGGGTTCCTTCCATAGGGGCTGGCAGTGTTCCGTAGGGTCCTCTAGGGTTGAGTAAGTGCCCGCAGGAGTCTGTAGGAATCCGTGGGATTCTGTAAGGTTCTGGAGGGTTCTGCAGGATTCCATAAGGGCCCGTAGAGTTCCGTAGTGGCTGGTAAAGTTCCCTAGGGCCCTGTACCGTTCCGTAACTGCCTGCCAGGGTCTTTAGGCTTCCGTAGGGGCTGGTAGGGTTCCATAAAGTTCCGTGGGTTCCTGCAGAGTTCTGCAAGTGCCCGCAAGGGCCTGTAGGGGCGCACAGTGTTTCTGTCAGGTTCCGTAGAGTTCCGTAGGGGCCATAGGTTTCCGTAGCGGCTGGTAGTATTCCGTAGGGGTCTGTAGGGTTCCGTAGGCACCTGCATTGTTCTCTAGGAGCCCATAGGGTTTTAGTGAGGTTCCGTTGTGTTGCTAAGGGTCTTGTAGAGTGCTGTCGGGTCCTGGAGTATTCTGTAGGGTTCCAGAGGGGCTCGTAGGGTTCCGTTGAAATCTGTAGGGTTCCCTAGGGGCCCATGGAGTCCCGTAGATTTCCGTAGGGGCCTGTAGGGTTGTGTAAGTGCCCGCAGGGGTTGGTAGGAGCTTGTAGGGTGCCATAAGTTTCCAGAGGGTTGTGTAGGGTTCCGTAGGGGCCTGTGGTGTTTCCTAGGGGCCTGTAGAGTCTCGTACGGTTCCGTAGGGGCCTGTGGTGTTCCCTAGGGGCCTGTAGAGTCTCGTACAGTTCCGTAGGGTCCTGTAGGTTTCCATAAGCGCCCGCAGAGGTCTGAAGGGACCCGTACTGTTCCATAAGGATCCATAGGGTTCCGTAGAGCTTCGTAGGTTCCCTAGAGGCCTGTAGAGTACCGCAGGAGCCAGTAGTGTTTTGTAGGGGCCCGTAAGGTTCCTTCCGTAGAGGCTGGCAGTGTTCCGTAGGGGCCTGTAGGGTTGTGAAAGTGCCCGCAGCAGTCTGTAGGAGTCTGTGGGATTCTGTAAGGTTCTGGAGGGTTCTGCAGGGTTCTGTAGGGGCCCGTAGAGTTCCGTATTGGCTGGTAAAGTTCCGTAGGGCCCTGTGGGGTTCTGTATGGACCTGTAGGGTTCTGTAGGGGCCTGCAGGCTTCTGTAAGTGCCCGCAGGTGTCTGTAGGGTTTTGTAGGGGTCTGTAGGGTTCCGTAGGCGCCTGCATTGTTCTCTAGGAGCCCATAGGGTTTTAGTGAGGTTCCGTTGTGTTGCTAAGGGTCTTGTAGAGTGCTGTCGGGTCCTGGAGTATTCTGTAGGGTTCCAGAGGGGCTGGTAGGGTTCCGTTGAAATCTGTAGGCTTCCCTAGGGGCCCATGGAGTCCCGTAGATTTCCGTAGGGGCCTGTAGGGTTGTGTAAGTGCCCGCAGGGGTTGGTAGGAGCTTGTAGGGTGCCATAAGTTTCCAGAGGGTTGTGTAGGGTTCCGTAGGGGCCTGTGGTGTTTCCTAGGGGCCTGTAGAGTCTCGTACGGTTCCGTAGGGGCCTGTGGTGTTCCCTAGGGGCCTGTAGAGTCTCATACGGTTCCGTAGGGGCCTGTAGTGTTCCCTAGGGGCCTCTAGAGTCTCATACAGTTCCGTAGGGTCCTGTAGGTTTCCATAAGCGCCCGCAGAGGTCTGAAGGGACCCGTACTGTTCCATAAGGATCCATAGGGTTCCGTAGAGCTTCGTAGGTTCCCTAGAGGCCTGTAGAGTACCGCAGGAGCCAGTAGTGTTCTGTAGGGGCCCGTAAGGTTCCTTCTGTAGGGGCTGGCAGTGTTCCGTAGGGGCCTGTAGGGTTGTGAAAGTGCCCGCAGCAGTCTGTAGGAGTCTGTGGGATTCTGTAAGGTTCTGGAGGGTTCTGCAGGGTTCCGTAGGGGCCCGTAGAGTTCCGTAGTGGCTGGTAAAGTTCCGTAGGGCCCTGTGGGGTTCTGTATGGACCTGTAGGGTTCTGTAGGGGCCTGCAGGCTTCTGTAAGTGCCCGCAGGTGTCTGTAGGGTTTTGTAGGGGTCTGTAGGGTTCTGTAGGAGCCCATAGGGTTTTAGTGAGGTTCCGTTGTGTTGCTAAGGGTCTTGTAGAGTGCTGTCGGGTCCTGGAGTATTCTGTAGGGTTCCAGAGGGGCTGGTAGGGTTCCGTTGAAATCTGTAGGCTTCCCTAGGGGCCCGTGGAGTCCCGTAGATTTCCGTAGGGGCCTGTAGGGTTGTGTAAGTGCCCGCAGGGGTTGGTAGGAGCTTGTAGGGTGCCATAAGTTTCCAGAGGGTTGTGTAGGGTTCCGTAGGGGCCTGTGGTGTTCCCTAGGGGCCTGTAGAGGCTCGTACGGTTCCGTAGGGGCCTGTAGTGTTCCCTAGGGGCCTGTAGAGTCTCGTACAGTTCCGTAGGGTCCTGTAGGTTTCCATAAGCGCCCGCAGAGGTCTGAAGGGACCCGTACTGTTCCATAAGGATCCATAGGGTTCCGTAGAGCTTCGTAGGTTCCCTAGAGGCCTGTAGAGTACCGCAGGAGCCAGTAGTGTTCTGTAGGGGCCCGTAAGGTTCCTTCCGTAGAGGCTGGCAGTGTTCCGTAGGGGCCTGTAGGGTTGTGTAAGTACACGCAGCAGTCTGTAGGAGTCTGTGGGATTCTGTAAGGTTCTGGAGGGTTCTGCAGGGTTCCTTAGGGGCCCGTAGAGTTCCGTAGTGGCTGGTAAAGTTCCGTAGGGCCCTGTGGGGTTCTGTATGGACCTGTAGGGTTCTGTAGGGGCCTGCAGGCTTCTGTAAGTGCCCGCAGGTGTCTGTAGGGTTCCGTAGGGGTCTGTAGGGTTCCGTAGGCGCCTGCAGTGTTCTGTAGGAGCCCATAGGGTTTTAGTGAGGTTCCGTTGTGTTGCTAAGGGTCTTGTAGAGTGCTGTCGGGTCCTTGAGTATTCTGTAGGGTTCCAGAGGGGCTCGTAGGGTTCCGTTGAAATCTGTAGGCTTCCCTAGGGGCCCGTGGAGTCCCGTAGATTTCCGTAGGGGCCTGTAGGGTTGTGTAAGTGCCCGCAGGGGTTGGTAGGACCTTGTAGGGTGCCATAAGTTTCCAGAGGGTTGTGTAGGGTTCCGTAGGGGCCTGTGGTGTTCCCTAGGGGCCTCTAGAGTCTCGTACAGTTTAGTAGGGGCCTGTGGTGTTCCCTAGGGGCCTGTAGAGTCTCATACGGTTCCGTAGGGGCCTGTAGTGTTCCCTAGGGGCCTCTAGAGTCTCGTACAGTTCCGTAGGGTCCTGTAGGTTTCCATAAGCGCCCGCAGAGGTCTGAAGGGGCCCGTACTGTTCTATAAGGATCCATAGGGCTCCGTAGAGCTTCGTAGGTTCCCTAGAGGCCTGTAGAGTACCGCAGGAGCCAGTAGTGTTCTGTAGGGGCCCGTAGGGTTCCTTCCATAGGGGCTGGCAGTGTTCCGTAGGGTCCTCTAGGGTTGAGTAAGTGCCCGCAGGAGTCTGTAGGAATCCGTGGGATTCTGTAAGGTTCTGGAGGGTTCTGCAGGATTCCATAAGGGCCCGTAGAGTTCCGTAGTGGCTGGTAAAGTTCCCTAGGGCCCTGTACCGTTCCGTAACTGCCTGCCAGGGTCTTTAGGCTTCCGTAGGGGCTGGTAGGGTTCCATAAAGTTCCGTGGGTTCCTGCAGAGTTCTGCAAGTGCCCGCAAGGGCCTGTAGGGGCGCACAGTGTTTCTGTCAGGTTCCGTAGAGTTCCGTAGGGGCCATAGGTTTCCGTAGCGGCTGGTAGTATTCCGTAGGGGTCTGTAGGGTTCCGTAGGCACCTGCATTGTTCTCTAGGAGCCCATAGGGTTTTAGTGAGGTTCCGTTGTGTTGCTAAGGGTCTTGTAGAGTGCTGTCGGGTCCTGGAGTATTCTGTAGGGTTCCAGAGGGGCTCGTAGGGTTCCGTTGAAATCTGTAGGGTTCCCTAGGGGCCCGTGGAGTCCCGTAGATTTCCGTAGGGGCCTGTAGGGTTGTGTAAGTGCCCGCAGGGGTTGGTAGGAGCTTGTAGGGTGCCATAAGTTTCCAGAGGGTTGTGTAGGGTTCCGTAGGGGCCTGTGGTGTTTCCTAGGGGCCTGTAGAGTCTCGTACGGTTCCGTAGGGGCCTGTGGTGTTCCCTAGGGGCCTGTAGAGGCTCGTACGGTTCCGTAGGGGCCTGTAGTGTTCCCTAGGGGCCTCTAGAGTCTCATACAGTTCCGTAGGGTCCTGTAGGTTTCCATAAGCGCCCGCAGAGGTCTGAAGGGACCCGTACTGTTCCATAAGGATCCATAGGGTTCCGTAGAGCTTCGTAGGTTCCCTAGAGGCCTGTAGAGTACCGCAGGAGCCAGTAGTGTTCTGTAGGGGCCCGTAAGGTTCCTTCTGTAGGGGCTGGCAGTGTTCCGTAGGGGCCTGTAGGGTTGTGAAAGTGCCCGCAGCAGTCTGTAGGAGTCTGTGGGATTCTGTAAGGTTCTGGAGGGTTCTGCAGGGTTCCGTAGGGGCCCGTAGAGTTCCGTAGTGGCTGGTAAAGTTCCGTAGGGCCCTGTGGGGTTCTGTATGGACCTGTAGGGTTCTGTAGGGGCCTGCAGGCTTCTGTAAGTGCCCGCAGGTGTCTGTAGGGTTTTGTAGGGGTCTGTAGGGTTCTGTAGGAGCCCATAGGGTTTTAGTGAGGTTCCGTTGTGTTGCTAAGGGTCTTGTAGAGTGCTGTCGGGTCCTGGAGTATTCTGTAGGGTTCCAGAGGGGCTGGTAGGGTTCCGTTGAAATCTGTAGGCTTCCCTAGGGGCCCGTGGAGTCCCGTAGATTTCCGTAGGGGCCTGTAGGGTTGTGTAAGTGCCCACAGGGGTTGGTAGGAGCTTGTAGGGTGCCATAAGTTTCCAGAGGGTTGTGTAGGGTTCCGTAGGGGCCTGTGGTGTTCCCTAGGGGCCTGTAGAGGCTCGTACGGTTCCGTAGGGGCCTGTAGTGTTCCCTAGGGGCCTGTAGAGTCTCGTACAGTTCCGTAGGGTCCTGTAGGTTTCCATAAGCGCCCGCAGAGGTCTGAAGGGACCCGTACTGTTCCATAAGGATCCATAGGGTTCCGTAGAGCTTCGTAGGTTCCCTAGAGGCCTGTAGAGTACCGCAGGAGCCAGTAGTGTTCTGTAGGGGCCCGTAAGGTTCCTTCCGTAGAGGCTGGCAGTGTTCCGTAGGGGCCTGTAGGGTTGTGTAAGTACACGCAGCAGTCTGTAGGAGTCTGTGGGATTCTGTAAGGTTCTGGAGGGTTCTGCAGGGTTCTGTAGGGGCCCGTAGAGTTCCGTAGTGGCTGGTAAAGTTCCGTAGGGCCCTGTGGGGTTCTGTATGGACCTGTAGGGTTCTGTAGGGGCCTGCAGGCTTCTGTAAGTGCCCGCAGGTGTCTGTAGGGTTTTGTAGGGGTCTGTAGGGTTCCGTAGGCGCCTGCAGTGTTCTGTAGGAGCCCATAGGGTTTTAGTGAGGTTCCGTTGTGTTGCTAAGGGTCTTGTAGAGTGCTGTCGGGTCCTGGAGTATTCTGTAGGGTTCCAGAGGGGCTGGTAGGGTTCCGTTGAAATCTGTAGGCTTCCCTAGGGGCCCGTGGAGTCCCGTAGATTTCCGTAGGGGCCTGTAGGGTTGTGTAAGTGCCCGCAGGGGTTGGTAGGAGCTTGTAGGGTGCCATAAGTTTCCAGAGGGTTGTGTAGGGTTCCGTAGGGGCCTGTGGTGTTCCCTAGGGGCCTCTAGAGTCTCGTACAGTTTAGTAGGGGCCTGTGGTGTTCCCTAGGGGCCTGTAGAGTCTCATACGGTTCCGTAGGGGCCTGTAGTGTTCCCTAGGGGCCTCTAGAGTCTCGTACAGTTCCGTAGGGTCCTGTAGGTTTCCATAAGCGCCCGCAGAGGTCTGAAGGGGCCCGTACTGTTCTATAAGGATCCATAGGGCTCCGTAGAGCTTCGTAGGTTCCCTAGAGGCCTGTAGAGTACCGCAGGAGCCAGTAGTGTTCTGTAGGGGCCCGTAGGGTTCCTTCCATAGGGGCTGGCAGTGTTCCGTAGGGTCCTCTAGGGTTGAGTAAGTGCCCGCAGGAGTCTGTAGGAATCCGTGGGATTCTGTAAGGTTCTGGAGGGTTCTGCAGGATTCCATAAGGGCCCGTAGAGTTCCGTAGTGGCTGGTAAAGTTCCCTAGGGCCCTGTACCGTTCCGTAACTGCCTGCAAGGGTCTTTAGGCTTCCGTAGGGGCTGGTAGGGTTCCATAAAGTTCCGTGGGTTCCTGCAGAGTTCTGCAAGTGCCCGCAAGGGCCTGTAGGGGCCCACAGTGTTTCTGTCAGGTTCCGTAGAGTTCCGTAGGGGCCATAGGTTTCCGTAGCGGCTGGTAGTATTCCGTAGGGGTCTGTAGGGTTCCGTAGGCACCTGCATTGTTCTCTAGGAGCCCATAGGGTTTTAGTGAGGTTCCGTTGTGTTGCTAAGGGTCTTGTAGAGTGCTGTCGGGTCCTGGAGTATTCTGTAGGGTTCCAGAGGGGCTCGTAGGGTTCCGTTGAAATCTGTAGGCTTCCCTAGGGGCCCATGGAGTCCCGTAGATTTCCGTAGGGGCCTGTAGGGTTGTGTAAGTGCCCGCAGGGGTTGGTAGGAGCTTGTAGGGTGCCATAAGTTTCCAGAGGGTTGTGTAGGGTTCCGTAGGGGCCTGTGGTGTTTCCTAGGGGCCTGTAGAGTCTTGTACAGTTCCGTAGGGGCCTGTGGTGTTCCCTAGGGGCCTGTAGAGGCTCGTACGGTTCCGTAGGGGCCTGTAGTGTTCCCTAGGGGCCTCTAGAGTCTCATACAGTTCCGTAGGGTCCTGTAGGTTTCCATAAGCGCCCGCAGAGGTCTGAAGGGACCCGTACTGTTCCATAAGGATCCATAGGGTTCCGTAGAGCTTCGTAGGTTCCCTAGAGGCCTGTAGAGTACCGCAGGAGCCAGTAGTGTTCTGTAGGGGCCCGTAAGGTTCCTTCTGTAGGGGCTGGCAGTGTTCCGTAGGGGCCTGTAGGGTTGTGAAAGTGCCCGCAGCAGTCTGTAGGAGTCTGTGGGATTCTGTAAGGTTCTGGAGGGTTCTGCAGGGTTCCGTAGGGGCCCGTAGAGTTCCGTAGTGGCTGGTAAAGTTCCGTAGGGCCCTGTGGGGTTCTGTATGGACCTGTAGGGTTCTGTAGGGGCCTGCAGGCTTCTGTAAGTGCCCGCAGGTGTCTGTAGGGTTTTGTAGGGGTCTGTAGGGTTCTGTAGGAGCCCATAGGGTTTTAGTGAGGTTCCGTTGTGTTGCTAAGGGTCTTGTAGAGTGCTGTCGGGTCCTGGAGTATTCTGTAGGGTTCCAGAGGGGCTGGTAGGGTTCCGTTGAAATCTGTAGGCTTCCCTAGTGGCCCGTGGAGTCCCGTAGATTTCCGTAGGGGCCTGTAGGGTTGTGTAAGTGCCCGCAGGGGTTGGTAGGAGCTTGTAGGGTGCCATAAGTTTCCAGAGGGTTGTGTAGGGTTCCGTAGGGGCCTGTGGTGTTCCCTAGGGGCCTGTAGAGTCTCGTACGGTTCCGTAGGGGCCTGTAGTGTTCCCTAGGGGCCTGTAGAGTCTCGTACAGTTCCGTAGGGTCCTGTAGGTTTCCATAAGCGCCCGCAGAGGTCTGAAGGGACCCGTACTGTTCCATAAGGATCCATAGGGTTCCGTAGAGCTTCGTAGGTTCCCTAGAGGCCTGTAGAGTACCGCAGGAGCCAGTAGTGTTCTGTAGGGGCCCGTAAGGTTCCTTCCGTAGAGGCTGGCAGTGTTCCGTAGGGGCCTGTAGGGTTGTGTAAGTACACGCAGCAGTCTGTAGGAGTCTGTGGGATTCTGTAAGGTTCTGGAGGGTTCTGCAGGGTTCTGTAGGGGCCCGTAGAGTTCCGTAGTGGCTGGTAAAGTTCCGTAGGGCCCTGTGGGGTTCTGTATGGACCTGTAGGGTTCTGTAGGGGCCTGCAGGCTTCTGTAAGTGCCCGCAGGTGTCTGTAGGGTTTTGTAGGGGTCTGTAGGGTTCCGTAGGCGCCTGCAGTGTTCTGTAGGAGCCCATAGGGTTTTAGTGAGGTTCCGTTGTGTTGCTAAGGGTCTTGTAGAGTGCTGTCGGGTCCTGGAGTATTCTGTAGGGTTCCAGAGGGGCTGGTAGGGTTCCGTTGAAATCTGTAGGCTTCCCTAGGGGCCCGTGGAGTCCCGTAGATTTCCGTAGGGGCCTGTAGGGTTGTGTAAGTGCCCGCAGGGGTTGGTAGGAGCTTGTAGGGTGCCATAAGTTTCCAGAGGGTTGTGTAGGGTTCCGTAGGGGCCTGTGGTGTTCCCTAGGGGCCTCTAGAGTCTCGTACAGTTTAGTAGGGGCCTGTGGTGTTCCCTAGGGGCCTGTAGAGTCTCATACGGTTCCGTAGGGGCCTGTAGTGTTCCCTAGGGGCCTCTAGAGTCTCGTACAGTTCCGTAGGGTCCTGTAGGTTTCCATAAGCGCCCGCAGAGGTCTGAAGGGGCCCGTACTGTTCTGTAAGGATCCATAGGGCTCCGTAGAGCTTCGTAGGTTCCCTAGAGGCCTGTAGAGTACCGCAGGAGCCAGTAGTGTTCTGTAGGGGCCCGTAGGGTTCCTTCCATAGGGGCTGGCAGTGTTCCGTAGGGTCCTCTAGGGTTGAGTAAGTGCCCGCAGGAGTCTGTAGGAATCCGTGGGATTCTGTAAGGTTCTGGAGGGTTCTGCAGGATTCCATAAGGGCCCGTAGAGTTCCGTAGTGGCTGGTAAAGTTCCCTAGGGCCCTGTACCGTTCCGTAACTGCCTGCCAGGGTCTTTAGGCTTCCGTAGGGGCTGGTAGGGTTCCATAAAGTTCCGTGGGTTCCTGCAGAGTTCTGCAAGTGCCCGCAAGGGCCTGTAGGGGCGCACAGTGTTTCTGTCAGGTTCCGTAGAGTTCCGTAGGGGCCATAGGTTTCCGTAGCGGCTGGTAGTATTCCGTAGGGGTCTGTAGGGTTCCGTAGGCACCTGCATTGTTCTCTAGGAGCCCATAGGGTTTTAGTGAGGTTCCGTTGTGTTGCTAAGGGTCTTGTAGAGTGCTGTCGGGTCCTGGAGTATTCTGTAGGGTTCCAGAGGGGCTCGTAGGGTTCCGTTGAAATCTGTAGGGTTCCCTAGGGGCCCATGGAGTCCCGTAGATTTCCGTAGGGGCCTGTAGGGTTGTGTAAGTGCCCGCAGGGGTTGGTAGGAGCTTGTAGGGTGCCATAAGTTTCCAGAGGGTTGTGTAGGGTTCCGTAGGGGCCTGTGGTGTTTCCTAGGGGCCTGTAGAGTCTCGTACGGTTCCGTAGGGGCCTGTGGTGTTCCCTAGGGGCCTGTAGAGGCTCGTACGGTTCCGTAGGGGCCTGTAGTGTTCCCTAGGGGCCTCTAGAGTCTCATACAGTTCCGTAGGGTCCTGTAGGTTTCCATAAGCGCCCGCAGAGGTCTGAAGGGACCCGTACTGTTCCATAAGGATCCATAGGGTTCCGTAGAGCTTCGTAGGTTCCCTAGAGGCCTGTAGAGTACCGCAGGAGCCAGTAGTGTTCTGTAGGGGCCCGTAAGGTTCCTTCTGTAGGGGCTGGCAGTGTTCCGTAGGGGCCTGTAGGGTTGTGAAAGTGCCCGCAGGTGTCTGTAGGGTTTTGTAGGGGTCTGTAGGGTTCCGTAGGCGCCTGCAGTGTTCTGTAGGAGCCCATAGGGTTTTAGTGAGGTTCCGTTGTGTTGCTAAGGGTCTTGTAGAGTGCTGTCGGGTCCTGGAGTATTCTGTAGGGTTCCAGAGGGGCTCGTAGGGTTCCGTTGAAATCTGTAGGGTTCCCTAGGGGCCCGTGGAGTCCCGTAGATTTCCGTAGGGGCCTGTAGGGTTGTGTAAGTGCCCGCAGGGGTTGGTAGGAGCTTGTAGGGTGCCATAAGTTTCCAGAGGGTTGTGTAGGGTTCCGTAGGGGCCTGTGGTGTTCCCTAGGGGCCTCTAGAGTCTCGTACAGTTCCGTAGGGTCCTGTAGGTTTCCATAAGCGCCCGCAGAGGTCTGAAGGGGCCCGTACTGTTCCATAAGGATCCATAGGGCTCCGTAGAACTTCGTAGGTTCCCTAGAGGCCTGTAGAGTACCGCAGGAGCCAGTAGTGTTCTGTAGGGGCCCGTAGGGTTCCTTCCATAGGGGCTGGCAGTGTTCCGTAGGGTCCTCTAGGGTTGAGTAAGTGCCCGCAGGAGTCTGTAGGAATCCGTGGGATTCTGTAAGGTTCTGGAGGGTTCTGCAGGATTCCGTAGGGGCCCGTAGAGTTCCGTAGTGGCTGGTAAAGTTCCCTAGGGCCCTGTACCGTTCCGTAACTGCCTGCAAGGGTCTTTAGGCTTCCGTAGGAGCTGGTAGGGTTCCATAAAGTTCCGTGGGTTCCTGCAGAGTTCTGCAAGTGCCCGCAAGGGCCTGTAGGGGCCCACAGTGTTTCTGTCAGGTTCCGTAGAGTTCCGTAGGGGCCATAGGTTTCCGTAGCGGCTGGTAGTATTCCGTAGGGGTCTGTAGGATTCCGTAGGCACCTGCAGTGTTCTGTAGGAGCCCATAGGGTTTTAGTGAGGTTCCGTTGTGTTGCTAAGGGTCTTGTAGAGTGCTGTCGGGTCCTGGAGTATTCTGTAGGGTTCCAGAGGGGCTCGTAGGGTTCCGTCGAAATCTGTAGGCTTCCCTAGGGGCCCGTGGAGTCCCGTAGATTTCCGTAGGGGCTTGTAGGGTTGTGTAAGTGCCCGCAGGGGTTGGTAGGAGCTTGTAGGGTGCCATAAGTTTCCAGAGGGTTGTGTAGGGTTCCGTAGGGGCCGGTGGTGTTCCCTAGGGGCCTGTAGAGTCTCGTACGGTTCTGTAGGGGCCTGTGGTGTTCCCTAGGGGCCTGTAGAGTCTCGTACGGTTCCGTAGGGTCCTGTAGGTTTCCATAAGCGCCCGCAGAGGTCTGAAGGGGCCCGTACTGTTCCTTAAGGATCCATAGGGCTCCGTAGAGCTTCGTAGGTTCCCTAGAGGCCTGTAGAGTACCGCAGGAGCCAGTAGTGTTCTGTAGGGGCTCGTAGGGTTCCTTCCATAGGGGCTGGCAGTGTTCCGTAGGGTCCTCTAGGGTTGAGTAAGTGCGCGCAGGAGTCTGTAGGAATCCGTGGGATTCTGTAAGGTTCTGGAGGGTTCTGCAGGATTCCGTAGGGGCCCGTAGAGTTCCGTAGTGGCTGGTAAAGTTCCCTAGGGCCCTGTACCGTTCCGTAACTGCCTGCAAGGGTCTTTAGGCTTCCGTAGGAGCTGGTAGGGTTCCATAAAGTTCCGTGGGTTCCTGCAGAGTTCTGCAAGTGCCCGCAAGGGCCTGTAGGGGCCCACAGTGTTTCTGTCATGTTCCGTAGAGTTCCGTAGGGGCCATAGGTTTCCGTAGCGGCTGGTAGTATTCCGTAGGGGTCTGTAGGGTTCCGTAGGCGCCTGCAGTGTTCTGTAGGAGTCCATAGGGTTTTAGTGAGGTTCCGTTGTGTTGCTAAGGGTCTTGTAGAGTGCTGTCGGGTCCTGGAGTATTCTGTAGGGTTCCAGAGGGGCTCGTAGGGTTCCGTTGAAATCTGTAGGCTTCCCTAGGGGCCCGTGGAGTCCCGTAGATTTCCGTAGGGGCTTGTAGGGTTGTGTAAGTGCCCGCAGGGGTTGGTAGGAGCTTGTAGGGTGCCATAAGTTTCCAGAGGGTTGTGTAGGGTTCCGTAGGGGCCTGTGGTGTTCCCTAGGGGCCTGTAGAGTCTCGTACGGTTCCGTAGGGGCCTGTGGTGTTCCCTAGGGGCCTGTAGAGTCTCGTACGGTTCCGTAGGGTCCTGTAGGTTTCCATAAGCGCCCGCAGAGGTCTGAACGGGCCCGTACTGTTCTGTAAGGATCCATAGGGTTCCGTAGAGCTTCGTAGGTTCCCTAGAGGCCTGTAGAGTACCGCAGTAGCCAGTAGTGTTCTGTAGGGGCCCGTAAGGTTCCTTCCGTAGAGGCTGGCAGTGTTCCGTAGGGGCCTGTAGGGTTGTGTAAGTACACGCAGCAGTCTGTAGGAGTCTGTGGGATTCTGTAAGGTTCTGGAGGGTTCTGCAGGGTTCTGTAGGGGCCCGTAGAGTTCCGTAGTGGCTGGTAAAGTTCCGTAGGGCCCTGTGGGGTTCTGTATGGACCTGTAGGGTTCTGTAGGGGCCTGCAGGCTTCTGTAAGTGCCCGCAGGTGTCTGTAGGGTTTTGTAGGGGTCTGTAGGGTTCCGTAGGCGCCTGCAGTGTTCTGTAGGAGCCCATAGGGTTTTAGTGAGGTTCCGTTGTGTTGCTAAGGGTCTTGTAGAGTGCTGTCGGGTCCTGGAGTATTCTGTAGGGTTCCAGAGGGGCTGGTAGGGTTCCGTTGAAATCTGTAGGCTTCCCTAGGGGCCCGTGGAGTCCCGTAGATTTCCGTAGGGGCCTGTAGGGTTGTGTAAGTGCCCGCAGGGGTTGGTAGGAGCTTGTAGGGTGCCATAAGTTTCCGGAGGGTTGTGTAGGGTTCCGTAGGGGCCTGTGGTGTTCCCTAGGGGCCTCTAGAGTCTCGTACAGTTCCGTAGGGTCCTGTAGGTTTCCATAAGCGCCCGCAGAGGTCTGAAGGGGTCCGTACTGTTCCATAAGGATCCATAGGGCTCCGTAGAGCTTCGTAGGTTCCCTAGAGGCCTGTAGAGTACCGCAGGAACCAGTAGTGTTCTGTAGGGGCCCGTAGGGTTCCTTCCATAGGGGCTGGCAGTGTTCCGTAGGGTCCTCTAGGGTTGAGTAAGTGCCCGCAGGAGTCTGTAGGAATCCGTGGGATTCTGTAAGGTTCTGGAGGGTTCTGCAGGATTCCGTAGGGGCCCGTAGAGTTCCGTAGTGGCTGGTAAAGTTCCCTAGGGCCCTGTACCGTTCCGTAACTGCCTGCAAGGGTCTTTAGGCTTCCGTAGGAGCTGGTAGGGTTCCATAAAGTTCCGTGGGTTCCTGCAGAGTTCTGCAAGTGCCCGCAAGGGCCTGTAGGGGCCCACAGTGTTTCTGTCAGGTTCCGTAGAGTTCCGTAGGGGCCATAGGTTTCCGTAGCGGCTGGTAGTATTCCGTAGGGGTCTGTAGGATTCCGTAGGCACCTGCAGTGTTCTGTAGGAGCCCATAGGGTTTTAGTGAGGTTCCGTTGTGTTGCTAAGGGTCTTGTAGAGTGCTGTCGGGTCCTGGAGTATTCTGTAGGGTTCCAGAGGGGCTCGTAGGGTTCCGTCGAAATCTGTAGGCTTCCCTAGGGGCCCGTGGAGTCCCGTAGATTTCCGTAGGGGCTTGTAGGGTTGTGTAAGTGCCCGCAGGGGTTGGTAGGAGCTTGTAGGGTGCCATAAGTTTCCAGAGGGTTGTGTAGGGTTCCGTAGGGGCCGGTGGTGTTCCCTAGGGGCCTGTAGAGTCTCGTACGGTTCTGTAGGGGCCTGTGGTGTTCCCTAGGGGCCTGTAGAGTCTCGTACGGTTCCGTAGGGTCCTGTAGGTTTCCATAAGCGCCCGCAGAGGTCTGAAGGGGCCCGTACTGTTCCTTAAGGATCCATAGGGCTCCGTAGAGCTTCGTAGGTTCCCTAGAGGCCTGTAGAGTACCGCAGGAGCCAGTAGTGTTCTGTAGGGGCTCGTAGGGTTCCTTCCATAGGGGCTGGCAGTGTTCCGTAGGGTCCTCTAGGGTTGAGTAAGTGCGCGCAGGAGTCTGTAGGAATCCGTGGGATTCTGTAAGGTTCTGGAGGGTTCTGCAGGATTCCGTAGGGGCCCGTAGAGTTCCGTAGTGGCTGGTAAAGTTCCCTAGGGCCCTGTACCGTTCCGTAACTGCCTGCAAGGGTCTTTAGGCTTCCGTAGGAGCTGGTAGGGTTCCATAAAGTTCCGTGGGTTCCTGCAGAGTTCTGCAAGTGCCCGCAAGGGCCTGTAGGGGCCCACAGTGTTTCTGTCATGTTCCGTAGAGTTCCGTAGGGGCCATAGGTTTCCGTAGCGGCTGGTAGTATTCCGTAGGGGTCTGTAGGGTTCCGTAGGCGCCTGCAGTGTTCTGTAGGAGTCCATAGGGTTTTAGTGAGGTTCCGTTGTGTTGCTAAGGGTCTTGTAGAGTGCTGTCGGGTCCTGGAGTATTCTGTAGGGTTCCAGAGGGGCTCGTAGGGTTCCGTTGAAATCTGTAGGCTTCCCTAGGGGCCCGTGGAGTCCCGTAGATTTCCGTAGGGGCTTGTAGGGTTGTGTAAGTGCCCGCAGGGGTTGGTAGGAGCTTGTAGGGTGCCATAAGTTTCCAGAGGGTTGTGTAGGGTTCCGTAGGGGCCTGTGGTGTTCCCTAGGGGCCTGTAGAGTCTCGTACGGTTCCGTAGGGGCCTGTGGTGTTCCCTAGGGGCCTGTAGAGTCTCGTACGGTTCCGTAGGGTCCTGTAGGTTTCCATAAGCGCCCGCAGAGGTCTGAACGGGCCCGTACTGTTCTGTAAGGATCCATAGGGTTCCGTAGAGCTTCGTAGGTTCCCTAGAGGCCTGTAGAGTACCGCAGTAGCCAGTAGTGTTCTGTAGGGGCCCGTAAGGTTCCTTCCGTAGAGGCTGGCAGTGTTCCGTAGGGGCCTGTAGGGTTGTGTAAGTACACGCAGCAGTCTGTAGGAGTCTGTGGGATTCTGTAAGGTTCTGGAGGGTTCTGCAGGGTTCTGTAGGGGCCCGTAGAGTTCCGTAGTGGCTGGTAAAGTTCCGTAGGGCCCTGTGGGGTTCTGTATGGACCTGTAGGGTTCTGTAGGGGCCTGCAGGCTTCTGTAAGTGCCCGCAGGTGTCTGTAGGGTTTTGTAGGGGTCTGTAGGGTTCCGTAGGCGCCTGCAGTGTTCTGTAGGAGCCCATAGGGTTTTAGTGAGGTTCCGTTGTGTTGCTAAGGGTCTTGTAGAGTGCTGTCGGGTCCTGGAGTATTCTGTAGGGTTCCAGAGGGGCTGGTAGGGTTCCGTTGAAATCTGTAGGCTTCCCTAGGGGCCCGTGGAGTCCCGTAGATTTCCGTAGGGGCCTGTAGGGTTGTGTAAGTGCCCGCAGGGGTTGGTAGGAGCTTGTAGGGTGCCATAAGTTTCCGGAGGGTTGTGTAGGGTTCCGTAGGGGCCTGTGGTGTTCCCTAGGGGCCTCTAGAGTCTCGTACAGTTCCGTAGGGTCCTGTAGGTTTCCATAAGCGCCCGCAGAGGTCTGAAGGGGTCCGTACTGTTCCATAAGGATCCATAGGGCTCCGTAGAGCTTCGTAGGTTCCCTAGAGGCCTGTAGAGTACCGCAGGAACCAGTAGTGTTCTGTAGGGGCCCGTAGGGTTCCTTCCATAGGGGCTGGCAGTGTTCCGTAGGGTCCTCTAGGGTTGAGTAAGTGCGCGCAGGAGTCTGTAGGAATCCGTGGGATTCTGTAAGGTTCTGGAGGGTTCTGCAGGATTCCGTAGGGGCCCGTAGAGTTCCGTAGTGGCTGGTAAAGTTCCCTAGGGCCCTGTACCGTTCCGTAACTGCCTGCAAGGGTCTTTAGGCTTCCGTAGGGGCTGGTAGGGTTCCATAAAGTTCCGTGGGTTCCTGCAGAGTTCTGCAAGTGCCCGCAAGGGCCTGTAGGGGCGCACAGTGTTTCTGTCAGGTTCCGTAGAGTTCCGTAGGGGCCATAGGTTTCCGTAGCGGCTGGTAGTATTCCGTAGGGGTCTGTAGGGTTCCGTAGGCGCCTGCAGTGTTCTGTAGGAGTCCATAGGGTTTTAGTGAGGTTCCGTTGTGTTGCTAAGGGTCTTGTAGAGTGCTGTCGGGTCCTGGAGTATTCTGTAGGGTTCCAGAGGGGCTCGTAGGGTTCCGTTGAAATCTGTAGGCTTCCCTAGGGGCCCGTGGAGTCCCGTAGATTTCCGTAGGGGCTTGTAGGGTTGTGTAAGTGCCCGCAGGGGTTGGTAGGAGCTTGTAGGGTGCCATAAGTTTCCAGAGGGTTGTGTAGGGTTCCGTAGGGGCCTGTGGTGTTCCCTAGGGGCCTGTAGAGTCTCGTACGGTTCCGTAGGGGCCTGTGGTGTTCCCTAGGGGCCTGTAGAGTCTCGTACGGTTCCGTAGGGTCCTGTAGGTTTCCATAAGCGCCCGCAGAGGTCTGAACGGGCCCGTACTGTTCTGTAAGGATCCATAGGGTTCCGTAGAGCTTCGTAGGTTCCCTAGAGGCCTGTAGAGTACCGCAGGAGCCAGTAGTGTTCTGTAGGGGCCCGTAAGGTTCCTTCCGTAGGGGCTGGCAGTGTTCCGTAGGGGCCTGTAGGGTTGTGTAAGTGCCCGCAGCAGTCTATAGGAGTCTGTGGGATTCTGTAAGGTTCTGGAGGGTTCTGCAGGGTTCCTTAGGGGCCCGTAGAGTTCTGTAGTGGCTGGTAAAGTTCCGTAGGGCCCTGTGGGGTTCTGTATGGACCTGTAGGGTTCTGTAGGGGCCTGCAGGCTTCTGTAAGTGCCCGCAGGTGTCTGTAGGGTTCCGTAGGGGTCTGTAGGGTTCCGTAGGCACCTGCAGTGTTCTGTAGGAGCCCATAGGGTTTTAGTGAGGTTCCGTTGTGTTGCTAAGGGTCTTGTAGAGTGCTGTCGGGTCCTGGAGTATTCTGTAGGGTTCCAGAGGGGCTCGTAGGGTTCCGTTGAAATCTGTAGGCTTCCCTAGGGGCCCGTGGAGTCCCGTAGATTTCCGTAGGGGCCTGTAGGGTTGTGTAAGTGCCCGCAGGGGTTGGTAGGAGCTTGTAGGGTGCCATAAGTTTCCAGAGGGTTGTGTAGGGTTCCGTAGGGGCCTGTGGTGTTCCCTAGGGGCCTGTAGAGTCTTGTACAGTTCCGTAGGGTCCTGTAGGTTTCCATAAGCGCCCGCAGAGGTCTGAAGGGGCCCGTACTGTTCCATAAGGATCCATAGGGCTCCGTAGAGCTTCGTAGGTTCCCTAGAGGCCTGTAGAGTACCGCATGAGCCAGTAGTGTTCTGTAGGGGCCCGTAGGGTTCCTTCCATAGGGGCTGGCAGTGTTCCGTAGGGTCCTCTAGGGTTGAGTAAGTGCCCGCAGGAGTCTGTAGGAATCCGTGGGATTCTGTAAGGTTCTGGAGGGTTCTGCAGGATTCCGTAGGGGCCCGTAGAGTTCCGTAGTGGCTGGTAAAGTTCCCTAGGGCCCTGTACCGTTCCGTAACTGCCTGCAAGGGTCTTTAGGCTTCCGTAGGGGCTGGTAGGGTTCCATAAAGTTCCGTGGGTTCCTGCAGAGTTCTGCAAGTGCCCGCAAGGGCCTGTAGGGGCCCACAGTGTTTCTGTCAGGTTCCGTAGAGTTCCGTAGGGGCCATAGGTTTCCGTAGCGGCTGGTAGTATTCCGTAGGGGTCTGTAGGGTTCCGTAGGCACCTGCAGTGTTCTGTAGGAGCCCATAGGGTTTTAGTGAGGTTCCGTTGTGTTGCTAAGGGTCTTGTAGAGTGCTGTCGGGTCCTGGAGTATTCTGTAGGGTTCCAGAGGGGCTCGTAGGGTTCCGTTGAAATCTGTAGGGTTCCCTAGGGGCCCGTGGAGTCCCGTAGATTTCCGTAGGGGCCTGTAGGGTTGTGTAAGTGCCCGCAGGGGTTGGTAGGAACTTGTAGGGTGCCATAAGTTTCCAGAGGGTTGTGTAGGGTTCCGTAGGGGCCTGTGGTGTTTCCTAGGGGCCTGTAGAGTCTCGTACGGTTCCGTAGGGGCCTGTGGTGTTCCCTAGGGGCCTGTAGAGTCTCGTACGGTTCCGTAGGGGCCTGTAGTGTTCCCTAGGGGCCTGTAGAGTCTCGTACAGTTCCGTAGGGTCCTGTAGGTTTCCATAAGCGCCCGCAGAGGTCTGAAGGGACCCGTACTGTTCCATAAGGATCCATAGGGTTCCGTAGAGCTTCGTAGGTTCCCTAGAGGCCTGTAGAGTACCGCAGTAGCCAGTAGTGTTCTGTAGGGGCCCGTAAGGTTCCTTCCGTAGAGGCTGGCAGTGTTCCGTAGGGGCCTGTAGGGTTGTGTAAGTACACGCAGCAGTCTGTAGGAGTCTGTGGGATTCTGTAAGGTTCTGGAGGGTTCTGCAGGGTTCTGTAGGGGCCCGTAGAGTTCCGTAGTGGCTGGTAAAGTTCCGTAGGGCCCTGTGGGGTTCTGTATGGACCTGTAGGGTTCTGTAGGGGCCTGCAGGCTTCTGTAAGTGCCCGCAGGTGTCTGTAGGGTTTTGTAGGGGTCTGTAGGGTTCCGTAGGCGCCTGCAGTGTTCTGTAGGAGCCCATAGGGTTTTAGTGAGGTTCCGTTGTGTTGCTAAGGGTCTTGTAGAGTGCTGTCGGGTCCTGGAGTATTCTGTAGGGTTCCAGAGGGGCTGGTAGGGTTCCGTTGAAATCTGTAGGCTTCCCTAGGGGCCCGTGGAGTCCCGTAGATTTCCGTAGGGGCCTGTAGGGTTGTGTAAGTGCCCGCAGGGGTTGGTAGGAGCTTGTAGGGTGCCATAAGTTTCCAGAGGGTTGTGTAGGGTTCCGTAGGGGCCTGTGGTGTTCCCTAGGGGCCTCTAGAGTCTCGTACAGTTCCGTAGGGTCCTGTAGGTTTCCATAAGCGCCCGCAGAGGTCTGAAGGGGTCCGTACTGTTCCATAAGGATCCATAGGGCTCCGTAGAGCTTCGTAGGTTCCCTAGAGGCCTGTAGAGTACCGCAGGAACCAGTAGTGTTCTGTAGGGGCCCGTAGGGTTCCTTCCATAGGGGCTGGCAGTGTTCCGTAGGGTCCTCTAGGGTTGAGTAAGTGCGCGCAGGAGTCTGTAGGAATCCGTGGGATTCTGTAAGGTTCTGGAGGGTTCTGCAGGATTCCGTAGGGGCCCGTAGAGTTCCGTAGTGGCTGGTAAAGTTCCCTAGGGCCCTGTACCGTTCCGTAACTGCCTGCAAGGGTCTTTAGGCTTCCGTAGGAGCTGGTAGGGTTCCATAAAGTTCCGTGGGTTCCTGCAGAGTTCTGCAAGTGCCCGCAAGGGCCTGTAGGGGCGCACAGTGTTTCTGTCAGGTTCCGTAGAGTTCCGTAGGGGCCATAGGTTTCCGTAGCGGCTGGTAGTATTCCGTAGGGGTCTGTAGGATTCCGTAGGCACCTGCAGTGTTCTGTAGGAGCCCATAGGGTTTTAGTGAGGTTCCGTTGTGTTGCTAAGGGTCTTGTAGAGTGCTGTCGGGTCCTGGAGTATTCTGTAGGGTTCCAGAGGGGCTCGTAGGGTTCCGTCGAAATCTGTAGGCTTCCCTAGGGGCCCGTGGAGTCCCGTAGATTTCCGTAGGGGCTTGTAGGGTTGTGTAAGTGCCCGCAGGGGTTGGTAGGAGCTTGTAGGGTGCCATAAGTTTCCAGAGGGTTGTGTAGGGTTCCGTAGGGGCCGGTGGTGTTCCCTAGGGGCCTGTAGAGTCTCGTACGGTTCTGTAGGGGCCTGTGGTGTTCCCTAGGGGCCTGTAGAGTCTCGTACGGTTCCGTAGGGTCCTGTAGGTTTCCATAAGCGCCCGCAGAGGTCTGAAGGGGCCCGTACTGTTCCTTAAGGATCCATAGGGCTCCGTAGAGCTTCGTAGGTTCCCTAGAGGCCTGTAGAGTACCGCAGGAGCCAGTAGTGTTCTGTAGGGGCCCGTAGGGTTCCTTCCATAGGGGCTGGCAGTGTTCCGTAGGGTCCTCTAGGGTTGAGTAAGTGCGCGCAGGAGTCTGTAGGAATCCGTGGGATTCTGTAAGGTTCTGGAGGGTTCTGCAGGATTCCGTAGGGGCACGTAGAGTTCCGTAGTGGCTGGTAAAGTTCCCTAGGGCCCTGTACCGTTCCGTAACTGCCTGCAAGGGTCTTTAGGCTTCCGTAGGAGCTGGTAGGGTTCCATAAAGTTCCGTGGGTTCCTGCAGAGTTCTGCAAGTGCCCGCAAGGGCCTGTAGGGGCGCACAGTGTTTCTGTCAGGTTCCGTAGAGTTCCGTAGGGGCCATAGGTTTCCGTATCGGCTGGTAGTATTCCGTAGGGGTCTGTAGGGTTCCGTAGGCACCTGCAGTGTTCTGTAGGAGTCCATAGGGTTTTAGTGAGGTTCCGTTGTGTTGCTAAGGGTCTTGTAGAGTGCTGTCGGGTCCTGGAGTATTCTGTAGGGTTCCAGAGGGGCTCGTAGGGTTCCGTTGAAATCTGTAGGGTTCCCTAGGGGCCCGTGGAGTCCCGTAGATTTCCGTAGGGGCTTGTAGGGTTGTGTAAGTGCCCGCAGGGGTTGGTAGGAGCTTGTAGGGTGCCATAAGTTTCCAGAGGGTTGTGTGGGGTTCCGTAGGGGCCTGTGGTGTTCCCTAGGGGCCTGTAGAGTCTCGTACGGTTCCGTAGGGGCCTGTGGTGTTCCCTAGGGGCCTGTAGAGTCTCGTACGGTTCCGTAGGGTCCTGTAGGTTTCCATAAGCGCCCGCAGAGGTCTGAAGGGGCCCGTACTGTTCTGTAAGGATCCATAGGGTTCCGTAGAGCTTCGTAGGTTCCCTAGAGGCCTGTAGAGTACCGCAGGAGCCAGTAGTGTTCTGTAGGGGCCCGTAAGGTTCCTTCCGTAGGGGCTGGCAGTGTTCCGTAGGGGCCTGTAGGGTTGTGTAAGTGCCCGCAGCAGTCTGTAGGAGTCTGTGGGATTCTGTAAGGTTCTGGAGGGTTCTGCAGGGTTCCTTAGGGGCCCGTAGAGTTCCGTAGTGGCTGGTAAAGTTCCGTAGGGCCCTGTGGGGTTCTGTATGGACCTGTAGGGTTCTGTAGGGGCCTGCAGGCTTCTGTAAGTGCCCGCAGGTGTCTGTAGGGTTTTGTAGGGGTCTGTAGGGTTCCGTAGGCGCCTGCAGTGTTCTGTAGGAGCCCATAGGGTTTTAGTGAGGTTCCGTTGTGTTGCTAAGGGTCTTGTAGAGTGCTGTCGGGTCCTGGAGTATTCTGTAGGGTTCCAGAGGGGCTCGTAGGGTTCCGTTGAAATCTGTAGGCTTCCCTAGGGGCCCGTGGAGTCCCGTAGATTTCCGTAGGGGCCTGTAGGGTTGTGTAAGTGCCCGCAGGGGTTGGTAGGAGCTTGTAGGGTGCCATAAGTTTCCAGAGGGTTGTGTAGGGTTCCGTAGGGGCCTGTGGTGTTCCCTAGGGGCCTGTAGAGTCTCGTACGGTTCCGTAGGGGCCTGTGGTGTTCCCTAGGGGCCTGTAGAGTCTCGTACGGTTCCGTAGAGTCCTGTAGGTTTCCATAAGCGCCCGCAGAGGTCTGAACGGGCCCGTACTGTTCTGTAAGGATCCATAGGGTTCCGTAGAGCTTCGTAGGTTCCCTAGAGGCCTGTAGAGTACCGCAGGAGCCAGTAGTGTTCTGTAGGGGCCCGTAAGGTTCCTTCCGTAGGGGCTGGCAGTGTTCCGTAGGGGCCTGTAGGGTTGTGTAAGTGCCCGCAGCAGTCTGTAGGAGTCTGTGGGATTCTGTAAGGTTCTGGAGGGTTCTGCAGGGTTCCTTAGGGGCCCGTAGAGTTCTGTAGTGGCTGGTAAAGTTCCGTAGGGCCCTGTGGGGTTCTGTATGGACCTGTAGGGTTCTGTAGGGGCCTGCAGGCTTCTGTAAGTGCCCGCAGGTGTCTGTAGGGTTCCGTAGGGGTCTGTAGGGTTCCGTAGGCACCTGCAGTGTTCTGTAGGAGCCCATAGGGTTTTAGTGAGGTTCCGTTGTGTTGCTAAGGGTCTTGTAGAGTGCTGTCGGGTCCTGGAGTATTCTGTAGGGTTCCAGAGGGGCTCGTAGGGTTCCGTTGAAATCTGTAGGCTTCCCTAGGGGCCCGTGGAGTCCCGTAGATTTCCGTAGGGGCCTGTAGGGTTGTGTAAGTGCCCGCAGGGGTTGGTAGGAGCTTGTAGGGTGCCATAAGTTTCCAGAGGGTTGTGTAGGGTTCCGTAGGGGCCTGTGGTGTTCCCTAGGGGCCTGTAGAGTCTTGTACAGTTCCGTAGGGTCCTGTAGGTTTCCATAAGCGCCCGCAGAGGTCTGAAGGGGCCCGTACTGTTCCATAAGGATCCATAGGGCTCCGTAGAGCTTCGTAGGTTCCCTAGAGGCCTGTAGAGTACCGCAGGAGCCAGTAGTGTTCTGTAGGGGCCCGTAGGGTTCCTTCCATAGGGGCTGGCAGTGTTCCGTAGGGTCCTCTAGGGTTGAGTAAGTGCCCGCAGGAGTCTGTAGGAATCCGTGGGATTCTGTAAGGTTCTGGAGGGTTCTGCAGGATTCCGTAGGGGCCCGTAGAGTTCCGTAGTGGCTGGTAAAGTTCCCTAGGGCCCTGTACCGTTCCGTAACTGCCTGCAAGGGTCTTTAGGCTTCCGTAGGGGCTGGTAGGGTTCCATAAAGTTCCGTGGGTTCCTGCAGAGTTCTGCAAGTGCCCGCAAGGGCCTGTAGGGGCCCACAGTGTTTCTGTCAGGTTCCGTAGAGTTCCGTAGGGGCCATAGGTTTCCGTAGCGGCTGGTAGTATTCCGTAGGGGTCTGTAGGGTTCCGTAGGCACCTGCAGTGTTCTGTAGGAGCCCATAGGGTTTTAGTGAGGTTCCGTTGTGTTGCTAAGGGTCTTGTAGAGTGCTGTCGGGTCCTGGAGTATTCTGTAGGGTTCCAGAGGGGCTCGTAGGGTTCCGTTGAAATCTGTAGGGTTCCCTAGGGGCCCGTGGAGTCCCGTAGATTTCCGTAGGGGCCTGTAGGGTTGTGTAAGTGCCCGCAGGGGTTGGTAGGAACTTGTAGGGTGCCATAAGTTTCCAGAGGGTTGTGTAGGGTTCCGTAGGGGCCTGTGGTGTTTCCTAGGGGCCTGTAGAGTCTCGTACGGTTCCGTAGGGGCCTGTGGTGTTCCCTAGGGGCCTGTAGAGTCTCGTACGGTTCCGTAGGGGCCTGTAGTGTTCCCTAGGGGCCTGTAGAGTCTCGTACAGTTCCGTAGGGTCCTGTAGGTTTCCATAAGCGCCCGCAGAGGTCTGAAGGGACCCGTACTGTTCCATAAGGATCCATAGGGTTCCGTAGAGCTTCGTAGGTTCCCTAGAGGCCTGTAGAGTACCGCAGGAGCCAGTAGTGTTCTGTAGGGGCCCGTAAGGTTCCTTCCGTAGAGGCTGGCAGTGTTCCGTAGGGGCCTGTAGGGTTGTGTAAGTGCCCGCAGCAGTCTGTAGGAGTCTGTGGGATTCTGTAAGGTTCTGGAGGGTTCTGCAGGGTTCTGTAGGGGCCCGTAGAGTTCCGTAGTGGCTGGTAAAGTTCCGTAGGGCCCTGTGGGGTTCTGTATGGACCTGTAGGGTTCTGTAGGGGCCTGCAGGCTTCTGTAAGTGCCCGCAGGTGTCTGTAGGGTTTTGTAGGGGTCTGTAGGGTTCCGTAGGCGCCTGCAGTGTTCTGTAGGAGCCCATAGGGTTTTAGTGAGGTTCCGTTGTGTTGCTAAGGGTCTTGTAGAGTGCTGTCGGGTCCTGGAGTATTCTGTAGGGTTCCAGAGGGGCTCGTAGGGTTCCGTTGAAATCTGTAGGCTTCCCTAGGGGCCCGTGGAGTCCCGTAGATTTCCGTAGGGGCCTGTAGGGTTGTGTAAGTGCCCGCAGGGGTTGGTAGGAGCTTGTAGGGTGCCATAAGTTTCCAGAGGGTTGTGTAGGGTTCCGTAGGGGCCTGTGGTGTTCCCTAGGGGCCTGTAGAGTCTCGTACGGTTCCGTAGGGGCCTGTGGTGTTCCCTAGGGGCCTGTAGAGTCTCGTACGGTTCCGTAGAGTCCTGTAGGTTTCCATAAGCGCCCGCAGAGGTCTGAACGGGCCCGTACTGTTCTGTAAGGATCCATAGGGTTCCGTAGAGCTTCGTAGGTTCCCTAGAGGCCTGTAGAGTACCGCAGGAGCCAGTAGTGTTCTGTAGGGGCCCGTAAGGTTCCTTCCGTAGGGGCTGGCAGTGTTCCGTAGGGGCCTGTAGGGTTGTGTAAGTGCCCGCAGCAGTCTGTAGGAGTCTGTGGGATTCTGTAAGGTTCTGGAGGGTTCTGCAGGGTTCCTTAGGGGCCCGTAGAGTTCTGTAGTGGCTGGTAAAGTTCCGTAGGGCCCTGTGGGGTTCTGTATGGACCTGTAGGGTTCTGTAGGGGCCTGCAGGCTTCTGTAAGTGCCCCGCAGGTGTCTGTAGGGTTCCGTAGGGGTCTGTAGGGTTCCGTAGGCACCTGCAGTGTTCTGTAGGAGCCCATAGGGTTTTAGTGAGGTTCCGTTGTGTTGCTAAGGGTCTTGTAGAGTGCTGTCGGGTCCTGGAGTATTCTGTAGGGTTCCAGAGGGGGCTCGTAGGGTTCCGTTGAAATCTGTAGGCTTCCCTAGGGGCCCGTGGAGTCCCGTAGATTTCCGTAGGGGCCTGTAGGGTTGTGTAAGTGCCCCGCAGGGGTTGGTAGGAGCTTGTAGGGTGCCATAAGTTTCCAGAGGGTTGTGTAGGGTTCCGTAGGGGCCTGTGGTGTTCCCTAGGGGCCTGTAGAGTCTTGTACAGTTCCGTAGGGTCCTGTAGGTTTCCATAAGCGCCCGCAGAGGTCTGAAGGGGCCCGTACTGTTCCATAAGGATCCATAGGGCTCCGTAGAGCTTCGTAGGTTCCCTAGAGGCCTGTAGAGTACCGCAGGAGCCAGTAGTGTTCTGTAGGGGCCCGTAGGGTTCCTTCCATAGGGGCTGGCAGTGTTCCGTAGGGTCCTCTAGGGTTGAGTAAGTGCCCGCAGGAGTCTGTAGGAATCCGTGGGATTCTGTAAGGTTCTGGAGGGTTCTGCAGGATTCCGTAGGGGCCCGTAGAGTTCCGTAGTGGCTGGTAAAGTTCCCTAGGGCCCTGTACCGTTCCGTAACTGCCTGCAAGGGTCTTTAGGCTTCCGTAGGGGCTGGTAGGGTTCCATAAAGTTCCGTGGGTTCCTGCAGAGTTCTGCAAGTGCCCGCAAGGGCCTGTAGGGGCCCACAGTGTTTCTGTCAGGTTCCGTAGAGTTCCGTAGGGGCCATAGGTTTCCGTATCGGCTGGTAGTATTCCGTAGGGGTCTGTAGGGTTCCGTAGGCACCTGCAGTGTTCTGTAGGAGCCCATAGGGTTTTAGTGAGGTTCCGTTGTGTTGCTAAGGGGTCTTGTAGAGTGCTGTCGGGTCCTGGAGTATTCTGTAGGGTTCCAGAGGGGCTCGTAGGGTTCCGTTGAAATCTGTAGGGTTCCCTAGGGGCCCGTGGAGTCCCGTAGATTTCCGTAGGGGCCTGTAGGGTTGTGTAAGTGCCCGCAGGGGTTGGTAGGAACTTGTAGGGTGCCATAAGTTTCCAGAGGGTTGTGTAGGGTTCCGTAGGGGCCTGTGGTGTTTCCTAGGGGCCTGTAGAGTCTCGTACGGTTCCGTAGGGGCCTGTGGTGTTCCCTAGGGGCCTGTAGAGTCTCGTACGGTTCCGTAGGGTCCTGTAGGTTTCCATAAGCGCCCGCAGAGGTCTGAAGGGGCCCGTACTGTTCTGTAAGGATCCATAGGGTTCCGTAGAGCTTCGTAGGTTCCCTAGAGGCCTGTAGAGTACCGCAGGAAGTAGTGTTCTGTAGGGGCCCGTAAGGTTCCCTTCCGTAGGGGCTGGCAGTGTTCCGTAGGGGCCTGTAGGGTTGTGTAAGTGCCCGCAGCAGTCTGTAGGAGTCTGTGGGATTCTGTAAGGTTCTGGAGGGTTCTGCAGGGTTCCTTAGGGGCCCGTAGAGTTCCGTAGTGGCTGGTAAAGTTCCGTAGGGCCCTGTGGGGTTCTGTATGGACCTGTAGGGTTCTGTAGGGGCCTGCAGGCTTCTGTAAGTGCCCGCAGGTGTCTGTAGGGTTTTGTAGGGGTCTGTAGGGTTCCGTAGGCGCCTGCAGTGTTCTGTAGGAGCCCATAGGGTTTTAGTGAGGTTCCGTTGTGTTGCTAAGGGTCTTGTAGAGTGCTGTCGGGTCCTGGAGTATTCTGTAGGGTTCCAGAGGGGCTCGTAGGGTTCCGTTGAAATCTGTAGGCTTCCCTAGGGGCCCGTGGGAGTCCCGTAGATTTCCGTAGGGGCCTGTAGGGTTGTGTAAGTGCCCGCAGGGGTTGGTAGGAGCTTGTAGGGTGCCATAAGTTTCCAGAGGGTTGTGTAGGGGTTCCGTAGGGGCCTGTGGTGTTCCCTAGGGGCCTGTAGAGTCTCGTACGGTTCCGTAGGGGCCTGTGGTGTTCCCTAGGGGCCTGTAGAGTCTCGTACGGTTCCGTAGAGTCCTGTAGGTTTCCATAAGCGCCCGCAGAGGTCTGAACGGGCCCGTACTGTTCTGTAAGGATCCATAGGGTTCCGTAGAGCTTCGTAGGTTCCCTAGAGGCCTGTAGAGTACCGCAGGAGCCAGTAGTGTTCTGTAGGGGCCCGTAAGGTTCCTTCCGTAGGGGCTGGCAGTGTTCCGTAGGGGCCTGTAGGGTTGTGTAAGTGCCCGCAGCAGTCTGTAGGAGTCTGTGGGATTCTGTAAGGTTCTGGAGGGTTCTGCAGGGTTCCTTAGGGGCCCGTAGAGTTCTGTAGTGGCTGGTAAAGTTCCGTAGGGCCCTGTGGGGTTCTGTATGGACCTGTAGGGTTCTGTAGGGGCCTGCAGGCTTCTGTAAGTGCCCGCAGGTGTCTGTAGGGTTCCGTAGGGGTCTGTAGGGTTCCGTAGGCACCTGCAGTGTTCTGTAGGAGCCCATAGGGTTTTAGTGAGGTTCCGTTGTGTTGCTAAGGGTCTTGTAGAGTGCTGTCGGGTCCTGGAGTATTCTGTAGGGTTCCAGAGGGGCTCGTAGGGTTCCGTTGAAATCTGTAGGCTTCCCTAGGGGCCCGTGGAGTCCCGTAGATTTCCGTAGGGGCCTGTAGGGTTGTGTAAGTGCCCGCAGGGGTTGGTAGGAGCTTGTAGGGTGCCATAAGTTTCCAGAGGGTTGTGTAGGGTTCCGTAGGGGCCTGTGGTGTTCCCTAGGGGCCTGTAGAGTCTTGTACAGTTCCGTAGGGTCCTGTAGGTTTCCATAAGCGCCCGCAGAGGTCTGAAGGGGCCCGTACTGTTCCATAAGGATCCATAGGGCTCCGTAGAGCTTCGTAGGTTCCCTAGAGGCCTGTAGAGTACCGCAGGAGCCAGTAGTGTTCTGTAGGGGCCCGTAGGGTTCCTTCCATAGGGGCTGGCAGTGTTCCGTAGGGTCCTCTAGGGTTGAGTAAGTGCCCGCAGGAGTCTGTAGGAATCCGTGGGATTCTGTAAGGTTCTGGAGGGTTCTGCAGGATTCCGTAGGGGCCCGTAGAGTTCCGTAGTGGCTGGTAAAGTTCCCTAGGGCCCTGTACCGTTCCGTAACTGCCTGCAAGGGTCTTTAGGCTTCCGTAGGGGCTGGTAGGGTTCCATAAAGTTCCGTGGGTTCCTGCAGAGTTCTGCAAGTGCCCGCAAGGGCCTGTAGGGGCCCACAGTGTTTCTGTCAGGTTCCGTAGAGTTCCGTAGGGGCCATAGGTTTCCGTAGCGGCTGGTAGTATTCCGTAGGGGTCTGTAGGGTTCCGTAGGCACCTGCAGTGTTCTGTAGGAGCCCATAGGGTTTTAGTGAGGTTCCGTTGTGTTGCTAAGGGTCTTGTAGAGTGCTGTCGGGTCCTGGAGTATTCTGTAGGGTTCCAGAGGGGCTCGTAGGGTTCCGTTGAAATCTGTAGGGTTCCCTAGGGGCCCGTGGAGTCCCGTAGATTTCCGTAGGGGCCTGTAGGGTTGTGTAAGTGCCCGCAGGGGTTGGTAGGAACTTGTAGGGTGCCATAAGTTTCCAGAGGGTTGTGTAGGGTTCCGTAGGGGCCTGTGGTGTTTCCTAGGGGCCTGTAGAGTCTCGTACGGTTCCGTAGGGGCCTGTGGTGTTCCCTAGGGGCCTGTAGAGTCTCGTACGGTTCCGTAGGGGCCTGTAGTGTTCCCTAGGGGCCTGTAGAGTCTCGTACAGTTCCGTAGGGTCCTGTAGGTTTCCATAAGCGCCCGCAGAGGTCTGAAGGGACCCGTACTGTTCCATAAGGATCCATAGGGTTCCGTAGAGCTTCGTAGGTTCCCTAGAGGCCTGTAGAGTACCGCAGTAGCCAGTAGTGTTCTGTAGGGGCCCGTAAGGTTCCTTCCGTAGAGGCTGGCAGTGTTCCGTAGGGGCCTGTAGGGTTGTGTAAGTACACGCAGCAGTCTGTAGGAGTCTGTGGGATTCTGTAAGGTTCTGGAGGGTTCTGCAGGGTTCTGTAGGGGCCCGTAGAGTTCCGTAGTGGCTGGTAAAGTTCCGTAGGGCCCTGTGGGGTTCTGTATGGACCTGTAGGGTTCTGTAGGGGCCTGCAGGCTTCTGTAAGTGCCCGCAGGTGTCTGTAGGGTTTTGTAGGGGTCTGTAGGGTTCCGTAGGCGCCTGCAGTGTTCTGTAGGAGCCCATAGGGTTTTAGTGAGGTTCCGTTGTGTTGCTAAGGGTCTTGTAGAGTGCTGTCGGGTCCTGGAGTATTCTGTAGGGTTCCAGAGGGGCTGGTAGGGTTCCGTTGAAATCTGTAGGCTTCCCTAGGGGCCCGTGGAGTCCCGTAGATTTCCGTAGGGGCCTGTAGGGTTGTGTAAGTGCCCGCAGGGGTTGGTAGGAGCTTGTAGGGTGCCATAAGTTTCCAGAGGGTTGTGTAGGGTTCCGTAGGGGCCTGTGGTGTTCCCTAGGGGCCTCTAGAGTCTCGTACAGTTCCGTAGGGTCCTGTAGGTTTCCATAAGCGCCCGCAGAGGTCTGAAGGGGTCCGTACTGTTCCATAAGGATCCATAGGGCTCCGTAGAGCTTCGTAGGTTCCCTAGAGGCCTGTAGAGTACCGCAGGAACCAGTAGTGTTCTGTAGGGGCCCGTAGGGTTCCTTCCATAGGGGCTGGCAGTGTTCCGTAGGGTCCTCTAGGGTTGAGTAAGTGCGCGCAGGAGTCTGTAGGAATCCGTGGGATTCTGTAAGGTTCTGGAGGGTTCTGCAGGATTCCGTAGGGGCCCGTAGAGTTCCGTAGTGGCTGGTAAAGTTCCCTAGGGCCCTGTACCGTTCCGTAACTGCCTGCAAGGGTCTTTAGGCTTCCGTAGGAGCTGGTAGGGTTCCATAAAGTTCCGTGGGTTCCTGCAGAGTTCTGCAAGTGCCCGCAAGGGCCTGTAGGGGCGCACAGTGTTTCTGTCAGGTTCCGTAGAGTTCCGTAGGGGCCATAGGTTTCCGTAGCGGCTGGTAGTATTCCGTAGGGGTCTGTAGGATTCCGTAGGCACCTGCAGTGTTCTGTAGGAGCCCATAGGGTTTTAGTGAGGTTCCGTTGTGTTGCTAAGGGTCTTGTAGAGTGCTGTCGGGTCCTGGAGTATTCTGTAGGGTTCCAGAGGGGCTCGTAGGGTTCCGTCGAAATCTGTAGGCTTCCCTAGGGGCCCGTGGAGTCCCGTAGATTTCCGTAGGGGCTTGTAGGGTTGTGTAAGTGCCCGCAGGGGTTGGTAGGAGCTTGTAGGGTGCCATAAGTTTCCAGAGGGTTGTGTAGGGTTCCGTAGGGGCCGGTGGTGTTCCTTAGGGGCCTGTAGAGTCTCGTACGGTTCTGTAGGGGCCTGTGGTGTTCCCTAGGGGCCTGTAGAGTCTCGTACGGTTCCGTAGGGTCCTGTAGGTTTCCATAAGCGCCCGCAGAGGTCTGAAGGGGCCCGTACTGTTCTGTAAGGATCCATAGGGCTCCGTAGAGCTTCGTAGGTTCCCTAGAGGCCTGTAGAGTACCGCAGGAGCCAGTAGTGTTCTGTAGGGGCCCGTAGGGTTCCTTCCATAGGGGCTGGCAGTGTTCCGTAGGGTCCTCTAGGGTTGAGTAAGTGCGCGCAGGAGTCTGTAGGAATCCGTGGGATTCTGTAAGGTTCTGGAGGGTTCTGCAGGATTCCGTAGGGGCACGTAGAGTTCCGTAGTGGCTGGTAAAGTTCCCTAGGGCCCTGTACCGTTCCGTAACTGCCTGCAAGGGTCTTTAGGCTTCCGTAGGAGCTGGTAGGGTTCCATAAAGTTCCGTGGGTTCCTGCAGAGTTCTGCAAGTGCCCGCAAGGGCCTGTAGGGGCGCACAGTGTTTCTGTCAGGTTCCGTAGAGTTCCGTAGGGGCCATAGGTTTCCGTATCGGCTGGTAGTATTCCGTAGGGGTCTGTAGGGTTCCGTAGGCACCTGCAGTGTTCTGTAGGAGTCCATAGGGTTTTAGTGAGGTTCCGTTGTGTTGCTAAGGGTCTTGTAGAGTGCTGTCGGGTCCTGGAGTATTCTGTAGGGTTCCAGAGGGGCTCGTAGGGTTCCGTTGAAATCTGTAGGGTTCCCTAGGGGCCCGTGGAGTCCCGTAGATTTCCGTAGGGGCTTGTAGGGTTGTGTAAGTGCCCGCAGGGGTTGGTAGGAGCTTGTAGGGTGCCATAAGTTTCCAGAGGGTTGTGTGGGGTTCCGTAGGGGCCTGTGGTGTTCCCTAGGGGCCTGTAGAGTCTCGTACGGTTCCGTAGGGGCCTGTGGTGTTCCCTAGGGGCCTGTAGAGTCTCGTACGGTTCCGTAGGGTCCTGTAGGTTTCCATAAGCGCCCGCAGAGGTCTGAAGGGGCCCGTACTGTTCTGTAAGGATCCATAGGGTTCCGTAGAGCTTCGTAGGTTCCCTAGAGGCCTGTAGAGTACCGCAGGAGCCAGTAGTGTTCTGTAGGGGCCCGTAAGGTTCCTTCCGTAGGGGCTGGCAGTGTTCCGTAGGGGCCTGTAGGGTTGTGTAAGTGCCCGCAGCAGTCTGTAGGAGTCTGTGGGATTCTGTAAGGTTCTGGAGGGTTCTGCAGGGTTCCTTAGGGGCCCGTAGAGTTCCGTAGTGGCTGGTAAAGTTCCGTAGGGCCCTGTGGGGTTCTGTATGGACCTGTAGGGTTCTGTAGGGGCCTGCAGGCTTCTGTAAGTGCCCGCAGGTGTCTGTAGGGTTTTGTAGGGGTCTGTAGGGTTCCGTAGGCGCCTGCAGTGTTCTGTAGGAGCCCATAGGGTTTTAGTGAGGTTCCGTTGTGTTGCTAAGGGTCTTGTAGAGTGCTGTCGGGTCCTGGAGTATTCTGTAGGGTTCCAGAGGGGCTCGTAGGGTTCCGTTGAAATCTGTAGGCTTCCCTAGGGGCCCGTGGAGTCCCGTAGATTTCCGTAGGGGCCTGTAGGGTTGTGTAAGTGCCCGCAGGGGTTGGTAGGAGCTTGTAGGGTGCCATAAGTTTCCAGAGGGTTGTGTAGGGTTCCGTAGGGGCCTGTGGTGTTCCCTAGGGGCCTCTAGAGTCTCGTACAGTTCCGTAGGGTCCTGTAGGTTTCCATAAGCGCCCGCAGAGGTCTGAAGGGGCCCGTACTGTTCCATAAGGATCCATAGGGCTCCGTAGAACTTCGTAGGTTCCCTAGAGGCCTGTAGAGTACCGCAGGAACCAGTAGTGTTCTGTAGGGGCCCGTAGGGTTCCTTCCATAGGGGCTGGCAGTGTTCCGTAGGGTCCTCTAGGGTTGAGTAAGTGCCCGCAGGAGTCTGTAGGAATCCGTGGGATTCTGTAAGGTTCTGGAGGGTTCTGCAGGATTCCGTAGGGGCCCGTAGAGTTCCGTAGTGGCTGGTAAAGTTCCCTAGGGCCCTGTACCGTTCCGTAACTGCCTGCAAGGGTCTTTAGGCTTCCGTAGGGGCTGGTAGGGTTCCATAAAGTTCCGTGGGTTCCTGCAGAGTTCTGCAAGTGCCCGCAAGGGCCTGTAGGGGCCCACAGTGTTTCTGTCAGGTTCCGTAGAGTTCCGTAGGGGCCATAGGTTTCCGTAGCGGCTGGTAGTATTCCGTAGGGGTCTGTAGGGTTCCGTAGGCACCTGCAGTGTTCTGTAGGAGCCCATAGGGTTTTAGTGAGGTTCCGTTGTGTTGCTAAGGGTCTTGTAGAGTGCTGTCGGGTCCTGGAGTATTCTGTAGGGTTCCAGAGGGGCTCGTAGGGTTCCGTTGAAATCTGTAGGGTTCCCTAGGGGCCCGTGGAGTCCCGTAGATTTCCGTAGGGGCCTGTAGGGTTGTGTAAGTGCCCGCAGGGGTTGGTAGGAACTTGTAGGGTGCCATAAGTTTCCAGAGGGTTGTGTAGGGTTCCGTAGGGGCCTGTGGTGTTTCCTAGGGGCCTGTAGAGTCTCGTACGGTTCCGTAGGGGCCTGTGGTGTTCCCTAGGGGCCTGTAGAGGCTCGTACGGTTCCGTAGGGGCCTGTAGTGTTCCCTAGGGGCCTGTAGAGTCTCGTACAGTTCCGTAGGGTCCTGTAGGTTTCCATAAGCGCCCGCAGAGGTCTGAAGGGACCCGTACTGTTCCATAAGGATCCATAGGGTTCCGTAGAGCTTCGTAGGTTCCCTAGAGGCCTGTAGAGTACCGCAGTAGCCAGTAGTGTTCTGTAGGGGCCCGTAAGGTTCCTTCCGTAGAGGCTGGCAGTGTTCCGTAGGGGCCTGTAGGGTTGTGTAAGTACACGCAGCAGTCTGTAGGAGTCTGTGGGATTCTGTAAGGTTCTGGAGGGTTCTGCAGGGTTCTGTAGGGGCCCGTAGAGTTCCGTAGTGGCTGGTAAAGTTCCGTAGGGCCCTGTGGGGTTCTGTATGGACCTGTAGGGTTCTGTAGGGGCCTGCAGGCTTCTGTAAGTGCCCGCAGGTGTCTGTAGGGTTTTGTAGGGGTCTGTAGGGTTCCGTAGGCGCCTGCAGTGTTCTGTAGGAGCCCATAGGGTTTTAGTGAGGTTCCGTTGTGTTGCTAAGGGTCTTGTAGAGTGCTGTCGGGTCCTGGAGTATTCTGTAGGGTTCCAGAGGGGCTCGTAGGGTTCCGTCGAAATCTGTAGGCTTCCCTAGGGGCCCGTGGAGTCCCGTAGATTTCCGTAGGGGCTTGTAGGGTTGTGTAAGTGCCCGCAGGGGTTGGTAGGAGCTTGTAGGGTGCCATAAGTTTCCAGAGGGTTGTGTAGGGTTCCGTAGGGGCCGGTGGTGTTCCCTAGGGGCCTGTAGAGTCTCGTACGGTTCTGTAGGGGCCTGTGGTGTTCCCTAGGGGCCTGTAGAGTCTCGTACGGTTCCGTAGGGTCCTGTAGGTTTCCATAAGCGCCCGCAGAGGTCTGAAGGGGCCCGTACTGTTCTGTAAGGATCCATAGGGCTCCGTAGAGCTTCGTAGGTTCCCTAGAGGCCTGTAGAGTACCGCAGGAGCCAGTAGTGTTCTGTAGGGGCCCGTAGGGTTCCTTCCATAGGGGCTGGCAGTGTTCCGTAGGGTCCTCTAGGGTTGAGTAAGTGCGCGCAGGAGTCTGTAGGAATCCGTGGGATTCTGTAAGGTTCTGGAGGGTTCTGCAGGATTCCGTAGGGGCACGTAGAGTTCCGTAGTGGCTGGTAAAGTTCCCTAGGGCCCTGTACCGTTCCGTAACTGCCTGCAAGGGTCTTTAGGCTTCCGTAGGAGCTGGTAGGGTTCCATAAAGTTCCGTGGGTTCCTGCAGAGTTCTGCAAGTGCCCGCAAGGGCCTGTAGGGGCCCACAGTGTTTCTGTCAGGTTCCGTAGAGTTCCGTAGGGGCCATAGGTTTCCGTATCGGCTGGTAGTATTCCGTAGGGGTCTGTAGGGTTCCGTAGGCACCTGCAGTGTTCTGTAGGAGTCCATAGGGTTTTAGTGAGGTTCCGTTGTGTTGCTAAGGGTCTTGTAGAGTGCTGTCGGGTCCTGGAGTATTCTGTAGGGTTCCAGAGGGGCTCGTAGGGTTCCGTTGAAATCTGTAGGGTTCCCTAGGGGCCCGTGGAGTCCCGTAGATTTCCGTAGGGGCTTGTAGGGTTGTGTAAGTGCCCGCAGGGGTTGGTAGGAGCTTGTAGGGTGCCATAAGTTTCCAGAGGGTTGTGTGGGGTTCCGTAGGGGCCTGTGGTGTTCCCTAGGGGCCTGTAGAGTCTCGTACGGTTCCGTAGGGGCCTGTGGTGTTCCCTAGGGGCCTGTAGAGTCTCGTACGGTTCCGTAGGGTCCTGTAGGTTTCCATAAGCGCCCGCAGAGGTCTGAAGGGGCCCGTACTGTTCTGTAAGGATCCATAGGGTTCCGTAGAGCTTCGTAGGTTCCCTAGAGGCCTGTAGAGTACCGCAGGAGCCAGTAGTGTTCTGTAGGGGCCCGTAAGGTTCCTTCCGTAGGGGCTGGCAGTGTTCCGTAGGGGCCTGTAGGGTTGTGTAAGTGCCCGCAGCAGTCTGTAGGAGTCTGTGGGATTCTGTAAGGTTCTGGAGGGTTCTGCAGGGTTCCTTAGGGGCCCGTAGAGTTCCGTAGTGGCTGGTAAAGTTCCGTAGGGCCCTGTGGGGTTCTGTATGGACCTGTAGGGTTCTGTAGGGGCCTGCAGGCTTCTGTAAGTGCCCGCAGGTGTCTGTAGGGTTTTGTAGGGGTCTGTAGGGTTCCGTAGGCGCCTGCAGTGTTCTGTAGGAGCCCATAGGGTTTTAGTGAGGTTCCGTTGTGTTGCTAAGGGTCTTGTAGAGTGCTGTCGGGTCCTGGAGTATTCTGTAGGGTTCCAGAGGGGCTCGTAGGGTTCCGTTGAAATCTGTAGGCTTCCCTAGGGGCCCGTGGAGTCCCGTAGATTTCCGTAGGGGCCTGTAGGGTTGTGTAAGTGCCCGCAGGGGTTGGTAGGAGCTTGTAGGGTGCCATAAGTTTCCAGAGGGTTGTGTAGGGTTCCGTAGGGGCCTGTGGTGTTCCCTAGGGGCCTCTAGAGTCTCGTACAGTTCCGTAGGGTCCTGTAGGTTTCCATAAGCGCCCGCAGAGGTCTGAAGGGGCCCGTACTGTTCCATAAGGATCCATAGGGCTCCGTAGAACTTCGTAGGTTCCCTAGAGGCCTGTAGAGTACCGCAGGAGCCAGTAGTGTTCTGTAGGGGCCCGTAGGGTTCCTTCCATAGGGGCTGGCAGTGTTCCGTAGGGTCCTCTAGGGTTGAGTAAGTGCGCGCAGGAGTCTGTAGGAATCCGTGGGATTCTGTAAGGTTCTGGAGGGTTCTGCAGGATTCCGTAGGGGCACGTAGAGTTCCGTAGTGGCTGGTAAAGTTCCCTAGGGCCCTGTACCGTTCCGTAACTGCCTGCAAGGGTCTTTAGGCTTCCGTAGGAGCTGGTAGGGTTCCATAAAGTTCCGTGGGTTCCTGCAGAGTTCTGCAAGTGCCCGCAAGGGCCTGTAGGGGTGCACAGTGTTTCTGTCAGGTTCCGTAGAGTTCCGTAGGGGCCATAGGTTTCCGTAGCGGCTGGTAGTATTCCGTAGGGGTCTGTAGGGTTCCGTAGGCACCTGCAGTGTTCTGTAGGAGCCCATAGGGTTTTAGTGAGGTTCCGTTGTGTTGCTAAGGGTCTTGTAGAGTGCTGTCGGGTCCTGGAGTATTCTGTAGGGTTCCAGAGGGGCTCGTAGGGTTCCGTCGAAATCTGTAGGGTTCCCTAGGGGCCCGTGGAGTCCCGTAGATTTCCGTAGGGGCTTGTAGGGTTGTGTAAGTGCCCGCAGGGGTTGGTAGGAGCTTGTAGGGTGCCATAAGTTTCCAGAGGGTTGTGTAGGGTTCCGTAGGGGCCGGTGGTGTTCCCTAGGGGCCTGTAGAGTCTCGTACGGTTCTGTAGGGGCCTGTGGTGTTCCCTAGGGGCCTGTAGAGTCTCGTACGGTTCCGTAGGGTCCTGTAGGTTTCCATAAGCGCCCGCAGAGGTCTGAAGGGGCCTTTACTGTTCCTTAAGGATCCATAGGGCTCCGTAGAGCTTCGTAGGTTCCCTAGAGGCCTGTAGAGTACCGCAGGAGCCAGTAGTGTTCTGTAGGGGCCCGTAGGGTTCCTTCCATAGGGGCTGGCAGTGTTCCGTAGGGTCCTCTAGGGTTGAGTAAGTGCCCGCAGGAGTCTGTAGGAATCCGTGGGATTCTGTAAGGTTCTGGAGGGTTCTGCAGGATTCCGTAGGGGCCCGTAGAGTTCCGTAGTGGCTGGTAAAGTTCCCTAGGGCCCTGTACCGTTCCGTAACTGCCTGCAAGGGTCTTTAGGCTTCCGTAGGAGCTGGTAGGGTTCCATAAAGTTCCGTGGGTTCCTGCAGAGTTCTGCAAGTGCCCGCAAGGGCCTGTAGGGGCGCACAGTGTTTCTGTCATGTTCCGTAGAGTTCCGTAGGGGCCATAGGTTTCCTTAGCGGCTGGTAGTATTCCGTAGGGGTCTGTAGGGTTCCGTAGGCGCCTGCAGTGTTCTGTAGGAGTCCATAGGGTTTTAGTGAGGTTCCGTTGTGTTGCTAAGGGTCTTGTAGAGTGCTGTCGGGTCCTGGAGTATTCTGTAGGGTTCCAGAGGGGCTCGTAGGGTTCCGTTGAAATCTGTAGGCTTCCCTAGGGGCCCGTGGAGTCCCGTAGATTTCCGTAGGGGCTTGTAGGGTTGTGTAAGTGCCCGCAGGGGTTGGTAGGAGCTTGTAGGGTGCCATAAGTTTCCAGAGGGTTGTGTAGGGTTCCGTAGGGGCCTGTGGTGTTCCCTAGGGGCCTGTAGAGTCTCGTACGGTTCCGTAGGGGCCTGTGGTGTTCCCTAGGGGCCTGTAGAGTCTCGTACGGTTCCGTAGGGTCCTGTAGGTTTCCATAAGCGCCCGCAGAGGTCTGAACGGGCCCGTACTGTTCTGTAAGGATCCATAGGGTTCCGTAGAGCTTCGTAGGTTCCCTAGAGGCCTGTAGAGTACCGCAGGAGCCAGTAGTGTTCTGTAGGGGCCCGTAAGGTTCTTTCCGTAGGGGCTGGCAGTGTTCCGTAGGGGCCTGTAGGGTTGTGTAAGTGCCCGCAGCAGTCTATAGGAGTCTGTGGGATTCTGTAAGGTTCTGGAGGGTTCTGCAGGGTTCCTTAGGGGCCCGTAGAGTTCTGTAGTGGCTGGTAAAGTTCCGTAGGGCCCTGTGGGGTTCTGTATGGACCTGTAGGGTTCTGTAGGGGCCTGCAGGCTTCTGTAAGTGCCCGCAGGTGTCTGTAGGGTTCCGTAGGGGTCTGTAGGGTTCCGTAGGCACCTGCAGTGTTCTGTAGGAGCCCATAGGGTTTTAGTGAGGTTCCGTTGTGTTGCTAAGGGTCTTGTAGAGTGCTGTCGGGTCCTGGAGTATTCTGTAGGGTTCCAGAGGGGCTCGTAGGGTTCCGTTGAAATCTGTAGGCTTCCCTAGGGGCCCGTGGAGTCCCGTAGATTTCCGTAGGGGCCTGTAGGGTTGTGTAAGTGCCCGCAGGGGTTGGTAGGAGCTTGTAGGGTGCCATAAGTTTCCAGAGGGTTGTGTAGGGTTCCGTAGGGGCCTGTGGTGTTCCCTAGGGGCCTGTAGAGTCTTGTACAGTTCCGTAGGGTCCTGTAGGTTTCCATAAGCGCCCGCAGAGGTCTGAAGGGGCCCGTACTGTTCCATAAGGATCCATAGGGTTCCGTAGAGCTTCGTAGGTTCCCTAGAGGCCTGTAGAGTACCGCATGAGCCAGTAGTGTTCTGTAGGGGCCCGTAGGGTTCCTTCCATAGGGGCTGGCAGTGTTCCGTAGGGTCCTCTAGGGTTGAGTAAGTGCCCGCAGGAGTCTGTAGGAATCCGTGGGATTCTGTAAGGTTCTGGAGGGTTCTGCAGGATTCCGTAGGGGCCCGTAGAGTTCCGTAGTGGCTGGTAAAGTTCCCTAGGGCCCTGTACCGTTCCGTAACTGCCTGCAAGGGTCTTTAGGCTTCCGTAGGGGCTGGTAGGGTTCCATAAAGTTCCGTGGGTTCCTGCAGAGTTCTGCAAGTGCCCGCAAGGGCCTGTAGGGGCGCACAGTGTTTCTGTCAGGTTCCGTAGAGTTCCGTAGGGGCCATAGGTTTCCGTAGCGGCTGGTAGTATTCCGTAGGGGTCTGTAGGGTTCCGTAGGCACCTGCAGTGTTCTGTAGGAGCCCATAGGGTTTTAGTGAGGTTCCGTTGTGTTGCTAAGGGTCTTGTAGAGTGCTGTCGGGTCCTGGAGTATTCTGTAGGGTTCCAGAGGGGCTCGTAGGGTTCCGTTGAAATCTGTAGGGTTCCCTAGGGGCCCGTGGAGTCCCGTAGATTTCCGTAGGGGCTTGTAGGGTTGTGTAAGTGCCCGCAGGGGTTGGTAGGAGCTTGTAGGGTGCCATAAGTTTCCAGAGGGTTGTGTAGGGTTCCGTAGGGGCCTGTGGTGTTCCCTAGGGGCCTGTAGAGTCTCGTACGGTTCCGTAGGGGCCTGTGGTGTTCCCTAGGGCCCTCTAGAGTCTCGTACGGTTCCGTAGGGTCCTGTAGGTTTCCATAAGCGCCCGCAGAGGTCTGAACGGGCCCGTACTGTTCTGTAAGGATCCATAGGGTTCCGTAGAGCTTCGTAGGTTCCCTAGAGGCCTGTAGAGTACCGCAGGAGCCAGTAGTGTTCTGTAGGGGCCCGTAAGGTTCTTTCCGTAGGGGCTGGCAGTGTTCCGTAGGGGCCTGTAGGGTTGTGTAAGTGCCCGCAGCAGTCTATAGGAGTCTGTGGGATTCTGTAAGGTTCTGGAGGGTTCTGCAGGGTTCCTTAGGGGCCCGTAGAGTTCTGTAGTGGCTGGTAAAGTTCCGTAGGGCCCTGTGGGGTTCTGTATGGACCTGTAGGGTTCTGTAGGGGCCTGCAGGCTTCTGTAAGTGCCCGCAGGTGTCTGTAGGGTTCCGTAGGGGTCTGTAGGGTTCCGTAGGCACCTGCAGTGTTCTGTAGGAGCCCATAGGGTTTTAGTGAGGTTCCGTTGTGTTGCTAAGGGTCTTGTAGAGTGCTGTCGGGTCCTGGAGTATTCTGTAGGGTTCCAGAGGGGCTCGTAGGGTTCCGTTGAAATCTGTAGGCTTCCCTAGGGGCCCGTGGAGTCCCGTAGATTTCCGTAGGGGCCTGTAGGGTTGTGTAAGTGCCCGCAGGGGTTGGTAGGAGCTTGTAGGGTGCCATAAGTTTCCAGAGGGTTGTGTAGGGTTCCGTAGGGGCCTGTGGTGTTCCCTAGGGGCCTGTAGAGTCTTGTACAGTTCCGTAGGGTCCTGTAGGTTTCCATAAGCGCCCGCAGAGGTCTGAAGGGGCCCGTACTGTTCCATAAGGATCCATAGGGTTCCGTAGAGCTTCGTAGGTTCCCTAGAGGCCTGTAGAGTACCGCATGAGCCAGTAGTGTTCTGTAGGGGCCCGTAGGGTTCCTTCCATAGGGGCTGGCAGTGTTCCGTAGGGTCCTCTAGGGTTGAGTAAGTGCCCGCAGGAGTCTGTAGGAATCCGTGGGATTCTGTAAGGTTCTGGAGGGTTCTGCAGGATTCCGTAGGGGCCCGTAGAGTTCCGTAGTGGCTGGTAAAGTTCCCTAGGGCCCTGTACCGTTCCGTAACTGCCTGCAAGGGTCTTTAGGCTTCCGTAGGGGCTGGTAGGGTTCCATAAAGTTCCGTGGGTTCCTGCAGAGTTCTGCAAGTGCCCGCAAGGGCCTGTAGGGGCGCACAGTGTTTCTGTCAGGTTCCGTAGAGTTCCGTAGGGGCCATAGGTTTCCGTAGCGGCTGGTAGTATTCCGTAGGGGTCTGTAGGGTTCCGTAGGCACCTGCAGTGTTCTGTAGGAGCCCATAGGGTTTTAGTGAGGTTCCGTTGTGTTGCTAAGGGTCTTGTAGAGTGCTGTCGGGTCCTGGAGTATTCTGTAGGGTTCCAGAGGGGCTCGTAGGGTTCCGTTGAAATCTGTAGGGTTCCCTAGGGGCCCGTGGAGTCCCGTAGATTTCCGTAGGGGCTTGTAGGGTTGTGTAAGTGCCCGCAGGGGTTGGTAGGAGCTTGTAGGGTGCCATAAGTTTCCAGAGGGTTGTGTAGGGTTCCGTAGGGGCCTGTGGTGTTCCCTAGGGGCCTGTAGAGTCTCGTACGGTTCCGTAGGGGCCTGTGGTGTTCCCTAGGGCCCTCTAGAGTCTCGTACGGTTCCGTAGGGTCCTGTAGGTTTCCATAAGCGCCCGCAGAGGTCTGAACGGGCCCGTACTGTTCTGTAAGGATCCATAGGGTTCCGTAGAGCTTCGTAGGTTCCCTAGAGGCCTGTAGAGTACCGCAGGAGCCAGTAGTGTTCTGTAGGGGCCCGTAAGGTTCCTTCCGTAGGGGCTGGCAGTGTTCCGTAGGGGCCTGTAGGGTTGTGTAAGTGCCCGCAGCAGTCTGTAGGAGTCTGTGGGATTCTGTAAGGTTCTGGAGGGTTCTGCAGGGTTCCTTAGGGGCCCGTAGAGTTCCGTAGTGGCTGGTAAAGTTCCGTAGGGCCCTGTGGGGTTCTGTATGGACCTGTAGGGTTCTGTAGGGGCCTGCAGGCTTCTGTAAGTGCCCGCAGGTGTCTGTAGGGTTCCGTAGGGGTCTGTAGGGTTCCGTAGGCACCTGCAGTGTTCTGTAGGAGCCCATAGGGTTTTAGTGAGGTTCCGTTGTGTTGCTAAGGGTCTTGTAGAGTGCTGTCGGGTCCTGGAGTATTCTGTAGGGTTCCAGAGGGGCTCGTAGGGTTCCGTTGAAATCTGTAGGCTTCCCTAGGGGCCCGTGGAGTCCCGTAGATTTCCGTAGGGGCCTGTAGGGTTGTGTAAGTGCCCGCAGGGGTTGGTAGGAGCTTGTAGGGTGCCATAAGTTTCCAGAGGGTTGTGTAGGGTTCCGTAGGGGCCTGTGGTGTTCCCTAGGGGCCTGTAGAGTCTTGTACAGTTCCGTAGGGTCCTATAGGTTTCCATAAGCGCCCGCAGAGGTCTGAAGGGGCCCGTACTGTTCCATAAGGATCCATAGGGCTCCGTAGAGCTTCGTAGGTTCCCTAGAGGCCTGTAGAGTACCGCATGAGCCAGTAGTGTTCTGTAGGGGCCCGTAGGGTTCCTTCCATAGGGGCTGGCAGTGTTCCGTAGGGTCCTCTAGGGTTGAGTAAGTGCCCGCAGGAGTCTGTAGGAATCCGTGGGATTCTGTAAGGTTCTGGAGGGTTCTGCAGGATTCCGTAGGGGCCCGTAGAGTTCCGTAGTGGCTGGTAAAGTTCCCTAGGGCCCTGTACCGTTCCGTAACTGCCTGCAAGGGTCTTTAGGCTTCCGTAGGGGCTGGTAGGGTTCCATAAAGTTCCGTGGGTTCCTGCAGAGTTCTGCAAGTGCCCGCAAGGGCCTGTAGGGGCCCACAGTGTTTCTGTCAGGTTCCGTAGAGTTCCGTAGGGGCCATAGGTTTCCGTAGCGGCTGGTAGTATTCCGTAGGGGTCTGTAGGGTTCCGTAGGCACCTGCAGTGTTCTCTAGGAGCCCATAGGGTTTTAGTGAGGTTCCGTTGTGTTGCTAAGGGTCTTGTAGAGTGCTGTCGGGTCCCGGAGTATTCTGTAGGGTTCCATAGGGGCTCGTAGGGTTCCGTTGAAATCTGTAGGGTTCCCTAGGGGCCCGTGGAGTCCCGTAGATTTCCGTAGGGGCCTGTAGGGTTGTGTAAGTGCCCGCAGGGGTTGGTAGGAACTTGTAGGGTGCCATAAGTTTCCAGAGGGTTGTGTAGGGTTCCGTAGGGGCCTGTGGTGTTTCCTAGGGGCCTGTAGAGTCTCGTACGGTTCCGTAGGGGCCTGTGGTGTTCCCTAGGGGCCTGTAGAGGCTCGTACGGTTCCGTAGGGGCCTGTAGTGTTCCCTAGGGTCCTCTAGAGTCTCGTACAGTTCCGTAGGGTCCTGTAGGTTTCCATAAGCGCCCGCAGAGGTCTGAAGGGACCCGTACTGTTCCATAAGGATCCATAGGGTTCCGTAGAGCTTCGTAGGTTCCCTAGAGGCCTGTAGAGTACCGCAGTAGCCAGTAGTGTTCTGTAGGGGCCCGTAAGGTTCCTTCCGTAGAGGCTGGCAGTGTTCCGTAGGGGCCTGTAGGGTTGTGTAAGTACACGCAGCAGTCTGTAGGAGTCTGTGGGATTCTGTAAGGTTCTGGAGGGTTCTGCAGGGTTCTGTAGGGGCCCGTAGAATTCCGTAGTGGCTGGTAAAGTTCCGTAGGGCCCTGTGGGGTTCTGTATGGACCTGTAGGGTTCTGTAGGGGCCTGCAGGGTTCTGTAAGTGCCCGCAGGTGTCTGTAGGGTTTTGTAGGGGTCTGTAGGGTTCCGTAGGCGCCTGCAGTGTTCTGTAGGAGCCCATAGGGTTTTAGTGAGGTTCCGTTGTGTTGCTAAGGGTCTTGTAGAGTGCTGTCGGGTCCTGGAGTATTCTGTAGGGTTCCAGAGGGGCTCGTAGGGTTCCGTTGAAATCTGTAGGCTTCCCTAGGGGCCCGTGGAGTCCCGTAGATTTCCGTAGGGGCCTGTAGGGTTGTGTAAGTGCCCGCAGGGGTTGGTAGGAGCTTGTAGGGTGCCATAAGTTTCCAGAGGGTTGTGTAGGGTTCCGTAGGGGCCTGTGGTGTTCCCTAGGGGCCTGTAGAGTCTCGTACGGTTCCGTAGGGTCCTGTAGGTTTCCATAAGCGCCCGCAGAGGTCTGAAGGGGCCCGTACTGTTCCGTAAGGATCCATAGGGTTCCGTAGAGCTTCGTAGGTTCCCTAGAGGCCTGTAGAGTACCGCATGAGCCAGTAGTGTTCTGTAGGGGCCCGTAGGGTTCCTTCCATAGGGGCTGGCAGTGTTCCGTAGGGTCCTCTAGGGTTGAGTAAGTGCGCGCAGGAGTCTGTAGGAATCCGTGGGATTCTGTAAGGTTCTGGAGGGTTCTGCAGGATTCCGTAGGGGCCCGTAGAGTTCCGTAGTGGCTGGTAAAGTTCCGTAGGGCCCTGTACCGTTCCGTAACTGCCTGCAAGGGTCTTTAGGCTTCCGTAGGAGCTGGTAGGGTTCCATAAAGTTCCGTGGGTTCCTGCAGAGTTCTGCAAGTGCCCGCAAGGGCCTGTAGGGGCGCACAGTGTTTCTGTCAGGTTCCGTAGAGTTCCGTAGGGGCCATAGGTTTCCGTAGCGGCTGGTAGTATTCCGTAGGGGTCTGTAGGGTTCCGTAGGCGCCTGCAGTGTTCTGTAGGAGTCCATAGGGTTTTAGTGAGGTTCCGTTGTGTTGCTAAGGGTCTTGTAGAGTGCTGTCGGGTCCTGGAGTATTCTGTAGGGTTCCAGAGGGGCTCGTAGGGTTCCGTTGAAATCTGTAGGCTTCCCTAGGGGCCCGTGGAGTCCCGTAGATTTCCGTAGGGGCTTGTAGGGTTGTGTAAGTGCCCGCAGGGGTTGGTAGGAGCTTGTAGGGTGCCATAAGTTTCCAGAGGGTTGTGTAGGGTTCCGTAGGGGCCTGTGGTGTTCCCTAGGAGCCTGTAGAGTCTCGTACGGTTCCGTAGGGGCCTGTGGTGTTCCCTAGGGGCCTGTAGAGTCTCGTACGGTTCCGTAGTGTCCTGTAGGTTTCCATAAGCGCCCGCAGAGGTCTGAACGGGCCCGTACTGTTCTGTAAGGATCCATAGGGTTCCGTAGAGCTTCGTAGGTTCCCTAGAGGCCTCTGGAGTACCGCAGGAGCCAGTAGTGTTCTGTAGGGGCCCGTAGGGTTCCTTCCATAGGAGCTGGCAGTGTTCCGTAGGGTCCTGTAGGGTTGAGTAAGTGCCCGCAGGAGTCTGTAGGAATCCGTGGGATTCTGTAAGGTTCTGCAGGGTTCCGTAGGGGCCCGTAGAGTTCCATAGTGGCTGGTAAAGTTCCCTAGGGCCCTGTACCGTTCTGTAACTGCCTGCAAGGGTCTTTAGGCTTCCGTAGGGGCTGGTAGGGTTCCATAAAGTTCCGTGGGTTCCTGCAGAGTTCTGCAAGTGCCCGCAAGGGCCTGTAGGGGCCCACAGTGTTTCTGCCAGATTCCGTAGAGTTCCGTAGGGGCCATATTTTTCTGTAGTGGCTGGTAGTATTCTGTAGGGGTCTGTAGGCTTTTGTAGGCACCTGCAGTGTTCTGTAGGAGCCCATAGGGTTTTAGTGAGGTTCCGTTGTGTTGCTAAGGGTCCTGTAGAGTGCTGTCGGGTCCTGGAGTATTCTGTAGGGTTCCAGAGGGCCTCATAGGGTTCCATCGAAATCTATAGGGTTCCCTAGGGGCCCATAGAGTCCCGTAGATTTCCGTAGGGACCTGTAGGGTTGTGTAAGTGCCCGCAGAAGTCTGTAGGAGTCTGTGGGATTCTGTAAGGTTCCGGAGGGTTCTGCAGGGTTCCGTAGGGGCCCGTAGAGTTCCGTAGTGGCTGGTAAAGTTCCCTAGGGCCCTGTACCGTTCTGTAACTGCCTGCAAGGGTCTTTAGGCTTCCGCAGGGTCTTGTAGGGTTCCATAAAGTTCCGTGGGTTCCTGCAGAGTTCTGCAAGTGCCCGCAAGGGCCTGTAGGGGCCCACAGTGTTTCTGCCAGGTTCCGTAGAGTTCCGTAGGGGCCATATTTTTCTGTAGTGGCTGGTAGTATTCTGTAGGGGTCTGTAGGTTTCCGTAGGCACCTACAGTGTTCTGTAGGAGCCCATAGGGTTTTAGTGAGGTTCCGTTGTGTTGCTAAGGGTCTTGTAGAGTGCTGTCGGGTCCTGGAGTATTCTGTAGGGTTCCAGAGGGGCTCGTAGGGTTCCATCGAAATGTATAGGGTTCCCTAGGGGCCCATAGAGTCCCGTAGATTGCCGTAGGGACCTGTAGGGTTGTGTAAGTGCCCGCAGAAGTCTGTAGGAGTCTGTGGGATTCTGTAAGGTTCGGGAGGGTTCTGCAGGGTTCCATAGGGGCCCGTAGAGTTCCGTAGTGGCTGGTAAAGTTCCCTAGGGCCCTGTACCGTTCCGCAACTGCCTGCAAGGGTCTTTAGGCTTCCGTAGGGGCTGGTAGGGTTCCATAAAGTTCCGTGGGTTCCTGCAGAGTTCTGCAAGTGCCCGCAAGGGCCTGTAGGGGCCCACAGTGTTTCTGCCAGGTTCCGTAGAGTTCCGTAGGGGCCATATTTTTCTGTAGTGGCTGGTAGTATTCTGTAGGGGTCTGTAGGTTTCCGTAGGCGCCTACAGTGTTCTGTAGGAGCCCATAGGGTTTTAGTGAGGTTCCGTTGTGTTGCTAAGGGTCTTGTAGAGTGCTGTCGGGTCCTGGAGTATTCTGTAGGGTTCCAGAGGGCCTCATAGGGTTCCATCGAAATCTATAGGGTTCCCTAGGGGCCCATAGAGTCCCGTAGATTTCCGTAGGGACCTGTAGGGTTGTGTAAATGCCCGCAGAAGTCTGTAGGAGTCTGTGGGATTCTGTAAGGTTCGGGAGGGTTCTGCAGGGTTCCGTAGGGGCCCGTAGAGTTCCATAGTGGCTGGTAAAGTTCCCTAGGGCCCTGTACCGTTCCGCAACTGCCTGCAAGGGTCTTTAGGCTTCCGTAGGGGCTGGTAGGGTTCCATAAAGTTCCGTGGGGCACTGTGGGGTTCTGTATGGACCTGTAGGGTTCCGTAGGGGCCTGCAGTGTTCTGTAAGTGCCCGCAGGTGTCTGTAGGGTTCCGTAGGGGTCTGTAGGGTTCCGTAGGCACCTGCAGTGTTCTGTAGGAGCCCATAGGGTTTTAGTGAGGTTCCGTTGTGTTGCTAAGGGTCTTGTAGAGTGCTGTCGGGTCCTGGAGTATTCTGTAGGGTTCCAGAGGGGCTCGTAGGGTTCCGTCGAAATCTGTAGGGTTCCCTAGGGGCCCATAGAGTCCCGTAGATTGCCGTAGGGACCTGTAGGGTTGTGTAAGTGCTCGCAGGGTTTGGTAGGAGCTTGTAGGGTTCCATAAGTTTCCAGAGGGTTGTGTAGGGTTCCGTAGGGGCCTGTGGTGTTCCCTAAGGGCCTGTAGAGTCTCGTACGGTTCCGTAGGGGCCTGTGGTGTTCCCTAGGGGCCTGTAGAGTCTCGTACAGTTCCGTAGGGTCCTGTAGGTTTCCATAAGCTCCCGCAGAGGTCTGAATGGGCCCGTACTGTTCCGTAAGGATCCATAGGGCTCCGTAGAGCTTCGTAGGTTCCCTAGAGGCCTCTGGAGTACCGCAGGAGCCAGTAGTGTTCTGTAGGGGCCCGTAGGGTTCCTTCCATAGGAGCTGGCAGTGTTCCGTAGGGTCCTCTAGGGTTGAGTAAGTGCCCGCAGGAGTCTGTACGAATCCGTGGGATTCTGTAAGGTTCTGCAGGGTTCCGTAGGGGCCCGTAGAGTTCCGTAGTGGCTGGTAAAGTTCCCTAGGGCCCTGTACCGTTCTGTAACTGCCTGCAAGGGTCTTTAGGCTTCCGTAGGGGCTGGTAGGGTTCCATAAAGTTCCGTGGGTTCCTGCAGAGTTCTGCAAGTGCCCGCAAGGGCCTGTAGGGGCCCACAGTGTTTCTGCCAGATTCCGTAGAGTTCCGTAGGGGCCATATTTTTCTGTAGTGGCTGGTAGTATTCTGTAGGGGTCTGTAGGGTTCTGTAGGCACCTGCAGTGTTCTGTAGGAGCCCATAGGGTTTTAGTGAGGTTCCGTTGTGTTGCTAAGGGTCTTGTAGAGTGCTGTCGGGTCCTGGAGTATTCTGTAGGGTTCCAGAGGGCCTCATAGGGTTCCATCGAAATCTATAGGGTTCCCTAGGGGCCCATAGAGTCCCGTAGATTGCCGTAGGGACCTGTAGGGTTGTGTAAGTGCCCGCAGAAGTCTGTAGGAGTCTGTGGGATTCTGTAAGGTTCTGGAGGGTTCTGCAGGGTTCCGTAGGGGCCCGTAGAGTTCCGTAGTGGCTGGTAAAGTTCCCTAGGGCCCTGTACCGTTCTGTAACTGCCTGCAAGGGTCTTTAGGCTTCCGCAGGGTCTGGTAGGGTTCCATAAAGTTCCGTGGGTTCCTGCAGAGTTCTGCAAGTGCCCGCAAGGGCCTGTAGGGGCCCACAGTGTTTCTGCCAGGTTCCGTAGAGTTCCGTAGGGGCCATATTTTTCTGTAGTGGCTGGTAGTATTCTGTAGGGGTCTGTAGGTTTCCGTAGGCACCTACAGTGTTCTGTAGGAGCCCATAGGGTTTTAGTGAGGTTCCGTTGTGTTGCTAAGGGTCTTGTAGAGTGCTGTCGGGTCCTGGAGTATTCTGTAGGGTTCCAGAGGGGCTCGTAGGGTTCCATCGAAATCTATAGGGTTCCCTAGGGGCCCATAGAGTCCCGTAGATTTCCGTAGGGACCTGTAGGGTTGTGTAAGTGCCCGCAGAAGTCTGTAGGAGTCTGTGGGATTCTGTAAGGTTCCGGAGGGTTCTGCAGGGTTCCGTAGGGGCCCGTAGAGTTCCGTAGTGGCTGATAAAGTTCCGTAGGGCCCTGTGGGGTTCTGTATGGACCTGTAGGGTTCCGTAGGGGCCTGCAGTGTTCTGTAAGTGCCCGTAGGTGTCTGTACGGGTCTGTAGGGTTCCGTAGGCACCTGCAGTATTCTGTAGGAGCCCATAGGGTTTTAGTGAGGTTCCGTTGTGTTGCTAAGGGTCTTGTAGAGTGCTGTCGGGTCCTGGAGTATTCTGTAGGGTTCCAGAGGGGCTGGTAGGGTTCCGTCGAAATCTGAAGGGTTCCCTAGGGGCCCGTAGAGTCCCATAGATTTCCGTAGGGGCCTGTAGGGTTGTGTAAGTGCCCGCAGGGGTTGGTAGGAGCTTGTAGGGTGCCATATGTTTCCGGAGGGATTTGTAGGGTTCCGTAGGGGCCTGTGGTGTTCCCTAGGGGCCTGTAGAGTCTCGTACAGTTCCGTAGGGTCCTGTAGGTTTCCATAAGCGCCCGCAGAGGTCTGAAGGGGCCCGTACTGTTCCGTAAGGATCCATAGGGTTCCGTAGAGCTTCGTAGGTTCCCTAGAGGCCTCTGGAGTACCGCAGGAGCCAGTAGTGTTCTGTAGGGGCCCGTAGGGTTCCTTCCATAGGAGCTGGCAGTGTTCCGTAGGGTCCTGTAGGGTTGAGTAAGTGCCCGCAGGAGTCTGTAGGAATCCGTGGGATTCTGTAAGGTTCTGGAGGGTTCCGTAGGGGCCCGTAGAGTTCCGTAGTGGCTGGTAAAGTTCCCTAGGGCCCTGTACCGTTCCGTAACTGCCTGCAAGGGTCTTTAGGCTTCCGTAGGGGCTGGTAGGGTTCCATAAAGTTCCGTGGGTTCCTGCAGAGTTCTGCAAGTGCCCGCAAGGGCCTGTAGGGGCCCACAGTGTTTCTGCCAGGTTCCGTAGAGTTCCGTAGGGGCCATATTTTTCTGTAGTGGCTGGTAGTATTCTGTAGGGGTCTGTAGGTTTCCGTAGGCGCCTACAGTGTTCTGTAGGAGCCCATAGGGTTTTAGTGAGGTTCCGTTGTGTTGCTAAGGGTCTTGTAGAGTGCTGTCGGGTCCTGGAGTATTCTGTAGGGTTCCAGAGGGCCTCATAGGGTTCCATCGAAATCTATAGGGTTCCCTAGGGGCCCATAGAGTCCCGTAGATTTCCGTAGGGACCTGTAGGGTTGTGTAAATGCCCGCAGAAGTCTGTAGGAGTCTGTGGGATTCTGTAAGGTTCGGGAGGGTTCTGCAGGGTTCCATAGGGGCCCGTAGAGTTCCGTAGTGGCTGGTAAAGTTCCCTAGGGCCCTGTACCGTTCCGCAACTGCCTGCAAGGGTCTTTAGGCTTCCGTAGGGGCTGGTAGGGTTCCATAAAGTTCCGTGGGGCACTGTGGGGTTCTGTATGGACCTGTAGGGTTCCGTAGGGGCCTGCAGTGTTCTGTAAGTGCCCGCAGGTGTCTGTAGGGTTCCGTAGGGGTCTGTAGGGTTCCGTAGGCACCTGCAGTGTTCTGTAGGAGCCCATAGGTTTTTAGTGAGGTTCCGTTGTGTTGCTAAGGGTCTTGTAGAGTGCTGTCGGGTCCTGGAGTATTCTGTAGGGTTCCAGAGGGGCTCGTAGGGTTCCGTCGAAATCTGTAGGGTTCCCTAGGGGCCCATAGAGTCCCGTAGATTGCCGTAGGGAACTGTAGGGTTGTGTAAGTGCTCGCAGGGGTTGGTAGGAGCTTGTAGGGTTCCATAAGTTTCCAGAGGGTTGTGTAGGGTTCCGTAGGGGCCTGTGGTGTTCCCTAGGGGCCTGTAGAGTCTCGTACGGTTCCGTAGGGGCCTGTGGTGTTCCCTAGGGGCCTGTAGAGTCTCGTACAGTTCCGTAGGGTCCTGTAGGTTTCCATAAGTGCCCGCAGAGGTCTGAATGGGCCCGTACTGTTCCGTAAGGATCCATAGGGCTCCGTAGAGCTTCGTAGGTTCCCTAGAGGCCTGTGGAGTACCGCAGGAGCCAGTAGTGTTCTGTAGGGGCCCGTAGGGTTCCTTCCATAGGAGCTGGCAGTGTTCCGTAGGGTCCTCTAGGGTTGAGTAAGTGCCCGTAGGAGTCTGTAGGAGTCTGTGGGATTCTGTAAGGTTCGGGAGGGTTCTGCAGGGTTCCGTAGGGGCCCGTAGAGTTCCGTAGTGGCTGGTAAAGTTCCCTAGGGCCCTGTACCGTTCCGTAACTGCCTGCAAGGGTCTTTAGGCTTCCGTAGGGGCTGGTAGGGTTCCATAAAGTTCCGTGGGTTCCTGCAGAGTTCTGCAAGTGCCCGCAAGGGCCTGTAGGGGCCCACAGTGTTTCTGCCAGGTTCCGTAGAGTTCCGTAGGGGCCATATTTTTCTGTAGTGGCTGGTAGTATTCTGTAGGGGTCTGTAGGGTTCTGTAGGCACCTGCAGTGTTCTGTAGGAGCCCATAGGGTTTTAGTGAGGTTCCGTTGTGTTGCTAAGGGTCTTGTAGAGTGCTGTCGGGTCCTGGAGTATTCTGTAGGGTTCCAGAGGGCCTCATAGGGTTCCATCGAAATCTATAGGGTTCCCTAGGGGCCCATAGAGTCCCGTAGATTGCCGTAGGGACCTGTAGGGTTGTGTAAGTGCCCGCAGAAGTCTGTAGGAGTCTGTGGGATTCTGTAAGGTTCTGGAGGGTTCTGCAGGGTTCCGTAGGGGCCCGTAGAGTTCCGTAGTGGCTGGTAAAGTTCCCTAGGGCCCTGTACCGTTCCGCAACTGCCTGCAAGGGTCTTTAGGCTTCCGTAGGGGCTGGTAGGGTTCCATAAAGTTCCATGGGGCACTGTGGGGTTCTGTATGGACCTGTAGGGTTCCGTAGGGGCCTGTAGGGTTCCGTAGGCACCTGCAGTGTTCTGTAGGAGCCCATAGGGTTTTAGTGAGGTTCCGTTGTGTTGCTAAGGGTCTTGTAGAGTGCTGTCGGGTCCTGGAGTATTCTGTAGGGTTCCAGAGGGGCTGGTAGGGTTCCGTCGAAATCTGTAGGGTTCCCTAGGGGCCCATAGAGTCCCGTAGATTGCCGTAGGGACCTGTAGGGTTGTGTAAGTGCTCGCAGGGGTTGGTAGGAGCTTGTAGGGTTCCATAAGTTTCCAGAGGGTTGTGTAGGGTTCCGTAGGGGCCTGTGGTGTTCCCTAAGGGCCTGTAGAGTCTCGTACGGTTCCGTAGGGGCCTGTGGTGTTCCCTAGGGGCCTGTAGAGTCTCGTACAGTTCCGTAGGGTCCTGTAGGTTTCCATAAGCGCCCGCAGAGGTCTGAAGGGGCCCGTACTGTTCCGTAAGGATCCATAGGGCTCCGTAGAGCTTCGTAGGTTCCCTAGAGGCCTCTGGAGTACCGCAGGAGCCAGTAATGTTCTGTAGGGGCCCGTAGGGTTCCTTCCATAGGAGCTGGCAGTGTTCCGTAGGGTCCTCTAGGGTTGAGTAAGTGCCCGCAGGAGTCTGTAGGAATCCGTGGGATTCTGTAAGGTTCTGCAGGGTTCCGTAGGGGCCCGTAGAGTTCCGTAGTGGCTGGTAAAGTTCTCTAGGGCCCTGTACCGTTCCGTAACTGCCTGCAAGGGTCTTTAGGCTTCCGTAGGGGCTGGTAGGGTTCCATAAAGTTCTGTGGGTTCCTGTAGAGTTCTGCAAGTGCCCGCTAGGGCCTGTAGGGGCCCACAGTGTTTCTGCCAGGTTCCGTAGAGTTCCGTAGGGGCCATATTTTTCTGTAGTGGCTGGTAGTATTCTGTAGGGGTCTGTAGGTTTCCGTAGGCGCCTACAGTGTTCTGTAGGAGCCCATAGGGTTTTAGTGAGGTTCCGTTGTGTTGCTAAGGGTCTTGTAGAGTGCTGTCGGGTCCTGGAGTATTCTGTAGGGTTCCAGAGGGGCTGGTAGGGTTCCATCGAAATCTATAGGGTTCCCTAGGGGCCCATAGAGTCCCGTAGATTTCCGTAGGGACCTGTAGGGTTGTGTAAGTGCCCGCAGAAGTCTGTAGGAGTCTGTGGGATTCTGTAAGGTTCTGGAGGGTTCTGCAGGGTTCCGTAGGGACCCGTAGAGTTCCGTAGTGGCTGGTAAAGTTCCGTAGGGCCCTGTGGGGTTCTGTATGGACCTGTAGGGTTCCGTAGGGTTCCGTAAGTGCCCGCAGGTGTCTGTAGGGTTCCGTAGGGGTCTGTAGGGTTCCGTAGGCACCTGCAGTGTTCTGTAGGAGCCCATAGGGTTTTAGTGAGGTTCCGTTGTGTTGCTAAGGGTCTTGTAGAGTGCTGTCGGGTCCTGGAGTATTCTGTAGGGTTCCAGAGGGCCTCGTAGGGTTCCATCGAAATCTGTAGGGTTCCCTAGGGGCCCATAGAGTCCCGTAGATTGCCGTAGGGACCTGTAGGGTTGTGTAAGTGCCCGCAGAAGTCTGTAGGAGTCTGTGGGATTCTGTAAGGTTCCGGAGGGTTCTGCAGGGTTCCGTAGGGACCCGTAGAGTTCCGTAGTGGCTGGTAAAGTTCCGTAGGGCCCTGTGGGGTTCTGTATGGACCTGTAGGGTTCCGTAGGGGCCTGCAGGGTTCCGTAAGTGCCCGCAGGTGTCTGTAGGGTTCCGTAGGGGTCTGTAGGGTTCCGTAGGCACCTGCAGTGTTCTGTAGGAGCCCATAGGGTTTTAGTGAGGTTCCGTTGTGTTGCTAAGGGTCTTGTAGAGTGCTGTCGGGTCCTGGAGTATTCTGTAGGGTTCCAGAGGGGCTCGTAGGGTTCCGTCGAAATCTGTAGGCTTCCCTAGGGGCCCATAGAGTCCCGTAGATTTCCGTAGGGGCCTGTAGGGTTATGAAAGTGCCCGCAGGGGTTGGTAGGAGCTTGTAGGGTGCCATATGTTTCCGGAGGGTTGTGTAGGGTTCCGTAGGGGCCTGTGGTGTTCCCTAGGGGCCTGTAGAGTCTCGTACAGTTTCGGTAGGGTCCTGTAGGTTTCCATAAGCGCCCGCAGAGGTCTGAAGGGGCCCGTACTGTTCCGTAAGGATCCATAGGGTTCCGTAGAGCTTCGTAGGTTCCCTAGAGGCCTCTGGAGTACCGTAGGAGCCAGTAGTGTTCCGTAGGGTCCTCTAGGGTTGAGTAAGTGCCCGCAGGAGTCTGTAGGAATCCGTGGGATTCTGTAAGGTTCTGCAGGGTTCCGTAGGGGCCCGTAGAGTTCCGTAGTGGCTGGTAAAGTTCCCTAGGGCCCTGTACCGTTCTGTAACTGCCTGCAAGGGTCTTTAGGCTTCCGTAGGGGCTGGTAGGGTTCCATAAAGTTCCGTGGGTTCCTGCAGAGTTCTGCAAGTGCCCGCAAGGGCCTGTAGGGGCCCACAGTGTTTCTGCCAGGTTCCGTAGAGTTCCGTAGGGGCCATATTTTTCTGTAGTGGCTGGTAGTATTCTGTAGGGGTCTGTAGGTTTCCGTAGGCACCTACAGTGTTCTGTAGGAGCCCATAGGGTTTTAGTGAGGTTCCGTTGTGTTGCTAAGGGTCTTGTAGAGTGCTGTCGGGTCCTGGAGTATTCTGTAGGGTTCCAGAGGGGCTCGTAGGGTTCCATCGAAATCTATAGGGTTCCCTAGGGGCCCATAGAGTCCCGTAGATTTCCGTAGGGACCTGTAGGGTTGTGTAAGTGCCCGCAGAAGTCTGTAGGAGTCTGTGGGATTCTGTAAGGTTCGGGAGGGTTCTGCAGGGTTCCATAGGGGCCCGTAGAGTTCCGTAGTGGCTGGTAAAGTTCCCTAGGGCCCTGTACCGTTCCGCAACTGCCTGCAAGGGTCTTTAGGCTTCCGTAGGGGCTGGTAGGGTTCCATAAAGTTCCATGGGGCACTGTGGGGTTCTGTATGGACCTGTAGGGTTCCGTAGGGGCCTGTAGGGTTCCGTAGGCACCTGCAGTGTTCTGTAGGAGCCCATAGGGTTTTAGTGAGGTTCCGTTGTGTTGCTAAGGGTCTTGTAGAGTGCTGTCGGGTCCTGGAGTATTCTGTAGGGTTCCAGAGGGGCTGGTAGGGTTCCGTCGAAATCTGTAGGGTTCCCTAGGGGCCCATAGAGTCCCGTAGATTGCCGTAGGGACCTGTAGGGTTGTGTAAGTGCTCGCAGGGGTTGGTAGGAGCTTGTAGGGTTCCATAAGTTTCCAGAGGGTTGTGTAGGGTTCCGTAGGGGCCTGTGGTGTTCCCTAAGGGCCTGTAGAGTCTCGTACGGTTCCGTAGGGGCCTGTGGTGTTCCCTAGGGGCCTGTAGAGTCTCGTACAGTTCCGTAGGGTCCTGTAGGTTTCCATAAGCGCCCGCAGAGGTCTGAAGGGGCCCGTACTGTTCCGTAAGGATCCATAGGGCTCCGTAGAGCTTCGTAGGTTCCCTAGAGGCCTCTGGAGTACCGCAGGAGCCAGTAATGTTCTGTAGGGGCCCGTAGGGTTCCTTCCATAGGAGCTGGCAGTGTTCCGTAGGGTCCTCTAGGGTTGAGTAAGTGCCCGCAGGAGTCTGTAGGAATCCGTGGGATTCTGTAAGGTTCTGCAGGGTTCCGTAGGGGCCCGTAGAGTTCCGTAGTGGCTGGTAAAGTTCTCTAGGGCCCTGTACCGTTCCGTAACTGCCTGCAAGGGTCTTTAGGCTTCCGTAGGGGCTGGTAGGGTTCCATAAAGTTCTGTGGGTTCCTGTAGAGTTCTGCAAGTGCCCGCTAGGGCCTGTAGGGGCCCACAGTGTTTCTGCCAGGTTCCGTAGAGTTCCGTAGGGGCCATATTTTTCTGTAGTGGCTGGTAGTATTCTGTAGGGGTCTGTAGGTTTCCGTAGGCGCCTACAGTGTTCTGTAGGAGCCCATAGGGTTTTAGTGAGGTTCCGTTGTGTTGCTAAGGGTCTTGTAGAGTGCTGTCGGGTCCTGGAGTATTCTGTAGGGTTCCAGAGGGGCTCGTAGGGTTCCATCGAAATCTATAGGGTTCCCTAGGGGCCCATAGAGTCCCGTAGATTTCCGTAGGGACCTGTAGGGTTGTGTAAGTGCCCGCAGAAGTCTGTAGGAGTCTGTGGGATTCTGTAAGGTTCTGGAGGGTTCTGCAGGGTTCCGTAGGGGCCCGTAGAGTTCCGTAGTGGCTGGTAAAGTTCCGTAGGGCCCTGTGGGGTTCTGTATGGACCTGTAGGGTTCCGTAGGGTTCCGTAAGTGCCCGCAGGTGTCTGTAGGGTTCCGTAGGGGTCTGTAGGGTTCCGTAGGCACCTGCAGTGTTCTGTAGGAGCTCATAGGGTTTTAGTGAGGTTCCGTTGTGTTGCTAAGGGTCTTGTAGAGTGCTGTCGGGTCCTGGAGTATTCTGTAGGGTTCCAGAGGGCCTCGTAGGGTTCCATCGAAATCTATAGGGTTCCCTAGGGGCCCATAGAGTCCCGTAGATTGCCGTAGGGACCTGTAGGGTTGTGTAAGTGCCCGCAGAAGTCTGTAGGAGTCTGTGGGATTCTGTAAGGTTCCGGAGGGTTCTGCAGGGTTCCGTAGGGACCCGTAGAGTTCCGTAGTGGCTGGTAAAGTTCCGTAGGGCCCTGTGGGGTTCTGTATGGACCTGTAGGGTTCCGTAGGGGCCTGCAGGGTTCCGTAAGTGCCCGCAGGTGTCTGTAGGGTTCCGTAGGGGTCTGTAGGGTTCCGTAGGCACCTGCAGTGTTCTGTAGGAGCCCATAGGGTTTTAGTGAGGTTCCGTTGTGTTGCTAAGGGTCTTGTAGAGTGCTGTCGGGTCCTGGAGTATTCTGTAGGGTTCCAGAGGGGCTCGTAGGGTTCCGTCGAAATCTGAAGGGTTCCCTAGGGGCCCATAGAGTCCCGTAGATTTCCGTAGGGGCCTGTAGGGTTATGAAAGTGCCCGCAGGGGTTGGTAGGAGCTTGTAGGGTGCCATATGTTTCCGGAGGGTTGTGTAGGGTTCCGTAGGGGCCTGTGGTGTTCCCTAGGGGCCTGTAGAGTCTCGTACAGTTTCGGTAGGGTCCTGTAGGTTTCCATAAGCGCCCGCAGAGGTCTGAAGGGGCCCGTACTGTTCCGTAAGGATCCATAGGGTTCCGTAGAGCTTCGTAGGTTCCCTAGAGGCCTCTGGAGTACCGTAGGAGCCAGTAGTGTTCTGTAGGGTCCTCTAGGGTTGAGTAAGTGCCCGCAGGAGTCTGTAGGAATCCGTGGGATTCTGTAAGGTTCTGCAGGGTTCCGTAGGGGCCCGTAGAGTTCCGTAGTGGCTGGTAAAGTTCCCTAGGGCCCTGTACCGTTCTGTAACTGCCTGCAAGGGTCTTTAGGCTTCCGTAGGGGCTGGTAGGGTTCCATAAAGTTCCGTGGGTTCCTGCAGAGTTCTGCAAGTGCCCGCAAGGGCCTGTAGGGGCGCACAGTGTTTCTGCCAGGTTCCGTAGAGTTCCGTAGGGGCCATATTTTTCTGTAGTGGCTGGTAGTATTCTGTAGGGGTCTGTAGGGTTCTGTAGGCACCTGCAGTGTTCTGTAGGAGCCCATAGGGTTTTAGTGAGGTTCCGTTGTGTTGCTAAGGGTCTTGTAGAGTGCTGTCGGGTCCTGGAGTATTCTGTAGGGTTCCAGAGGGCCTCATAGGGTTCCATCGAAATCTATAGGGTTCCCTAGGGGCCCATAGAGTCCCGTAGATTGCCGTAGGGACCTGTAGGGTTGTGTAAGTGCCCGCAGAAGTCTGTAGGAGTCTGTGGGATTCTGTAAGGTTCTGGAGGGTTCTGCAGGGTTCCGTAGGGGCCCGTAGAGTTCCGTAGTGGCTGGTAAAGTTCCCTAGGGCCCTGTACCGTTCTGTAACTGCCTGCAAGGGTCTTTAGGCTTCCGCAGGGTCTTGTAGGGTTCCATAAAGTTCCGTGGGTTCCTGCAGAGTTCTGCAAGTGCCCGCAAGGGCCTGTAGGGGCCCACAGTGTTTCTGCCAGGTTCCGTAGAGTTCCGTAGGGGCCATATTTTTCTGTAGTGGCTGGTAGTATTCTGTAGGGGTCTGTAGGTTTCCGTAGGCACCTACAGTGTTCTGTAGGAGCCCATAGGGTTTTAGTGAGGTTCCGTTGTGTTGCTAAGGGTCTTGTAGAGTGCTGTCGGGTCCTGGAGTATTCTGTAGGGTTCCAGAGGGGCTCGTAGGGTTCCATCGAAATCTATAGGGTTCCCTAGGGGCCCATAGAGTCCCGTAGATTGCCGTAGGGACCTGTAGGGTTGTGTAAGTGCCCGCAGAAGTCTGTAGGAGTCTGTGGGATTCTGTAAGGTTCGGGAGGGTTCTGCAGGGTTCCATAGGGGCCCGTAGAGTTCCGTAGTGGCTGGTAAAGTTCCCTAGGGCCCTGTACCGTTCCGCAACTGCCTGCAAGGGTCTTTAGGCTTCCGTAGGGGCTGGTAGGGTTCCATAAAGTTCCGTGGGGCACTGTGGGGTTCTGTATGGACCTGTAGGGTTCCGTAGGGGCCTGCAGTGTTCTGTAAGTGCCCGCAGGTGTCTGTAGGGTTCCGTAGGGGTCTGTAGGGTTCCGTAGGCACCTGCAGTGTTCTGTAGGAGCCCATAGGGTTTTAGTGAGGTTCCGTTGTGTTGCTAAGGGTCTTGTAGAGTGCTGTCGGGTCCTGGAGTATTCTGTAGGGTTCCAGAGGGCCTCATAGGGTTCCATCGAAATCTATAGGGTTCCCTAGGGGCCCATAGAGTCCCGTAGATTGCCGTAGGGACCTGTAGGGTTGTGTAAGTGCTCGCAGGGGTTGGTAGGAGCTTGTAGGGTTCCATAAGTTTTCAGAGGGTTGTGTAGGGTTCCGTATGGGCCTGTGGTGTTCCCTAGGGGCCTGTAGAGTCTCGTACAGTTCCGTAGGGTCCTGTAGGTTTCCATAAGCGCCCGCAGAGGTCTGAATGGGCTCGTACTGTTCCGTAAGGATCCATAGGGCTCCGTAGAGCTTCGTAGGTTCCCTAGAGGCCTCTGGAGTACCGCAGGAGCCAGTAGTGTTCTGTAGGGGCCCGTAGGGTTCCTTCCATAGGGGCTGGCAGTGTTCCGTAGGGGCCTGTAGGGTTGAGTAAGGGCCCGCAGAAGTCTGTAGGAGTCTGTGGGATTCTGTAAGGTTCCGGAGGGTTCTGCAGGGTTCCGTAGGGGCCCGTAGAGTTCCGTAGTGGCTGATAAAGTTCCGTAGGGCCCTGTGGGGTTCTGTATGGACCTGTAGGGTTCCGTAGGGGCCTGCAGTGTTCTGTAAGTGCCCGTAGGTGTCTGTAGGGTCTGTAGGGTTCCGTAGGCACCTGCAGTATTCTGTAGGAGCCCATAGGGTTTTAGTGAGGTTCCGTTGTGTTGCTAAGGGTCTTGTAGAGTGCTGTCGGGTCCTGGAGTATTCTGTAGGGTTCCAGAGGGGCTGGTAGGGTTCCGTCGAAATCTGAAGGGTTCCCTAGGGGCCCGTAGAGTCCCATAGATTTCCGTAGGGGCCTGTAGGGTTGTGTAAGTGCCCGCAGGGGTTGGTAGGAGCTTGTAGGGTGCCATATGTTTCCAGAGGGATTTGTAGGGTTCCGTAGGGGCCTGTGGTGTTCCCTAGGGGCCTGTAGAGTCTCGTACAGTTCCGTAGGGTCCTGTAGGTTTCCATAAGCGCCCGCAGAGGTCTGAAGGGGCCCGTACTGTTCCGTAAGGATCCATAGGGTTCCGTAGAGCTTCGTAGGTTCCCTAGAGGCCTCTGGAGTACCGCAGGAGCCAGTAGTGTTCTGTAGGGGCCCGTAGGGTTCCTTCCATAGGAGCTGGCAGTGTTCCGTAGGGTCCTGTAGGGTTGAGTAAGTGCCCGCAGGAGTCTGTAGGAATCCGTGGGATTCTGTAAGGTTCTGCAGGGTTCCGTAGGGGCCCGTAGAGTTCCATAGTGGCTGGTAAAGTTCCCTAGGGCCCTGTACCGTTCCGTAACTGCCTGCAAGGGTCTTTAGGCTTCCGTAGGGGCTGGTAGGGTTCCATAAAGTTCCGTGGGTTCCTGCAGAGTTCTGCAAGTGCCCGCAAGGGCCTGTAGGGGCCCACAGTGTTTCTGCCAGGTTCCGTAGAGTTCCGTAGGGGCCATATTTTTCTGTAGTGGCTGGTAATATTCTGTAGGGGTCTGTAGGGTTCTGTAGGCACCTGCAGTGTTCTGTAGGAGCCCATAGGGTTTTAGTGAGGTTCCGTTGTGTTGCTAAGGGTCTTGTAGAGTGCTGTCGGGTCCTGGAGTATTCTGTAGGGTTCCAGAGGGCCTCATAGGGTTCCATCGAAATCTATAGGGTTCCCTAGGGGCCCATAGAGTCCCGTAGATTTCCGTAGGGACCTGTAGGGTTGTGTAAGTGCCCGCAGAAGTCTGTAGGAGTCTGTGGGATTCTGTAAGGTTCGGGAGGGTTCTGCAGGGTTCCGTAGGGGCCCGTAGAGTTCCGTAGTGGCTGGTAAAGTTCCCAGGGCCCTGTACCGTTCTGTAACTGCCTGCAAGGGTCTTTAGGCTTCCGCAGGGTCTGGTAGGGTTCCATAAAGTTCCGTGGGGCACTGTGGGGTTCTGTATGGACCTGTAGGGTTCCGTAGGGGCCTGCAGTGTTCTGTAAGTGCCCGCAGGTGTCTGTAGGGTTCCGTAGGGGTCTGTAGGGTTCCGTAGGCACCTGCAGTGTTCTGTAGGAGCCCATAGGTTTTTAGTGAGGTTCCGTTGTGTTGCTAAGGGTCTTGTAGAGTGCTGTCGGGTCCTGGAGTATTCTGTAGGGTTCCAGAGGGGCTCGTAGGGTTCCGTCGAAATCTGTAGGGTTCCCTAGGGGCCCATAGAGTCCCGTAGATTGCCGTAGGGAACTGTAGGGTTGTGTAAGTGCTCGCAGGGGTTGGTAGGAGCTTGTAGGGTTCCATAAGTTTCCAGAGGGTTGTGTAGGGTTCCGTAGGGGCCTGTGGTGTTCCCTAGGGGCCTGTAGAGTCTCGTACGGTTCCGTAGGGGCCTGTGGTGTTCCCTAGGGGCCTGTAGAGTCTCGTACAGTTCCGTAGGGTCCTGTAGGTTTCCATAAGCGCCCGCAGAGGTCTGAAGGGGCCCGTACTGTTCCGTAAGGATCCATAGGGCTCCGTAGAGCTTCGTAGGTTCCCTAGAGGCCTCTGGAGTACCGCAGGAACCAGTAGTGTTCTGTAGGGGCCCGTAGGGTTCCTTCCATAGGAGCTGGCAGTGTTCCGTAGGGTCCTCTAGGGTTGAGTAAGTGCCCGCAGGAGTCTGTAGGAATCCGTGGGATTCTGTAAGGTTCTGCAGGGTTCCGTAGGGGCCCGTAGAGTTCCATAGTGGCTGGTAAAGTTCCCTAGGGCCCTGTACCGTTCCGTAACTGCCTGCAAGGGTCTTTAGGCTTCCGTAGGGGCTGGTAGGGTTCCATAAAGTTCCGTGGGTTCCTGCAGAGTTCTGCAAGTGCCCGCAAGGGCCTGTAGGGGCGCACAGTGTTTCTGCCAGGTTCCGTAGAGTTCCGTAGGGGCCATATTTTTCTGTAGTGGCTGGTAATATTCTGTAGGGGTCTGTAGGGTTCTGTAGGCACCTGCAGTGTTCTGTAGGAGCCCATAGGGTTTTAGTGAGGTTCCGTTGTGTTGCTAAGGGTCTTGTAGAGTGCTGTCGGGTCCTGGAGTATTCTGTAGGGTTCCAGAGGGCCTCATAGGGTTCCATCGAAATCTATAGGGTTCCCTAGGGGCCCATAGAGTCCCGTAGATTGCCGTAGGGACCTGTAGGGTTGTGTAAGTGCCCGCAGAAGTCTGTAGGAGTCTGTGGGATTCTGTAAGGTTCGGGAGGGTTCTTCAGGGTTCCATAGGGGCCGGTAGAGTTCCGTAGTGGCTGGTAAAGTTCCCTAGGGCCCTGTACCGTTCCGCAACTGCCTGCAAGGGTCTTTAGGCTTCCGTAGGGGCTGGTAGGGTTCCATAAAGTTCCGTGGGGCACTGTGGGGTTCTGTATGGACCTGTAGGGTTCCGTAGGGGCCTGTAGGGTTCCGTAGGCACCTGCAGTGTTCTGTAGGAGCCCATAGGGTTTTAGTGAGGTTCCGTTGTGTTGCTAAGGGTCTTGTAGAGTGCTGTCGGGTCCTGGAGTATTCTGTAGGGTTCCAGAGGGGCTGGTAGGGTTCCGTCGAAATCTGTAGGGTTCCCTAGAGGCCCATAGAGTCCCGTAGATTGCCGTAGGGACCTGTAGGGTTGTGTAAGTGCTCGCAGGGGTTGGTAGGAGCTTGTAGGGTTCCATAAGTTTCCAGAGGGTTGTGTAGGGTTCCGTAGGGGCCTGTGGTGTTCCCTAAGGGCCTGTAGAGTCTCGTACGGTTCCGTAGGGGCCTGTGGTGTTCCCTAGGGGCCTGTAGAGTCTCGTACAGTTCCGTAGGGTCCTGTAGGTTTCCATAAGCGCCCGCAGAGGTCTGAAGGGGCCCGTACTGTTCCGTAAGGATCCATAGGGTTCCGTAGAGCTTCGTAGGTTCCCTAGAGGCCTCTGGAGTACCGCAGGAGCCAGTAATGTTCTGTAGGGGCCCGTAGGGTTCCTTCCATAGGAGCTGGCAGTGTTCCGTAGGGTCCTGTAGGGTTGAGTAAGTGCCCGCAGGAGTCTGTAGGAATCCGTGGGATTCTGTAAGGTTCTGCAGGGTTCCGTAGGGGCCCGTAGAGTTCCGTAGTGGCTGGTAAAGTTCCGTAGGGCCCTGTGGGGTTCTGTATGGACCTGTAGGGTTCCGTAGGGGCCTGCAGGGTTCCGTAAGTGCCCGCAGGTGTCTGTACGGGTCTGTAGGGTTCCGTAGGCACCTGCAGTCTTCTGTAGGAGCCCATAGGGTTTTAGTGAGGTTCCGTTGTGTTGCTAAGGGTCTTGTAGAGTGCTGTCGGGTCCTGGAGTATTCTGTAGGGTTCCAGAGGGGCTGGTAGGGTTCCGTCGAAATCTGAAGGGTTCCCTAGGGGCCCGTAGAGTCCCATAGATTTCCGTAGGGGCCTGTAGGGTTGTGTAAGTGCCCGCAGGGGTTGGTAGGAGCTTGTAGGGTGCCATATGTTTCCGGAGGGTTCTGCAGGGTTCCGTAGGGGCCTGTGGTGTTCCCTAGGGGCCTGTAGAGTCTCGTACAGTTCCGTAGGGTCCTGTAGGTTTCCATAAGCGCCCGCAGAGGTCTGAAGGGGCCTGTACTGTTCCGTAAGGATCCATAGGGCTCCGTAGAGCTTCGTAGGTTCCCTAGAGGCCTCTGGAGTACCGCAGGAGCCAGTAGTGTTCTGTAGGGGCCCGTAGGGTTCCTTCCATAGGAGCTGGCAGTGTTCCGTAGGGTCCTCTAGGGTTGAGTAAGTGCCCGCAGGAGTCTGTAGGAATCCGTGGGATTCTGTAAGGTTCTGCAGGGTTCCGTAGGGGCCCGTAGAGTTCCATAGTGGCTGGTAAAGTTCCCTAGGGCCCTGTACCGTTCCGTAACTGCCTGCAAGGGTCTTTAGGCTTCCGTAGGGGCTGGTAGGGTTCCATAAAGTTCCGTGGGTTCCTGCAGAGTTCTGCAAGTGCCCGCAAGGGCCTGTAGGGGCCCACAGTGTTTCTGCCAGGTTCCGTAGAGTTCCGTAGGGGCCATATTTTTCTGTAGTGGCTGGTAATATTCTGTAGGGGTCTGTAGGGTTCTGTAGGCACCTGCAGTGTTCTGTAGGAGCCCATAGGGTTTTAGTGAGGTTCCGTTGTGTTGCTAAGGGTCTTGTAGAGTGCTGTCGGGTCCTGGAGTATTCTGTAGGGTTCCAGAGGGCCTCATAGGGTTCCATCGAAATCTATAGCGTTCCCTAGGGGCCCATAGAGTCCGTAGATTTCCGTAGGGACCTGTAGGGGTTGTGTAAGTGCCCGCAGAAGTCTGTAGGAGTCTGTGGGATTCTGTAAGGTTCGGGAGGGTTCTGCAGGGTTCCGTAGGGGCCCGTAGAGTTCCGTAGTGGCTGGTAAAGTTCCCTAGGGCCCTGTACCGTTCTGTAACTGCCTGCAAGGGTCTTTAGGCTTCCGCAGGGTCTGGTAGGGTTCCATAAAGTTCCGTGGGTTCCTGCAGAGTTCTGCAAGTGCCCGCAAGGGCCTGTAGGGGCCCACAGTGTTTCTGCCAGGTTCCGTAGAGTTCCGTAGGGGCCATATTTTTCTGTAGTGGCTGGTAGTATTCTGTAGGGGTCTGTAGGTTTCCGTAGGCACCTACAGTGTTCTGTAGGAGCCCATAGGGTTTTAGTGAGGTTCCGTTGTGTTGCTAAGGGTCTTGTAGAGTTGCTGTCGGGTCCTGGAGTATTCTGTAGGGTTCCAGAGGGCCTCATAGGGTTCCATCGAAATCTATAGCGTTCCCTAGGGGCCCATAGAGTCCCGTAGATTGCCGTAGGGACCTGTAGGGTTGTGTAAGTGCCCGCAGAAGTCTGTAGGAGTCTGTGGGATTCTGTAAGGTTCGGGAGGGTTCTTCAGGGTTCCATAGGGGCCGGTAGAGTTCCGTAGTGGCTGGTAAAGTTCCCTAGGGCCCTGTACCGTTCCGCAACTGCCTGCAAGGGTCTTTAGGCTTCCGTAGGGGCTGGTAGGGTTCCATAAAGTTCCGTGGGGCACTGTGGGGTTCTGTATGGACCTGTAGGGTTCCGTAGGGGCCTGTAGGGTTCCGTAGGCACCTGCAGTGTTCTGTAGGAGCCCATAGGGTTTTAGTGAGGTTCCGTTGTGTTGCTAAGGGTCTTGTAGAGTGCTGTCGGGTCCTGGAGTATTCTGTAGGGTTCCAGAGGGGCTGGTAGGGTTCCGTCGAAATCTGTAGGGTTCCCTAGAGGCCCATAGAGTCCCGTAGATTGCCGTAGGGACCTGTAGGGTTGTGTAAGTGCTCGCAGGGGTTGGTAGGAGCTTGTAGGGTTCCATAAGTTTCCAGAGGGTTGTGTAGGGTTCCGTAGGGGCCTGTGGTGTTCCCTAAGGGCCTGTAGAGTCTCGTACGGTTCCGTAGGGGCCTGTGGTGTTCCCTAGGGGCCTGTAGAGTCTCGTACAGTTCCGTAGGGTCCTGTAGGTTTCCATAAGCGCCCGCAGAGGTCTGAAGGGGCCCGTACTGTTCCGTAAGGATCCATAGGGTTCCGTAGAGCTTCGTAGGTTCCCTAGAGGCCTCTGGAGTACCGCAGGAGCCAGTAATGTTCTGTAGGGGCCCGTAGGGTTCCTTCCATAGGAGCTGGCAGTGTTCCGTAGGGTCCTGTAGGGTTGAGTAAGTGCCCGCAGGAGTCTGTAGGAATCCGTGGGATTCTGTAAGGTTCTGCAGGGTTCTGTAGGGGCCCGTAGAGTTCCGTAGTGGCTGGTAAAGTTCCGTAGGGCCCTGTGGGGTTCTGTATGGACCTGTAGGGTTCCGTAGGGGCCTGCAGGGTTCCGTAAGTGCCCGCAGGTGTCTGTACGGGTCTGTAGGGTTCCGTAGGCACCTGCAGTCTTCTGTAGGAGCCCATAGGGTTTTAGTGAGGTTCCGTTGTGTTGCTAAGGGTCTTGTAGAGTGCTGTCGGGTCCTGGAGTATTCTGTAGGGTTCCAGAGGGGCTGGTAGGGTTCCGTCGAAATCTGAAGGGTTCCCTAGGGGCCCGTAGAGTCCCATAGATTTCCGTAGGGGCCTGTAGGGTTGTGTAAGTGCCCGCAGGGGTTGGTAGGAGCTTGTAGGGTGCCATATGTTTCCGGAGGGATTTGTAGGGTTCCGTAGGGGCCTGTGGTGTTCCCTAGGGGCCTGTAGAGTCTCGTACAGTTCCGTAGGGTCCTGTAGGTTTCCATAAGCGCCCGCAGAGGTCTGAAGGGGCCCGTACTGTTCCGTAAGGATCCATAGGGCTCCGTAGAGCTTCGTAGGTTCCCTAGAGGCCTCTGGAGTACCGCAGGAGCCAGTAGTGTTCTGTAGGGGCCCGTAGGGTTCCTTCCATAGGAGCTGGCAGTGTTCCGTAGGGTCCTCTAGGGTTGAGTAAGTGCCCGCAGGAGTCTGTAGGAATCCGTGGGATTCTGTAAGGTTCTGCAGGGTTCCGTAGGGGCCCGTAGAGTTCCATAGTGGCTGGTAAAGTTCCCTAGGGCCCTGTACCGTTCCGTAACTGCCTGCAAGGGTCTTTAGGCTTCCGTAGGGGCTGGTAGGGTTCCATAAAGTTCCGTGGGTTCCTGCAGAGTTCTGCAAGTGCCCGCAAGGGCCTGTAGGGGCCCACAGTGTTTCTGCCAGGTTCCGTAGAGTTCCGTAGGGGCCATATTTTTCTGTAGTGGCTGGTAATATTCTGTAGGGGTCTGTAGGGTTCTGTAGGCACCTGCAGTGTTCTGTAGGAGCCCATAGGGTTTTAGTGAGGTTCCGTTGTGTTGCTAAGGGTCTTGTAGAGTGCTGTCGGGTCCTGGAGTATTCTGTAGGGTTCCAGAGGGCCTCATAGGGTTCCATCGAAATCTATAGCGTTCCCTAGGGGCCCATAGAGTCCCGTAGATTTCCGTAGGGACCTGTAGGGTTGTGTAAGTGCCCGCAGAAGTCTGTAGGAGTCTGTGGGATTCTGTAAGGTTCGGGAGGGTTCTGCAGGGTTCCGTAGGGGCCCGTAGAGTTCCGTAGTGGCTGGTAAAGTTCCCTAGGGCCCTGTACCGTTCTGTAACTGCCTGCAAGGGTCTTTAGGCTTCCGCAGGGTCTGGTAGGGTTCCATAAAGTTCCGTGGGTTCCTGCAGAGTTCTGCAAGTGCCCGCAAGGGCCTGTAGGGGCCCACAGTGTTTCTGCCAGGTTCCGTAGAGTTCCGTAGGGGCCATATTTTTCTGTAGTGGCTGGTAGTATTCTGTAGGGGTCTGTAGGTTTCCGTAGGCACCTACAGTGTTCTGTAGGAGCCCATAGGGTTTTAGTGAGGTTCCGTTGTGTTGCTAAGGGTCTTGTAGAGTGCTGTCGGGTCCTGGAGTATTCTGTAGGGTTCCAGAGGGCCTCATAGGGTTCCATCGAAATCTATAGCGTTCCCTAGGGGCCCATAGAGTCCCGTAGATTGCCGTAGGGACCTGTAGGGTTGTGTAAGTGCCCGCAGAAGTCTGTAGGAGTCTGTGGGATTCTGTAAGGTTCGGGAGGGTTCTTCAGGGTTCCATAGGGGCCGGTAGAGTTCCGTAGTGGCTGGTAAAGTTCCCTAGGGCCCTGTACCGTTCCGCAACTGCCTGCAAGGGTCTTTAGGCTTCCGTAGGGGCTGGTAGGGTTCCATAAAGTTCCGTGGGGCACTGTGGGGTTCTGTATGGACCTGTAGGGTTCCGTAGGGGCCTGTAGGGTTCCGTAGGCACCTGCAGTGTTCTGTAGGAGCCCATAGGGTTTTAGTGAGGTTCCGTTGTGTTGCTAAGGGTCTTGTAGAGTGCTGTCGGGTCCTGGAGTATTCTGTAGGGTTCCAGAGGGGCTGGTAGGGTTCCGTCGAAATCTGTAGGGTTCCCTAGAGGCCCATAGAGTCCCGTAGATTGCCGTAGGGACCTGTAGGGTTGTGTAAGTGCTCGCAGGGGTTGGTAGGAGCTTGTAGGGTTCCATAAGTTTCCAGAGGGTTGTGTAGGGTTCCGTAGGGGCCTGTGGTGTTCCCTAAGGGCCTGTAGAGTCTCGTACGGTTCCGTAGGGGCCTGTGGTGTTCCCTAGGGGCCTGTAGAGTCTCGTACAGTTCCGTAGGGTCCTGTAGGTTTCCATAAGCGCCCGCAGAGGTCTGAAGGGGCCCGTACTGTTCCGTAAGGATCCATAGGGTTCCGTAGAGCTTCGTAGGTTCCCTAGAGGCCTCTGGAGTACCGCAGGAGCCAGTAATGTTCTGTAGGGGCCCGTAGGGTTCCTTCCATAGGAGCTGGCAGTGTTCCGTAGGGTCCTGTAGGGTTGAGTAAGTGCCCGCAGGAGTCTGTACGAATCCGTGGGATTCTGTAAGGTTCTGCAGGGTTCTGTAGGGGCCCGTAGAGTTCCGTAGTGGCTGGTAAAGTTCCGTAGGGCCCTGTGGGGTTCTGTATGGACCTGTAGGGTTCCGTAGGGGCCTGCAGGGTTCCGTAAGTGCCCGCAGGTGTCTGTACGGGTCTGTAGGGTTCCGTAGGCACCTGCAGTCTTCTGTAGGAGCCCATAGGGTTTTAGTGAGGTTCCGTTGTGTTGCTAAGGGTCTTGTAGAGTGCTGTCGGGTCCTGGAGTATTCTGTAGGGTTCCAGAGGGGCTGGTAGGGTTCCGTCGAAATCTGAAGGGTTCCCTAGGGGCCCGTAGAGTCCCATAGATTTCCGTAGGGGCCTGTAGGGTTGTGTAAGTGCCCGCAGGGGTTGGTAGGAGCTTGTAGGGTGCCATATGTTTCCGGAGGGATTTGTAGGGTTCCGTAGGGGCCTGTGGTGTTCCCTAGGGGCCTGTAGAGTCTCGTACAGTTCCGTAGGGTCCTGTAGGTTTCCATAAGCGCCCGCAGAGGTCTGAAGGGGCCCGTACTGTTCCGTAAGGATCCATAGGGCTCCGTAGAGCTTCGTAGGTTCCCTAGAGGCCTCTGGAGTACCGCAGGAGCCAGTAGTGTTCTGTAGGGGCCCGTAGGGTTCCTTCCATAGGAGCTGGCAGTGTTCCGTAGGGTCCTCTAGGGTTGAGTAAGTGCCCGCAGGAGTCTGTAGGAATCCGTGGGATTCTGTAAGGTTCTGCAGGGTTCCGTAGGGGCCCGTAGAGTTCCATAGTGGCTGGTAAAGTTCCCTAGGGCCCTGTACCGTTCCGTAACTGCCTGCAAGGGTCTTTAGGCTTCCGTAGGGGCTGGTAGGGTTCCATAAAGTTCCGTGGGTTCCTGCAGAGTTCTGCAAGTGCCCGCAAGGGCCTGTAGGGGCGCACAGTGTTTCTGCCAGGTTCCGTAGAGTTCCGTAGGGGCCATATTTTTCTGTAGTGGCTGGTAATATTCTGTAGGGGTCTGTAGGGTTCTGTAGGCACCTGCAGTGTTCTGTAGGAGCCCATAGGGTTTTAGTGAGGTTCCGTTGTGTTGCTAAGGGTCTTGTAGAGTGCTGTCGGGTCCTGGAGTATTCTGTAGGGTTCCAGAGGGCCTCATAGGGTTCCATCGAAATCTATAGCGTTCCCTAGGGGCCCATAGAGTCCCGTAGATTTCCGTAGGGACCTGTAGGGTTGTGTAAGTGCCCGCAGAAGTCTGTAGGAGTCTGTGGGATTCTGTAAGGTTCGGGAGGGTTCTGCAGGGTTCCGTAGGGGCCCGTAGAGTTCCGTAGTGGCTGGTAAAGTTCCCTAGGGCCCTGTACCGTTCTGTAACTGCCTGCAAGGGTCTTTAGGCTTCCGCAGGGTCTGGTAGGGTTCCATAAAGTTCCGTGGGTTCCTGCAGAGTTCTGCAAGTGCCCGCAAGGGCCTGTAGGGGCCCACAGTGTTTCTGCCAGGTTCCGTAGAGTTCCGTAGGGGCCATATTTTTCTGTAGTGGCTGGTAGTATTCTGTAGGGGTCTGTAGGTTTCCGTAGGCACCTACAGTGTTCTGTAGGAGCCCATAGGGTTTTAGTGAGGTTCCGTTGTGTTGCTAAGGGTCTTGTAGAGTGCTGTCGGGTCCTGGAGTATTCTGTAGGGTTCCAGAGGGCCTCATAGGGTTCCATCGAAATCTATAGCGTTCCCTAGGGGCCCATAGAGTCCCGTAGATTGCCGTAGGGACCTGTAGGGTTGTGTAAGTGCCCGCAGAAGTCTGTAGGAGTCTGTGGGATTCTGTAAGGTTCGGGAGGGTTCTTCAGGGTTCCATAGGGGCCGGTAGAGTTCCGTAGTGGCTGGTAAAGTTCCCTAGGGCCCTGTACCGTTCCGCAACTGCCTGCAAGGGTCTTTAGGCTTCCGTAGGGGCTGGTAGGGTTCCATAAAGTTCCGTGGGGCACTGTGGGGTTCTGTATGGACCTGTAGGGTTCCGTAGGGGCCTGTAGGGTTCCGTAGGCACCTGCAGTGTTCTGTAGGAGCCCATAGGGTTTTAGTGAGGTTCCGTTGTGTTGCTAAGGGTCTTGTAGAGTGCTGTCGGGTCCTGGAGTATTCTGTAGGGTTCCAGAGGGGCTGGTAGGGTTCCGTCGAAATCTGTAGGGTTCCCTAGAGGCCCATAGAGTCCCGTAGATTGCCGTAGGGACCTGTAGGGTTGTCTAAGTGCTCGCAGGGGTTGGTAGGAGCTTGTAGGGTTCCATAAGTTTCCAGAGGGTTGTGTAGGGTTCCGTAGGGGCCTGTGGTGTTCCCTAAGGGCCTGTAGAGTCTCGTACGGTTCCGTAGGGGCCTGTGGTGTTCCCTAGGGGCCTGTAGAGTCTCGTACAGTTCCGTAGGGTCCTGTAGGTTTCCATAAGCGCCCGCAGAGGTCTGAAGGGGCCCGTACTGTTCCGTAAGGATCCATAGGGTTCCGTAGAGCTTCGTAGGTTCCCTAGAGGCCTCTGGAGTACCGCAGGAGCCAGTAATGTTCTGTAGGGGCCCGTAGGGTTCCTTCCATAGGAGCTGGCAGTGTTCCGTAGGGTCCTCTAGGGTTGAGTAAGTGCCCGCAGGAGTCTGTACGAATCCGTGGGATTCTGTAAGGTTCTGCAGGGTTCTGTAGGGGCCCGTAGAGTTCCGTAGTGGCTGGTAAAGTTCCGTAGGGCCCTGTGGGGTTCTGTATGGACCTGTAGGGTTCCGTAGGGGCCTGCAGGGTTCCGTAAGTGCCCGCAGGTGTCTGTACGGGTCTGTAGGGTTCCGTAGGCACCTGCAGTCTTCTGTAGGAGCCCATAGGGTTTTAGTGAGGTTCCGTTGTGTTGCTAAGGGTCTTGTAGAGTGCTGTCGGGTCCTGGAGTATTCTGTAGGGTTCCAGAGGGGCTGGTAGGGTTCCGTCGAAATCTGAAGGGTTCCCTAGGGGCCCGTAGAGTCCCATAGATTTCCGTAGGGGCCTGTAGGGTTGTGTAAGTGCCCGCAGGGGTTGGTAGGAGCTTGTAGGGTGCCATATGTTTCCGGAGGGATTTGTAGGGTTCCGTAGGGGCCTGTGGTGTTCCCTAGGGGCCTGTAGAGTCTCGTACAGTTCCGTAGGGTCCTGTAGGTTTCCATAAGCGCCCGCAGAGGTCTGAAGGGGCCCGTACTGTTCCGTAAGGATCCATAGGGCTCCGTAGAGCTTCGTAGGTTCCCTAGAGGCCTCTGGAGTACCGCAGGAGCCAGTAGTGTTCTGTAGGGGCCCGTAGGGTTCCTTCCATAGGAGCTGGCAGTGTTCCGTAGGGTCCTCTAGGGTTGAGTAAGTGCCCGCAGGAGTCTGTAGGAATCCGTGGGATTCTGTAAGGTTCTGCAGGGTTCCGTAGGGGCCCGTAGAGTTCCATAGTGGCTGGTAAAGTTCCCTAGGGCCCTGTACCGTTCCGTAACTGCCTGCAAGGGTCTTTAGGCTTCCGTAGGGGCTGGTAGGGTTCCATAAAGTTCCGTGGGTTCCTGCAGAGTTCTGCAAGTGCCCGCAAGGGCCTGTAGGGGCGCACAGTGTTTCTGCCAGGTTCCGTAGAGTTCCGTAGGGGCCATATTTTTCTGTAGTGGCTGGTAATATTCTGTAGGGGTCTGTAGGGTTCTGTAGGCACCTGCAGTGTTCTGTAGGAGCCCATAGGGTTTTAGTGAGGTTCCGTTGTGTTGCTAAGGGTCTTGTAGAGTGCTGTCGGGTCCTGGAGTATTCTGTAGGGTTCCAGAGGGCCTCATAGGGTTCCATCGAAATCTATAGGGTTCCCTAGGGGCCCATAGAGTCCCGTAGATTGCCGTAGGGACCTGTAGGGTTGTGTAAGTGCCCGCAGGGGTTGGTAGGAGCTTGTAGGGTGCCATATGTTTCCGGAGGGATTTGTAGGGTTCCGTAGGGGCCTGTGGTGTTCCCTAGGGGCCTGTAGAGTCTCGTACAGTTCCGTAGGGTCCTGTAGGTTTCCATAAGCGCCCGCAGAGGTCTGAAGGGGCCCGTACTGTTCCGTAAGGATCCATAGGGCTCCGTAGAGCTTCGTAGGTTCCCTAGAGGCCTCTGGAGTACCGCAGGAGCCAGTAGTGTTCTGTAGGGGCCCGTAGGGTTCCTTCCATAGGAGCTGGCAGTGTTCCGTAGGGTCCTCTAGGGTTGAGTAAGTGCCCGCAGGAGTCTGTAGGAATCCGTGGGATTCTGTAAGGTTCTGCAGGGTTCCGTAGGGGCCCGTAGAGTTCCATAGTGGCTGGTAAAGTTCCCTAGGGCCCTGTACCGTTCCGTAACTGCCTGCAAGGGTCTTTAGGCTTCCGTAGGGGCTGGTAGGGTTCCATAAAGTTCCGTGGGTTCCTGCAGAGTTCTGCAAGTGCCCGCAAGGGCCTGTAGGGGCCCACAGTGTTTCTGCCAGGTTCCGTAGAGTTCCGTAGGGGCCATATTTTTCTGTAGTGGCTGGTAATATTCTGTAGGGGTCTGTAGGGTTCTGTAGGCACCTGCAGTGTTCTGTAGGAGCCCATAGGGTTTTAGTGAGGTTCCGTTGTGTTGCTAAGGGTCTTGTAGAGTGCTGTCGGGTCCTGGAGTATTCTGTAGGGTTCCAGAGGGCCTCATAGGGTTCCATCGAAATCTATAGGGTTCCCTAGGGGCCCATAGAGTCCCGTAGATTGCCGTAGGGACCTGTAGGGTTGTGTAAGTGCCCGCAGAAGTCTGTAGGAGTCTGTGGGATTCTGTAAGGTTCGGGAGGGTTCTGCAGGGTTCCGTAGGGGCCCGTAGAGTTCCGTAGTGGCTGGTAAAGTTCCCTAGGGCCCTGTACCGTTCTGTAACTGCCTGCAAGGGTCTTTAGGCTTCCGCAGGGTCTGGTAGGGTTCCATAAAGTTCCGTGGGTTCCTGCAGAGTTCTGCAAGTGCCCGCAAGGGCCTGTAGGGGCCCACAGTGTTTCTGCCAGGTTCCGTAGAGTTCCGTAGGGGCCATATTTTTCTGTAGTGGCTGGTAGTATTCTGTAGGGGTCTGTAGGTTTCCGTAGGCACCTACAGTGTTCTGTAGGAGCCCATAGGGTTTTAGTGAGGTTCCGTTGTGTTGCTAAGGGTCTTGTAGAGTGCTGTCGGGTCCTGGAGTATTCTGTAGGGTTCCAGAGGGCCTCATAGGGTTCCATCGAAATCTATAGCGTTCCCTAGGGGCCCATAGAGTCCCGTAGATTGCCGTAGGGACCTGTAGGGTTGTGTAAGTGCCCGCAGAAGTCTGTAGGAGTCTGTGGGATTCTGTAAGGTTCGGGAGGGTTCTTCAGGGTTCCATAGGGGCCGGTAGAGTTCCGTAGTGGCTGGTAAAGTTCCCTAGGGCCCTGTACCGTTCCGCAACTGCCTGCAAGGGTCTTTAGGCTTCCGTAGGGGCTGGTAGGGTTCCATAAAGTTCCGTGGGGCACTGTGGGGTTCTGTATGGACCTGTAGGGTTCCGTAGGGGCCTGTAGGGTTCCGTAGGCACCTGCAGTGTTCTGTAGGAGCCCATAGGGTTTTAGTGAGGTTCCGTTGTGTTGCTAAGGGTCTTGTAGAGTGCTGTCGGGTCCTGGAGTATTCTGTAGGGTTCCAGAGGGGCTGGTAGGGTTCCGTCGAAATCTGTAGGGTTCCCTAGAGGCCCATAGAGTCCCGTAGATTGCCGTAGGGACCTGTAGGGTTGTGTAAGTGCTCGCAGGGGTTGGTAGGAGCTTGTAGGGTTCCATAAGTTTCCAGAGGGTTGTGTAGGGTTCCGTAGGGGCCTGTGGTGTTCCCTAAGGGCCTGTAGAGTCTCGTACGGTTCCGTAGGGGCCTGTGGTGTTCCCTAGGGGCCTGTAGAGTCTCGTACAGTTCCGTAGGGTCCTGTAGGTTTCCATAAGCGCCCGCAGAGGTCTGAAGGGGCCCGTACTGTTCCGTAAGGATCCATAGGGTTCCGTAGAGCTTCGTAGGTTCCCTAGAGGCCTCTGGAGTACCGCAGGAGCCAGTAATGTTCTGTAGGGGCCCGTAGGGTTCCTTCCATAGGAGCTGGCAGTGTTCCGTAGGGTCCTGTAGGGTTGAGTAAGTGCCCGCAGGAGTCTGTAGGAATCCGTGGGATTCTGTAAGGTTCGGGAGGGTTCCGTAGGGGCCCGTAGAGTTCCGTAGTGGCTGGTAAAGTTCCGTAGGGCCCTGTGGGGTTCTGTATGGACCTGTAGGGTTCCGTAGGGGCCTGCAGGGTTCTGTAAGTGCCCGCAGGTGTCTGTACGGGTCTGTAGGGTTCCGTAGGCACCTGCAGTCTTCTGTAGGAGCCCATAGGGTTTTAGTGAGGTTCCGTTGTGTTGCTAAGGGTCTTGTAGAGTGCTGTCGGGTCCTGGAGTATTCTGTAGGGTTCCAGAGGGGCTGGTAGGGTTCCGTCGAAATCTGAAGGGTTCCCTAGGGGCCCGTAGAGTCCCATAGATTTCCGTAGGGGCCTGTAGGGTTGTGTAAGTGCCCGCAGGGGTTGGTAGGAGCTTGTAGGGTGCCATATGTTTCCGGAGGGATTTGTAGGGTTCCGTAGGGGCCTGTGGTGTTCCCTAGGGGCCTGTAGAGTCTCGTACAGTTCCGTAGGGTCCTGTAGGTTTCCATAAGCGCCCGCAGAGGTCTGAAGGGGCCCGTACTGTTCCGTAAGGATCCATAGGGTTCCGTAGAGCTTCGTAGGTTCCCTAGAGGCCTCTGGAGTACCGCAGGAGCCAGTAGTGTTCTGTAGGGGCCCGTAGGGTTCCTTCCATAGGAGCTGGCAGTGTTCCGTAGGGTCCTCTAGGGTTGAGTAAGTGCCCGCAGGAGTCTGTAGGAATCCGTGGGATTCTGTAAGGTTCTGCAGGTTTCCGTAGGGGCCCGTAGAGTTCCGTAGTGGCTGGTAAAGTTCCCTAGGGCCCTGTACCGTTCTGTAACTGCCTGCAAGGGTCTTTAGGCTTCCGTAGGGGCTGGTAGGGTTCCATAAAGTTCCGTGGGTTCCTGCAGAGTTCTGCAAGTGCCCGCAAGGGCCTGTAGGGGCCCACAGTGTTTCTGCCAGGTTCCGTAGAGTTCCGTAGGGGCCATATTTTTCTGTAGTGGCTGGTAGTATTCTGTAGGGGTCTGTAGGTTTCCGTAGGCGCCTACAGTGTTCTGTAGGAGCCCATAGGGTTTTAGTGAGGTTCCGTTGTGTTGCTAAGGGTCTTGTAGAGTGCTGTCGGGTCCTGGAGTATTCTGTAGGGTTCCAGAGGGCCTCATAGGGTTCCATCGAAATCTATAGGGTTCCCTAGGGGCCCATAGAGTCCCGTAGATTTCCGTAGGGACCTGTAGGGTTGTGTAAATGCCCGCAGAAGTCTGTAGGAGTCTGTGGGATTCTGTAAGGTTCGGGAGGGTTCTGCAGGGTTCCGTAGGGGCCCGTAGAGTTCCATAGTGGCTGGTAAAGTTCCCTAGGGCCCTGTACCGTTCCGCAACTGCCTGCAAGGGTCTTTAGGCTTCCGTAGGGGCTGGTAGGGTTCCATAAAGTTCCGTGGGGCACTGTGGGGTTCTGTATGGACCTGTAGGGTTCCGTAGGGGCCTGCAGTGTTCTGTAAGTGCCCGCAGGTGTCTGTAGGGTTCCGTAGGGGTCTGTAGGGTTCCGTAGGCACCTGCAGTGTTCTGTAGGAGCCCATAGGGTTTTAGTGAGGTTCCGTTGTGTTGCTAAGGGTCTTGTAGAGTGCTGTCGGGTCCTGGAGTATTCTGTAGGGTTCCAGAGGGGCTCGTAGGGTTCCGTCGAAATCTGTAGGGTTCCCTAGGGGCCCATAGAGTCCCGTAGATTGCCGTAGGGACCTGTAGGGTTGTGTAAGTGCCCGCAGAAGTCTGTAGGAGTCTGTGGGATTCTGTAAGGTTCGGGAGGGTTCTTCAGGGTTCCATAGGGGCCGGTAGAGTTCCGTAGTGGCTGGTAAAGTTCCCTAGGGCCCTGTACCGTTCCGCAACTGCCTGCAAGGGTCTTTAGGCTTCCGTAGGGGCTGGTAGGGTTCCATAAAGTTCCGTGGGGCACTGTGGGGTTCTGTATGGACCTGTAGGGTTCCGTAGGGGCCTGTAGGGTTCCGTAGGCACCTGCAGTGTTCTGTAGGAGCCCATAGGGTTTTAGTGAGGTTCCGTTGTGTTGCTAAGGGTCTTGTAGAGTGCTGTCGGGTCCTGGAGTATTCTGTAGGGTTCCAGAGGGGCTGGTAGGGTTCCGTCGAAATCTGTAGGGTTCCCTAGAGGCCCATAGAGTCCCGTAGATTGCCGTAGGGACCTGTAGGGTTGTGTAAGTGCTCGCAGGGGTTGGTAGGAGCTTGTAGGGTTCCATAAGTTTCCAGAGGGTTGTGTAGGGTTCCGTAGGGGCCTGTGGTGTTCCCTAAGGGCCTGTAGAGTCTCGTACGGTTCCGTAGGGGCCTGTGGTGTTCCCTAGGGGCCTGTAGAGTCTCGTACAGTTCCGTAGGGTCCTGTAGGTTTCCATAAGCGCCCGCAGAGGTCTGAAGGGGCCCGTACTGTTCCGTAAGGATCCATAGGGTTCCGTAGAGCTTCGTAGGTTCCCTAGAGGCCTCTGGAGTACCGCAGGAGCCAGTAATGTTCTGTAGGGGCCCGTAGGGTTCCTTCCATAGGAGCTGGCAGTGTTCCGTAGGGTCCTGTAGGGTTGAGTAAGTGCCCGCAGGAGTCTGTAGGAATCCGTGGGATTCTGTAAGGTTCTGCAGGGTTCCGTAGGGGCCCGTAGAGTTCCGTAGTGGCTGGTAAAGTTCCGTAGGGCCCTGTGGGGTTCTGTATGGACCTGTAGGGTTCCGTAGGGGCCTGCAGGGTTCCGTAAGTGCCCGCAGGTGTCTGTACGGGTCTGTAGGGTTCCGTAGGCACCTGCAGTCTTCTGTAGGAGCCCATAGGGTTTTAGTGAGGTTCCGTTGTGTTGCTAAGGGTCTTGTAGAGTGCTGTCGGGTCCTGGAGTATTCTGTAGGGTTCCAGAGGGGTTGGTAGGGTTCCGTCGAAATCTGAAGGGTTCCCTAGGGGCCCGTAGAGTCCCATAGATTTCCGTAGGGGCCTGTAGGGTTGTGTAAGTGCCCGCAGGGGTTGGTAGGAGCTTGTAGGGTGCCATATGTTTCCGGAGGGATTTGTAGGGTTCCGTAGGGGCCTGTGGTGTTCCCTAGGGGCCTGTAGAGTCTCGTACAGTTCCGTAGGGTCCTGTAGGTTTCCATAAGCGCCCGCAGAGGTCTGAAGGGGCCCGTACTGTTCCGTAAGGATCCATAGGGTTCCGTAGAGCTTCGTAGGTTCCCTAGAGGCCTCTGGAGTACCGCAGGAGCCAGTAGTGTTCTGTAGGGGCCCGTAGGGTTCCTTCCATAGGAGCTGGCAGTGTTCCGTAGGGTCCTCTAGGGTTGAGTAAGTGCCCGCAGGAGTCTGTAGGAATCCGTGGGATTCTGTAAGGTTCTGCAGGGTTCCGTAGGGGCCCGTAGAGTTCCGTAGTGGCTGGTAAAGTTCCCTAGGGCCCTGTACCGTTCTGTAACTGCCTGCAAGGGTCTTTAGGCTTCCGTAGGGGCTGGTAGGGTTCCATAAAGTTCCGTGGGTTCCTGCAGAGTTCTGCAAGTGCCCGCAAGGGCCTGTAGGGGCCCACAGTGTTTCTGCCAGGTTCCGTAGAGTTCCGTAGGGGCCATATTTTTCTGTAGTGGCTGGTAGTATTCTGTAGGGGTCTGTAGGTTTCCGTAGGCGCCTACAGTGTTCTGTAGGAGCCCATAGGGTTTTAGTGAGGTTCCGTTGTGTTGCTAAGGGTCTTGTAGAGTGCTGTCGGGTCCTGGAGTATTCTGTAGGGTTCCAGAGGGCCTCATAGGGTTCCATCGAAATCTATAGGGTTCCCTAGGGGCCCATAGAGTCCCGTAGATTTCCGTAGGGACCTGTAGGGTTGTGTAAATGCCCGCAGAAGTCTGTAGGAGTCTGTGGGATTCTGTAAGGTTCGGGAGGGTTCTGCAGGGTTCCGTAGGGGCCCGTAGAGTTCCATAGTGGCTGGTAAAGTTCCCTAGGGCCCTGTACCGTTCCGCAACTGCCTGCAAGGGTCTTTAGGCTTCCGTAGGGGCTGGTAGGGTTCCATAAAGTTCCGTGGGGCACTGTGGGGTTCTGTATGGACCTGTAGGGTTCCGTAGGGGCCTGCAGTGTTCTGTAAGTGCCCGCAGGTGTCTGTAGGGTTCCGTAGGGGTCTGTAGGGTTCCGTAGGCACCTGCAGTGTTCTGTAGGAGCCCATAGGGTTTTAGTGAGGTTCCGTTGTGTTGCTAAGGGTCTTGTAGAGTGCTGTCGGGTCCTGGAGTATTCTGTAGGGTTCCAGAGGGGCTGGTAGGGTTCCGTCGAAATCTGTAGGGTTCCCTAGGGGCCCATAGAGTCCCGTAGATTGCCGTAGGGAACTGTAGGGTTGTGTAAGTGCTCGCAGGGGTTTGTAGGAGCTTGTAGGGTTCCTTAAGTTTCCAGAGGGTTGTGTAGGGTTCCGTAGGGGCCTGTGGTGTTCCCTAAGGGCCTGTAGAGTCTCGTACGGTTCCGTAGGGGCCTGTGGTGTTCCCTAGGGGCCTGTAGAGTCTCGTACAGTTCCGTAGGGTCCTGTAGGTTTCCATAAGCGCCCGCAGAGGTCTGAATGGGCCCGTACTGTTCCGTAAGGATCCATAGGGCTCCGTAGAGCTTCGTAGGTTCCCTAGAGGCCTCTGGAGTACCGCAGGAGCCAGTAGTGTTCTGTAGGGGCCCGTAGGGTTCCTTCCATAGGAGCTGGCAGTGTTCCGTAGGGTCCTCTAGGGTTGAGTAAGTGCCCGCAGGAGTCTGTAGGAATCCGTGGGATTCTGTAAGGTTCTGCAGGGTTCCGTAGGGGCCCCTAGAGTTCCGTAGTGGCTGGTAAAGTTCCCTAGGGCCCTGTACCGTTCTGTAACTGCCTGCAAGGGTCTTTAGGCTTCCGTAGGGGCTGGTAGGGTTCCATAAAGTTCCGTGGGTTCCTGCAGAGTTCTGCAAGTGCCCGCAAGGGCCTGTAGGGGCCCACAGTGTTTCTGCCAGGTTCCGTAGAGTTCCGTAGGGGCCATATTTTTCTGTAGTGGCTGGTAGTATTCTGTAGGGGTCTGTAGGGTTCTGTAGGCACCTGCAGTGTTCTGTAGGAGCCCATAGGGTTTTAGTGAGGTTCCGTTGTGTTGCTAAGGGTCTTGTAGAGTGCTGTCGGGTCCTGGAGTATTCTGTAGGGTTCCAGAGGGCCTCATAGGGTTCCATCGAAATCTATAGGGTTCCCTAGGGGCCCATAGAGTCCCGTAGATTGCCGTAGGGACCTGTAGGGTTGTGTAAGTGCCCGCAGAAGTCTGTAGGAGTCTGTGGGATTCTGTAAGGTTCGGGAGGGTTCTGCAGGGTTCCATAGGGGCCCGTAGAGTTCCGTAGTGGCTGGTAAAGTTCCCTAGGGCCCTGTACCGTTCCGCAACTGCCTGCAAGGGTCTTTAGGCTTCCGTAGGGGCTGGTAGGGTTCCATAAAGTTCCGTGGGGCACTGTGGGGTTCTGTATGGACCTGTAGGGTTCCGTAGGGGCCTGTAGGGTTCCGTAGGCACCTGCAGTGTTCTGTAGGAGCCCATAGGGTTTTAGTGAGGTTCCGTTGTGTTGCTAAGGGTCTTGTAGAGTGCTGTCGGGTCCTGGAGTATTCTGTAGGGTTCCAGAGGGGCTGGTAGGGTTCCGTTGAAATCTGTAGGGTTCCCTAGGGGCCCATAGAGTCCCGTAGATTGCCGTAGGGACCTGTAGGGTTGTGTAAGTGCCCGCAGAAGTCTGTAGGAGTCTGTGGGATTCTGTAAGGTTCGGGAGGGTTCTGCAGGGTTCCGTAGGGGCCCGTAGAGTTCCGTAGTGGCTGGTAAAGTTCCCTAGGGCCCTGTACCGTTCTGTAACTGCCTGCAAGGGTCTTTAGGCTTCCGCAGGGGCTGGTAGGGTTCCATAAAGTTCCGTGGGTTCCTGCAGAGTTCTGCAAGTGCCCGCAAGGGCCTGTAGGGGCCCACAGTGTTTCTGCCAGGTTCCGTAGAGTTCCGTAGGGGCCATATTTTTCTGTAGTGGCTGGTAGTATTCTGTAGGGGTCTGTAGGGTTCCGTAGGCACCTGCAGTGTTCTGTAGGAGCCCATAGGGTTTTAGTGAGGTTCCGTTGTGTTGCTAAGGGTCTTGTAGAGTGCTGTCGGGTCCTGGAGTATTCTGTAGGGTTCCAGAGGGCCTCATAGGGTTCCATCGAAATCTATAGGGTTCCCTAGGGGCCCATAGAGTCCCGTAGATTGCCGTAGGGACCTGTAGGGTTGTGTAAGTGCTCGCAGGGGTTGGTAGGAGCTTGTAGGGTTCCATAAGTTTCCAGAGGGTTGTGTAGGGTTCCGTAGGGGCCTGTGGTGTTCCCTAGGGGCCTGTAGAGTCTCGTACGGTTCCGTAGGGGCCTGTGGTGTTCCCTAGGGGCCTGTAGAGTCTCGTACAGTTCCGTAGGGTCCTGTAGGTTTCCATAAGCGCCCGCAGAGGTCTGAAGGGGCCCGTACTGTTCCGTAAGGATCCATAGGGCTCCGTAGAGCTTCGTAGGTTCCCTAGAGGCCTCTGGAGTACCGCAGGAGCCAGTAATGTTCTGTAGGGGCCCGTAGGGTTCCTTCCATAGGAGCTGGCAGTGTTCCGTAGGGTCCTCTAGGGTTGAGTAAGTGCCCGCAGGAGTCTGTAGGAATCTGTGGGATTCTGTAAGGTTCTGCAGGGTTCCGTAGGGGCCCGTAGAGTTCCGTAGTGGCTGGTAAAGTTCCCTAGGGCCCTGTACCGTTCTGTAACTGCCTGCAAGGGTCTTTAGGCTTCCGCAGGGGCTGGTAGGGTTCCATAAAGTTCCGTGGGTTCCTGCAGAGTTCTGCAAGTGCCCGCAAGGGCCTGTAGGGGCCCACAGTGTTTCTGCCAGGTTCCGTAGAGTTCCGTAGGGGCCATATTTTTCTGTAGTGGCTGGTAGTATTCTGTAGGGGTCTGTAAGTTTCCGTAGGCGCCTACAGTGTTCTGTAGGAGCCCATAGGGTTTTAGTGAGGTTCCGTTGTGTTGCTAAGGGTCTTGTAGAGTGCTGTCGGGTCCTGGAGTATTCTGTAGGGTTCCAGAGGGGCTCGTAGGGTTCCATCGAAATCTATAGGGTTCCCTAGGGGCCCATAGAGTCCCGTAGATTTCCGTAGGGACCTGTAGGGTTGTGTAAGTGCCCGCAGAAGTCTGTAGGAGTCTGTGGGATTCTGTAAGGTTCTGGAGGGTTCTGCAGGGTTCCGTAGGGACCCGTAGAGTTCCGTAGTGGCTGGTAAAGTTCCGTAGGGCCCTGTGGGGTTCTGTATGGACCTGTAGGGTTCCGTAGGGTTCCGTAAGTGCCCGCAGGTGTCTGTAGGGTTCCGTAGGGGTCTGTAGGGTTCCGTAGGCACCTGCAGTGTTCTGTAGGAGCCCATAGGGTTTTAGTGAGGTTCCGTTGTGTTGCTAAGGGTCTTGTAGAGTGCTGTCGGGTCCTGGAGTATTCTGTAGGGTTCCAGAGGGCCTCATAGGGTTCCATCGAAATCTATAGGGTTCCCTTGGGGCCCATAGAGTCCCGTAGATTTCCGTAGGGACCTGTAGGGTTGTGTAAGTGCCCGCAGAAGTCTGTAGGAGTCTGTGGGATTCTGTAAGGTTCCGGAGGGTTCTGCAGGGTTCCGTAGGGACCCGTAGAGTTCCGTAGTGGCTGGTAAAGTTCCGTAGAGCCCTGTGGGGTTCTGTATGGACCTGTAGGGTTCCGTAGGGGCCTGCAGGGTTCCGTAAGTGCCCGCAGGTGTCTGTAGGGTTCCGTAGGGGTCTGTAGGTTTCCGTAGGCACCTGCAGTGTTCTGTAGGAGCCCATAGGGTTTTAGTGAGGTTCCGTTGTGTTGCTAAGGGTCTTGTAGAGTGCTGTCGGGTCCTGGAGTATTCTGTAGGGTTCCAGAGGGGCTGGTAGGGTTCCGTCGAAATCTGTAGGGTTCCCTAGGGGCCCATAGAGTCCCGTAGATTTCCGTAGGGGCCTGTAGGGTTATGAAAGTGCCCGCAGGGGTTGGTAGGAGCTTGTAGGGTGCCATATGTTTCCGGAGGGTTGTGTAGGGTTCCGTAGGGGCCTGTGGTGTTCCCTAGGGGCCTGTAGAGTCTCGTACAGTTTCGGTAGGGTCCTGTAGGTTTCCATAAGCGCCCGCAGAGGTCTGAAGGGGCCCGTACTGTTCCGTAAGGATCCATAGGGTTCCGTAGAGCTTCGTAGGTTCCCTAGAGGCCTCTGGAGTACCGTAGGAGCCAGTAGTGTTCCGTAGGGTCCTCTAGGGTTGAGTAAGTGCCCGCAGGAGTCTGTAGGAATCCGTGGGATTCTGTAAGGTTCTGGAGGGTTCTGCAGGGTTCCGTAGGGGCCCGTAGAGTTCCGTAGTGGCTGGTAAAGTTCCCTAGGGCCCTGTACCGTTCTGTAACTGCCTGCAAGGGTCTTTAGGCTTCCGTAGGGGCTGGTAGGGTTCCATAAAGTTCCGTGGGTTCCTGCAGAGTTCTGCAAGTGCCCGCAAGGGCCTGTAGGGGCCCACAGTGTTTCTGCCAGGTTCCGTAGAGTTCCGTAGGGGCCATATTTTTCTGTAGTGGCTGGTAGTATTCTGTAGGGGTCTGTAGGGTTCTGTAGGCACCTGCAGTGTTCTGTAGGAGCCCATAGGGTTTTAGTGAGGTTCCGTTGTGTTGCTAAGGGTCTTGTAGAGTGCTGTCGGGTCCTGGAGTATTCTGTAGGGTTCCAGAGGGCCTCATAGGGTTCCATCGAAATCTATAGGGTTCCCTAGGGGCCCATAGAGTCCCGTAGATTGCCGTAGGGACCTGTAGGGTTGTGTAAGTGCCCGCAGAAGTCTGTAGGAGTCTGTGGGATTCTGTAAGATTCGGGAGGGTTCTGCAGGGTTCCGTAGGGGCCCGTAGAGTTCCGTAGTGGCTGGTAAAGTTCCCTAGGGCCCTGTACCGTTCTGTAACTGCCTGCAAGGGTCTTTAGGCTTCCGCAGGGGCTGGTAGGGTTCCATAAAGTTCCGTGGGTTCCTGCAGAGTTCTGCAAGTGCCCGCAAGGGCCTGTAGGGGCGCACAGTGTTTCTGCCAGGTTCCGTAGAGTTCCGTAGGGGCCATATTTTTCTGTAGTGGCTGGTAGTATTCTGTAGGGGTCTGTAGGGTTCCGTAGGCACCTGCAGTGTTCTGTAGGAGCCCATAGGGTTTTAGTGAGGTTCCGTTGTGTTGCTAAGGGTCTTGTAGAGTGCTGTCGGGTCCTGGAGTATTCTGTAGGGTTCCAGAGGGCCTCATAGGGTTCCATCGAAATCTATAGGGTTCCCTAGGGGCCCATAGAGTCCCGTAGATTGCCGTAGGGACCTGTAGGGTTGTGTAAGTGCTCGCAGGGGTTGGTAGGAGCTTGTAGGGTTCCATAAGTTTCCAGAGGGTTGTGTAGGGTTCCGTAGGGGCCTGTGGTGTTCCCTAGGGGCCTGTAGAGTCTCGTACGGTTCCGTAGGGGCCTGTGGTGTTCCCTAGGGGCCTGTAGAGTCTCGTACAGTTCCGTAGGGTCCTGTAGGTTTCCATAAGCGCCCGCAGAGGTCTGAATGGGCCCGTACTGTTCCGTAAGGATCCATAGGGCTCCGTAGAGCTTCGTAGGTTCCCTAGAGGCCTCTGGAGTACCGCAGGAGCCAGTAATGTTCTGTAGGGGCCCGTAGGGTTCCTTCCATAGGAGCTGGCAGTGTTCCGTAGGGTCCTCTAGGGTTGAGTAAGTGCCCGCAGGAGTCTGTAGGAATCTGTGGGATTCTGTAAGGTTCTGCAGGGTTCCGTAGGGGCCCGTAGAGTTCCGTAGTGGCTGGTAAAGTTCCCTAGGGCCCTGTACCGTTCTGTAACTGCCTGCAAGGGTCTTTAGGCTTCCGCAGGGGCTGGTAGGGTTCCATAAAGTTCCGTGGGTTCCTGCAGAGTTCTGCAAGTGCCCGCAAGGGCCTGTAGGGGCCCACAGTGTTTCTGCCAGGTTCCGTAGAGTTCCGTAGGGGCCATATTTTTCTGTAGTGGCTGGTAGTATTCTGTAGGGGTCTGTAGGTTTCCGTAGGCACCTGCAGTGTTCTGTAGGAGCCCATAGGGTTTTAGTGAGGTTCCGTTGTGTTGCTAAGGGTCTTGTAGAGTGCTGTCGGGTCCTGGAGTATTCTGTAGGGTTCCAGAGGGCCTCATAGGGTTCCATCGAAATCTATAGGGTTCCCTAGGGGCCCATAGAGTCCCGTAGATTGCCGTAGGGACCTGTAGGGTTGTGTAAGTGCTCGCAGGGGTTGGTAGGAGCTTGTAGGGTTCCATAAGTTTCCAGAGGGTTGTGTAGGGTTCCGTAGGGGCCTGTGGTGTTCCCTAGGGGCCTGTAGAGTCTCGTACGGTTCCGTAGGGGCCTGTGGTGTTCCCTAGGGGCCTGTAGAGTCTCGTACAGTTCCGTAGGGTCCTGTAGGTTTCCATAAGCGCCCGCAGAGGTCTGAATGGGCCCGTACTGTTCCGTAAGGATCCATAGGGCTCCGTAGAGCTTCGTAGGTTCCCTAGAGGCCTCTGGAGTACCGCAGGAGCCAGTAATGTTCTGTAGGGGCCCGTAGGGTTCCTTCCATAGGAGCTGGCAGTGTTCCGTAGGGTCCTCTAGGGTTGAGTAAGTGCCCGCAGGAGTCTGTAGGAATCTGTGGGATTCTGTAAGGTTCTGCAGGGTTCCGTAGGGGCCCGTAGAGTTCCGTAGTGGCTGGTAAAGTTCCCTAGGGCCCTGTACCGTTCTGTAACTGCCTGCAAGGGTCTTTAGGCTTCCGCAGGGGCTGGTAGGGTTCCATAAAGTTCCGTGGGTTCCTGCAGAGTTCTGCAAGTGCCCGCAAGGGCCTGTAGGGGCGCACAGTGTTTCTGCCAGGTTCCGTAGAGTTCCGTAGGGGCCATATTTTTCTGTAGTGGCTGGTAGTATTCTGTAGGGGTCTGTAGGTTTCCGTAGGCACCTACAGTGTTCTGTAGGAGCCCATAGGGTTTTAGTGAGGTTCCATTGTGTTGCTAAGGGTCTTGTAGAGTGCTGTCGGGTCCTGGAGTATTCTGTAGGGTTCCAGAGGGGCTGGTAGGGTTCCATCGAAATCTATAGGGTTCCCTAGGGGCCCATAGAGTCCCGTAGATTTCCGTAGGGACCTGTAGGGTTGTGTAAGTGCCCGCAGAAGTCTGTAGGAGCTTGTAGGGTTCCATAAGTTTCCAGAGGGTTGTGTAGGGTTCCGTAGGGGCCTGTGGTGTTCCCTAAGGGCCTGTAGAGTCTCGTACGGTTCCGTAGGGGCCTGTGGTGTTCCCTAGGGGCCTGTAGAGTCTCGTACAGTTCCGTAGGGTCCTGTAGGTTTCCATAAGCGCCCGCAGAGGTCTGAAGGGGCCCGTACTGTTCCGTAAGGATCCATAGGGCTCCGTAGAGCTTCGTAGGTTCCCTAGAGGCCTCTGGAGTACCGCAGGAGCCAGTAGTGTTCTGTAGGGGCCCGTAGGGTTCCTTCCATAGGAGCTGGCAGTGTTCCGTAGGGTCCTCTAGGGTTGAGTAAGTGCCCGCAGAAGTCTGTAGGAATCCGTGGGATTCTGTAAGGTTCTGCAGGGTTCCGTAGGGGCCCGTAGAGTTCCGTAGTGGCTGGTAAAGTTCCGTAGGGCCCTGTGGGGTTCTGTATGGACCTGTAGGGTTCCGTAGGGGCCTGCAGGGTTCCGTAAGTGCCCGCAGGTGTCTGTAGGGTTCCGTAGGGGTCTGTAGGGTTCCGTAGGCACCTGCAGTGTTCTGTAGGAGCCCATAGGGTTTTAGTGAGGTTCCGTTGTGTTGCTAAGGGTCTTGTAGAGTGCTGTCGGGTCCTGGAGTATTCTGTAGGGTTCCAGAGGGGCTGGTAGGGTTCCGTCGAAATCTGTAGGGTTCCCTAGGGGCCCATAGAGTCCCGTAGATTGCCGTAGGGACCTGTAGGGTTGTGTAAGTGCCCGCAGAAGTCTGTAGGAGCTTGTAGGGTTCCATAAGTTTCCAGAGGGTTGTGTAGGGTTCCGTAGGGGCCTGTGGTGTTCCCTAAGGGCCTGTAGAGTCTCGTACAGTTCCGTAGGGGCCTGTGGTGTTCCCTAGGGGCCTGTAGAGTCTCGTACAGTTTTGTAGGGTCCTGTAGGTTTCCATAAGCGCCCGCAGAGGTCTGAATGGGCCCGTACTGTTCCGTAAGGATCCATAGGGCTCCGTAGAGCTTCGTAGGTTCCCTAGAGGCCTCTGGAGTACCGCAGGAGCCAGTAGTGTTCTGTAGGGGCCCGTAGGGTTCCTTCCATAGGAGCTGGCAGTGTTCCGTAGGGTCCTCTAGGGTTGAGTAAGTGCCCGCAGAAGTCTGTAGGAATCCGTGGGATTCTGTAAGGTTCTGCAGGGTTCTGTAGGGGCCCGTAGAGTTCCGTAGTGGCTGGTAAAGTTCCGTAGGGCCCTGTGGGGTTCTGTATGGACCTGTAGGGTTCCGTAGGGGCCTGCAGGGTTCCGTAAGTGCCCGCAGGTGTCTGTAGGGTTCCGTAGGGGTCTGTAGGGTTCCGTAGGCACCTGCAGTGTTCTGTAGGAGCCCATAGGGTTTTAGTGAGGTTCCGTTGTGTTGCTAAGGGTCTTGTAGAGTGCTGTCGGGTCCTGGAGTATTCTGTAGGGTTCCAGAGGGGCTGGTAGGGTTCCGTCGAAATCTGTAGGGTTCCCTAGGGGCCCATAGAGTCCCGTAGATTGCCGTAGGGGCCTGTAGGGTTATGAAAGTGCCCGCAGGGGTTGGTAGGAGCTTGTAGGGTGCCATATGTTTCCGGAGGGTTGTGTAGGGTTCCGTAGGGGCCTGTGGTGTTCCCTAGGGGCCTGTAGAGTCTCGTACAGTTTCGGTAGGGTCCTGTAGGTTTCCATAAGCGCCCGCAGAGGTCTGAAGGGGCCCGTACTGTTCCGTAAGGATCCATAGGGTTCCGTAGAGCTTCGTAGGTTCCCTAGAGGCCTCTGGAGTACCGTAGGAGCCAGTAGTGTTCCGTAGGGTCCTCTAGGGTTGAGTAAGTGCCCGCAGGAGTCTGTAGGAATCCGTGGGATTCTGTAAGGTTCTGGAGGGTTCTGCAGGGTTCCGTAGGGGCCCGTAGAGTTCCGTAGTGGCTGGTAAAGTTCCCTAGGGCCCTGTACCGTTCTGTAACTGCCTGCAAGGGTCTTTAGGCTTCCGTAGGGGCTGGTAGGGTTCCATAAAGTTCCGTGGGTTCCTGCAGAGTTCTGCAAGTGCCCGCAAGGGCCTGTAGGGGCCCACAGTGTTTCTGCCAGGTTCCGTAGAGTTCCGTAGGGGCCATATTTTTCTGTAGTGGCTGGTAGTATTCTGTAGGGGTCTGTAGGGTTCTGTAGGCACCTGCAGTGTTCTGTAGGAGCCCATAGGGTTTTAGTGAGGTTCCGTTGTGTTGCTAAGGGTCTTGTAGAGTGCTGTCGGGTCCTGGAGTATTCTGTAGGGTTCCAGAGGGCCTCATAGGGTTCCATCGAAATCTATAGGGTTCCCTAGGGGCCCATAGAGTCCCGTAGATTGCCGTAGGGACCTGTAGGGTTGTGTAAGTGCCCGCAGAAGTCTGTAGGAGTCTGTGGGATTCTGTAAGATTCGGGAGGGTTCTGCAGGGTTCCGTAGGGGCCCGTAGAGTTCCGTAGTGGCTGGTAAAGTTCCCTAGGGCCCTGTACCGTTCTGTAACTGCCTGCAAGGGTCTTTAGGCTTCCGCAGGGGCTGGTAGGGTTCCATAAAGTTCCGTGGGTTCCTGCAGAGTTCTGCAAGTGCCCGCAAGGGCCTGTAGGGGCGCACAGTGTTTCTGCCAGGTTCCGTAGAGTTCCGTAGGGGCCATATTTTTCTGTAGTGGCTGGTAGTATTCTGTAGGGGTCTGTAGGGTTCCGTAGGCACCTGCAGTGTTCTGTAGGAGCCCATAGGGTTTTAGTGAGGTTCCGTTGTGTTGCTAAGGGTCTTGTAGAGTGCTGTCGGGTCCTGGAGTATTCTGTAGGGTTCCAGAGGGCCTCATAGGGTTCCATCGAAATCTATAGGGTTCCCTAGGGGCCCATAGAGTCCCGTAGATTGCCGTAGGGACCTGTAGGGTTGTGTAAGTGCTCGCAGGGGTTGGTAGGAGCTTGTAGGGTTCCATAAGTTTCCAGAGGGTTGTGTAGGGTTCCGTAGGGGCCTGTGGTGTTCCCTAGGGGCCTGTAGAGTCTCGTACGGTTCCGTAGGGGCCTGTGGTGTTCCCTAGGGGCCTGTAGAGTCTCGTACGGTTCCGTAGGGTCCTGTAGGTTTCCATAAGCGCCCGCAGAGGTCTGAATGGGCCCGTACTGTTCCGTAAGGATCCATAGGGCTCCGTAGAGCTTCGTAGGTTCCCTAGAGGCCTCTGGAGTACCGCAGGAGCCAGTAATGTTCTGTAGGGGCCCGTAGGGTTCCTTCCATAGGAGCTGGCAGTGTTCCGTAGGGTCCTCTAGGGTTGAGTAAGTGCCCGCAGGAGTCTGTAGGAATCTGTGGGATTCTGTAAGGTTCTGCAGGGTTCCGTAGGGGCCCGTAGAGTTCCGTAGTGGCTGGTAAAGTTCCCTAGGGCCCTGTACCGTTCTGTAACTGCCTGCAAGGGTCTTTAGGCTTCCGCAGGGGCTGGTAGGGTTCCATAAAGTTCCGTGGGTTCCTGCAGAGTTCTGCAAGTGCCCGCAAGGGCCTGTAGGGGCCCACAGTGTTTCTGCCAGGTTCCGTAGAGTTCCGTAGGGGCCATATTTTTCTGTAGTGGCTGGTAGTATTCTGTAGGGGTCTGTAGGTTTCCGTAGGCACCTGCAGTGTTCTGTAGGAGCCCATAGGGTTTTAGTGAGGTTCCGTTGTGTTGCTAAGGGTCTTGTAGAGTGCTGTCGGGTCCTGGAGTATTCTGTAGGGTTCCAGAGGGCCTCATAGGGTTCCATCGAAATCTATAGGGTTCCCTAGGGGCCCATAGAGTCCCGTAGATTGCCGTAGGGACCTGTAGGGTTGTGTAAGTGCTCGCAGGGGTTGGTAGGAGCTTGTAGGGTTCCATAAGTTTCCAGAGGGTTGTGTAGGGTTCCGTAGGGGCCTGTGGTGTTCCCTAGGGGCCTGTAGAGTCTCGTACGGTTCCGTAGGGGCCTGTGGTGTTCCCTAGGGGCCTGTAGAGTCTCGTACAGTTCCGTAGGGTCCTGTAGGTTTCCATAAGCGCCCGCAGAGGTCTGAATGGGCCCGTACTGTTCCGTAAGGATCCATAGGGCTCCGTAGAGCTTCGTAGGTTCCCTAGAGGCCTCTGGAGTACCGCAGGAGCCAGTAATGTTCTGTAGGGGCCCGTAGGGTTCCTTCCATAGGAGCTGGCAGTGTTCCGTAGGGTCCTCTAGGGTTGAGTAAGTGCCCGCAGGAGTCTGTAGGAATCTGTGGGATTCTGTAAGGTTCTGCAGGGTTCCGTAGGGGCCCGTAGAGTTCCGTAGTGGCTGGTAAAGTTCCGTAGGGCCCTGTGGGGTTCTGTATGGACCTGTAGGGTTCCGTAGGGGCCTGCAGGGTTCCGTAAGTGCCCGCAGGTGTCTGTAGGGTTCCGTAGGGGTCTGTAGGGTTCCGTAGGCACCTGCAGTGTTCTGTAGGAGCCCATAGGGTTTTAGTGAGGTTCCGTTGTGTTGCTAAGGGTCTTGTAGAGTGCTGTCGGGTCCTGGAGTATTCTGTAGGGTTCCAGAGGGGCTGGTAGGGTTCCGTCGAAATCTGTAGGGTTCCCTAGGGGCCCATAGAGTCCCGTAGATTGCCGTAGGGACCTGTAGGGTTGTGTAAGTGCCCGCAGAAGTCTGTAGGAGCTTGTAGGGTTCCATAAGTTTCCAGAGGGTTGTGTAGGGTTCCGTAGGGGCCTGTGGTGTTCCCTAAGGGCCTGTAGAGTCTCGTACAGTTCCGTAGGGGCCTGTGGTGTTCCCTAGGGGCCTGTAGAGTCTCGTACAGTTTTGTAGGGTCCTGTAGGTTTCCATAAGCGCCCGCAGAGGTCTGAATGGGCCCGTACTGTTCCGTAAGGATCCATAGGGCTCCGTAGAGCTTCGTAGGTTCCCTAGAGGCCTCTGGAGTACCGCAGGAGCCAGTAGTGTTCTGTAGGGGCCCGTAGGGTTCCTTCCATAGGAGCTGGCAGTGTTCCGTAGGGTCCTCTAGGGTTGAGTAAGTGCCCGCAGAAGTCTGTAGGAATCCGTGGGATTCTGTAAGGTTCTGCAGGGTTCTGTAGGGGCCCGTAGAGTTCCGTAGTGGCTGGTAAAGTTCCGTAGGGCCCTGTGGGGTTCTGTATGGACCTGTAGGCTTCCGTAGGGGCCTGCAGGGTTCCGTAAGTGCCCGCAGGTGTCTGTAGGGTTCCGTAGGGGTCTGTAGGGTTCCGTAGGCACCTGCAGTGTTCTGTAGGAGCCCATAGGGTTTTAGTGAGGTTCCGTTGTGTTGCTAAGGGTCTTGTAGAGTGCTGTCGGGTCCTGGAGTATTCTGTAGGGTTCCAGAGGGGCTCGTAGGGTTCCATCGAAATCTATAGGGTTCCCTAGGGGCCCATAGAGTCCCGTAGATTTCCGTAGGGGCCTGTAGGGTTATGAAAGTGCCCGCAGGGGTTGGTAGGAGCTTGTAGGGTGCCATATGTTTCCGGAGGGTTGTGTAGGGTTCCGTAGGGGCCTGTGGTGTTCCCTAGGGGCCTGTAGAGTCTCGTACAGTTTCGGTAGGGTCCTGTAGGTTTCCATAAGCGCCCGCAGAGGTCTGAAGGGGCCCGTACTGTTCCGTAAGGATCCATAGGGTTCCGTAGAGCTTCGTAGGTTCCCTAGAGGCCTGTGGAGTACCGTAGGAGCCAGTAGTGTTCCGTAGGGTCCTCTAGGGTTGAGTAAGTGCCCGCAGGAGTCTGTAGGAATCCGTGGGATTCTGTAAGGTTCTGCAGGGTTCTGCAGGGTTCCGTAGGGGCCCGTAGAGTTCCGTAGTGGCTGGTAAAGTTCCCTAGGGCCCTGTACCGTTCTGTAACTGCCTGCAAGGGTCTTTAGGCTTCCGTAGGGGCTGGTAGGGTTCCATAAAGTTCCGTGGGTTCCTGCAGAGTTCTGCAAGTGCCCGCAAGGGCCTGTAGGGGCCCACAGTGTTTCTGCCAGGTTCCGTAGAGTTCCGTAGGGGCCATATTTTTCTGTAGTGGCTGGTAATATTCTGTAGGGGTCTGTAGGGTTCTGTAGGCACCTGCAGTGTTCTGTAGGAGCCCATAGGGTTTTAGTGAGGTTCCGTTGTGTTGCTAAGGGTCTTGTAGAGTGCTGTCGGGTCCTGGAGTATTCTGTAGGGTTCCAGAGGGGCTGGTAGGGTTCCGTCGAAATCTGTAGGGTTCCCTAGGGGCCCATAGAGTCCCGTAGATTGCCGTAGGGACCTGTAGGGTTATGTAAGTGCCCGCAGGGGTTGGTAGGAGCTTGTAGGGTGCCATATGTTTCCGGAGGGTTGTGTAGGGTTCCGTAGGGGCCTGTGGTGTTCCCTAGGGGCCTGTAGAGTCTCGTACGGTTCCGTAGGGGCCTGTGGTGTTCCCTAGGGGCCTGTAGAGTCTCGTACAGTTCCGTAGGGTCCTGTAGGTTTCCATAAGCGCCCGCAGAGGTCTGAATGGGCCCGTACTGTTCCGTAAGGATCCATAGGGCTCCGTAGAGCTTCGTAGGTTCCCTAGAGGCCTCTGGAGTACCGCAGGAGCCAGTAATGTTCTGTAGGGGCCCGTAGGGTTCCTTCCATAGGAGCTGGCAGTGTTCCGTAGGGTCCTCTAGGGTTGAGTAAGTGCCCGCAGGAGTCTGTAGGAATCTGTGGGATTCTGTAAGGTTCTGCAGGGTTCCGTAGGGGCCCGTAGAGTTCCGTAGTGGCTGGTAAAGTTCCGTAGGGCCCTGTGGGGTTCTGTATGGACCTGTAGGGTTCCGTAGGGGCCTGCAGGGTTCCGTAAGTGCCCGCAGGTGTCTGTAGGGTTCCGTAGGGGTCTGTAGGGTTCCGTAGGCACCTGCAGTGTTCTGTAGGAGCCCATAGGGTTTTAGTGAGGTTCCGTTGTGTTGCTAAGGGTCTTGTAGAGTGCTGTCGGGTCCTGGAGTATTCTGTAGGGTTCCAGAGGGGCTGGTAGGGTTCCGTCGAAATCTGTAGGGTTCCCTAGGGGCCCATAGAGTCCCGTAGATTGCCGTAGGGACCTGTAGGGTTGTGTAAGTGCCCGCAGAAGTCTGTAGGAGCTTGTAGGGTTCCATAAGTTTCCAGAGGGTTGTGTAGGGTTCCGTAGGGGCCTGTGGTGTTCCCTAAGGGCCTGTAGAGTCTCGTACAGTTCCGTAGGGGCCTGTGGTGTTCCCTAGGGGCCTGTAGAGTCTCGTACAGTTTTGTAGGGTCCTGTAGGTTTCCATAAGCGCCCGCAGAGGTCTGAATGGGCCCGTACTGTTCCGTAAGGATCCATAGGGCTCCGTAGAGCTTCGTAGGTTCCCTAGAGGCCTCTGGAGTACCGCAGGAGCCAGTAGTGTTCTGTAGGGGCCCGTAGGGTTCCTTCCATAGGAGCTGGCAGTGTTCCGTAGGGTCCTCTAGGGTTGAGTAAGTGCCCGCAGAAGTCTGTAGGAATCCGTGGGATTCTGTAAGGTTCTGCAGGGTTCTGTAGGGGCCCGTAGAGTTCCGTAGTGGCTGGTAAAGTTCCGTAGGGCCCTGTGGGGTTCTGTATGGACCTGTAGGCTTCCGTAGGGGCCTGCAGGGTTCCGTAAGTGCCCGCAGGTGTCTGTAGGGTTCCGTAGGGGTCTGTAGGGTTCCGTAGGCACCTGCAGTGTTCTGTAGGAGCCCATAGGGTTTTAGTGAGGTTCCGTTGTGTTGCTAAGGGTCTTGTAGAGTGCTGTCGGGTCCTGGAGTATTCTGTAGGGTTCCAGAGGGGCTCGTAGGGTTCCATCGAAATCTATAGGGTTCCCTAGGGGCCCATAGAGTCCCGTAGATTTCCGTAGGGGCCTGTAGGGTTATGAAAGTGCCCGCAGGGGTTGGTAGGAGCTTGTAGGGTGCCATATGTTTCCGGAGGGTTGTGTAGGGTTCCGTAGGGGCCTGTGGTGTTCCCTAGGGGCCTGTAGAGTCTCGTACAGTTTCGGTAGGGTCCTGTAGGTTTCCATAAGCGCCCGCAGAGGTCTGAAGGGGCCCGTACTGTTCCGTAAGGATCCATAGGGTTCCGTAGAGCTTCGTAGGTTCCCTAGAGGCCTGTGGAGTACCGTAGGAGCCAGTAGTGTTCCGTAGGGTCCTCTAGGGTTGAGTAAGTGCCCGCAGGAGTCTGTAGGAATCCGTGGGATTCTGTAAGGTTCTGCAGGGTTCTGCAGGGTTCCGTAGGGGCCCGTAGAGTTCCGTAGTGGCTGGTAAAGTTCCCTAGGGCCCTGTACCGTTCTGTAACTGCCTGCAAGGGTCTTTAGGCTTCCGTAGGGGCTGGTAGGGTTCCATAAAGTTCCGTGGGTTCCTGCAGAGTTCTGCAAGTGCCCGCAAGGGCCTGTAGGGGCCCACAGTGTTTCTGCCAGGTTCCGTAGAGTTCCGTAGGGGCCATATTTTTCTGTAGTGGCTGGTAATATTCTGTAGGGGTCTGTAGGGTTCTGTAGGCACCTGCAGTGTTCTGTAGGAGCCCATAGGGTTTTAGTGAGGTTCCGTTGTGTTGCTAAGGGTCTTGTAGAGTGCTGTCGGGTCCTGGAGTATTCTGTAGGGTTCCAGAGGGCCTCATAGGGTTCCATCGAAATCTATAGGGTTCCCTAGGGGCCCATAGAGTCCCGTAGATTGCCGTAGGGACCTGTAGGGTTGTGTAAGTGCTCGCAGGGGTTGGTAGGAGCTTGTAGGGTTCCATAAGTTTCCAGAGGGTTGTGTAGGGTTCCGTAGGGGCCTGTGGTGTTCCCTAGGGGCCTGTAGAGTCTCGTACGGTTCCGTAGGGGCCTGTGGTGTTCCCTAGGGGCCTGTAGAGTCTCGTACAGTTCCGTAGGGTCCTGTAGGTTTCCATAAGCGCCCGCAGAGGTCTGAATGGGCCCGTACTGTTCCGTAAGGATCCATAGGGCTCCGTAGAGCTTCGTAGGTTCCCTAGAGGCCTCTGGAGTACCGCAGGAGCCAGTAATGTTCTGTAGGGGCCCGTAGGGTTCCTTCCATAGGAGCTGGCAGTGTTCCGTAGGGTCCTCTAGGGTTGAGTAAGTGCCCGCAGGAGTCTGTAGGAATCTGTGGGATTCTGTAAGGTTCTGCAGGGTTCCGTAGGGGCCCGTAGAGTTCCGTAGTGGCTGGTAAAGTTCCCTAGGGCCCTGTACCGTTCTGTAACTGCCTGCAAGGGTCTTTAGGCTTCCGTAGGGGCTGGTAGGGTTCCATAAAGTTCCGTGGGTTCCTGCAGAGTTCTGCAAGTGCCCGCAAGGGCCTGTAGGGGCCCACAGTGTTTCTGCCAGGTTCCGTAGAGTTCCGTAGGGGCCATATTTTTCTGTAGTGGCTGGTAATATTCTGTAGGGGTCTGTAGGGTTCTGTAGGCACCTGCAGTGTTCTGTAGGAGCCCATAGGGTTTTAGTGAGGTTCCGTTGTGTTGCTAAGGGTCTTGTAGAGTGCTGTCGGGTCCTGGAGTATTCTGTAGGGTTCCAGAGGGCCTCATAGGGTTCCATCGAAATCTATAGGGTTCCCTAGGGGCCCATAGAGTCCCGTAGATTGCCGTAGGGACCTGTAGGGTTGTGTAAGTGCTCGCAGGGGTTGGTAGGAGCTTGTAGGGTTCCATAAGTTTCCAGAGGGTTGTGTAGGGTTCCGTAGGGGCCTGTGGTGTTCCCTAGGGGCCTGTAGAGTCTCGTACGGTTCCGTAGGGGCCTGTGGTGTTCCCTAGGGGCCTGTAGAGTCTCGTACAGTTCCGTAGGGTCCTGTAGGTTTCCATAAGCGCCCGCAGAGGTCTGAATGGGCCCGTACTGTTCCGTAAGGATCCATAGGGCTCCGTAGAGCTTCGTAGGTTCCCTAGAGGCCTCTGGAGTACCGCAGGAGCCAGTAATGTTCTGTAGGGGCCCGTAGGGTTCCTTCCATAGGAGCTGGCAGTGTTCCGTAGGGTCCTCTAGGGTTGAGTAAGTGCCCGCAGGAGTCTGTAGGAATCTGTGGGATTCTGTAAGGTTCTGCAGGGTTCCGTAGGGGCCCGTAGAGTTCCGTAGTGGCTGGTAAAGTTCCCTAGGGCCCTGTACCGTTCTGTAACTGCCTGCAAGGGTCTTTAGGCTTCCTCAGGGGCTGGTAGGGTTCCATAAAGTTCCGTGGGTTCCTGCAGAGTTCTGCAAGTGCCCGCAAGGGCCTGTAGGGGCCCACAGTGTTTCTGCCAGGTTCCGTAGAGTTCCGTAGGGGCCATATTTTTCTGTAGTGGCTGGTAGTATTCTGTAGGGGTCTGTAGGTTTCCGTAGGCACCTGCAGTGTTCTGTAGGAGCCCATAGGGTTTTAGTGAGGTTCCGTTGTGTTGCTAAGGGTCTTGTAGAGTGCTGTCGGGTCCTGGAGTATTCTGTAGGGTTCCAGAGGGCCTCATAGGGTTCCATCGAAATCTATAGGGTTCCCTAGGGGCCCATAGAGTCCCGTAGATTGCCGTAGGGACCTGTAGGGTTGTGTAAGTGCTCGCAGGGGTTGGTAGGAGCTTGTAGGGTTCCATAAGTTTCCAGAGGGTTGTGTAGGGTTCCGTAGGGGCCTGTGGTGTTCCCTAGGGGCCTGTAGAGTCTCGTACGGTTCCGTAGGGGCCTGTGGTGTTCCCTAGGGGCCTGTAGAGTCTCGTACAGTTCCGTAGGGTCCTGTAGGTTTCCATAAGCGCCCGCAGAGGTCTGAAGGGGCCCGTACTGTTCCGTAAGGATCCATAGGGCTCCGTAGAGCTTCGTAGGTTCCCTAGAGGCCTCTGGAGTACCGCAGGAGCCAGTAATGTTCTGTAGGGGCCCGTAGGGTTCCTTCCATAGGAGCTGGCAGTGTTCCGTAGGGTCCTCTAGGGTTGAGTAAGTGCCCGCAGGAGTCTGTAGGAATCTGTGGGATTCTGTAAGGTTCTGCAGGGTTCCGTAGGGGCCCGTAGAGTTCCGTAGTGGCTGGTAAAGTTCCCTAGGGCCCTGTACCGTTCTGTAACTGCCTGCAAGGGTCTTTAGGCTTCCGCAGGGGCTGGTAGGGTTCCATAAAGTTCCGTGGGTTCCTGCAGAGTTCTGCAAGTGCCCGCAAGGGCCTGTAGGGGCGCACAGTGTTTCTGCCAGGTTCCGTAGAGTTCCGTAGGGGCCATATTTTTCTGTAGTGGCTGGTAGTATTCTGTAGGGGTCTGTAGGTTTCCGTAGGCACCTACAGTGTTCTGTAGGAGCCCATAGGGTTTTAGTGAGGTTCCGTTGTGTTGCTAAGGGTCTTGTAGAGTGCTGTCGGGTCCTGGAGTATTCTGTAGGGTTCCAGAGGGGCTGGTAGGGTTCCATCGAAATCTATAGGGTTCCCTAGGGGCCCATAGAGTCCCGTAGATTTCCGTAGGGACCTGTAGGGTTGTGTAAGTGCCCGCAGAAGTCTGTAGGAGCTTGTAGGGTTCCATAAGTTTCCAGAGGGTTGTGTAGGGTTCCGTAGGGGCCTGTGGTGTTCCCTAAGGGCCTGTAGAGTCTCGTACGGTTCCGTAGGGGCCTGTGGTGTTCCCTAGGGGCCTGTAGAGTCTCGTACAGTTCCGTAGGGTCCTGTAGGTTTCCATAAGCGCCCGCAGAGGTCTGAAGGGGCCCGTACTGTTCCGTAAGGATCCATAGGGCTCCGTAGAGCTTCGTAGGTTCCCTAGAGGCCTCTGGAGTACCGCAGGAGCCAGTAGTGTTCTGTAGGGGCCCGTAGGGTTCCTTCCATAGGAGCTGGCAGTGTTCCGTAGGGTCCTCTAGGGTTGAGTAAGTGCCCGCAGAAGTCTGTAGGAATCCGTGGGATTCTGTAAGGTTCTGCAGGGTTCTGTAGGGGCCCGTAGAGTTCCGTAGTGGCTGGTAAAGTTCCGTAGGGCCCTGTGGGGTTCTGTATGGACCTGTAGGGTTCCGTAGGGGCCTGCAGGGTTCCGTAAGTGCCCGCAGGTGTCTGTAGGGTTCCGTAGGGGTCTGTAGGGTTCCGTAGGCACCTGCAGTGTTCTGTAGGAGCCCATAGGGTTTAAGTGAGGTTCCGTTGTGTTGCTAAGGGTCTTGTAGAGTGCTGTCGGGTCCTGGAGTATTCTGTAGGGTTCCAGAGGGGCTGGTAGGGTTCCGTCGAAATCTGTAGGGTTCCCTAGGGGCCCATAGAGTCCCGTAGATTGCCGTAGGGACCTGTAGGGTTGTGTAAGTGCCCGCAGAAGTCTGTAGGAGCTTGTAGGGTTCCATAAGTTTCCAGAGGGTTGTGTAGGGTTCCGTAGGGGCCTGTGGTGTTCCCTAAGGGCCTGTAGAGTCTCGTACAGTTCCGTAGGGGCCTGTGGTGTTCCCTAGGGGCCTGTAGAGTCTCGTACAGTTTTGTAGGGTCCTGTAGGTTTCCATAAGCGCCCGCAGAGGTCTGAATGGGCCCGTACTGTTCCGTAAGGATCCATAGGGCTCCGTAGAGCTTCGTAGGTTCCCTAGAGGCCTCTGGAGTACCGCAGGAGCCAGTAGTGTTCTGTAGGGGCCCGTAGGGTTCCTTCCATAGGAGCTGGCAGTGTTCCGTAGGGTCCTCTAGGGTTGAGTAAGTGCCCGCAGAAGTCTGTAGGAATCCGTGGGATTCTGTAAGGTTCTGCAGGGTTCTGTAGGGGCCCGTAGAGTTCCGTAGTGGCTGGTAAAGTTCCGTAGGGCCCTGTGGGGTTCTGTATGGACCTGTAGGCTTCCGTAGGGGCCTGCAGGGTTCCGTAAGTGCCCGCAGGTGTCTGTAGGGTTCCGTAGGGGTCTGTAGGGTTCCGTAGGCACCTGCAGTGTTCTGTAGGAGCCCATAGGGTTTTAGTGAGGTTCCGTTGTGTTGCTAAGGGTCTTGTAGAGTGCTGTCGGGTCCTGGAGTATTCTGTAGGGTTCCAGAGGGGCTCGTAGGGTTCCATCGAAATCTATAGGGTTCCCTAGGGGCCCATAGAGTCCCGTAGATTTCCGTAGGGGCCTGTAGGGTTATGAAAGTGCCCGCAGGGGTTGGTAGGAGCTTGTAGGGTGCCATATGTTTCCGGAGGGTTGTGTAGGGTTCCGTAGGGGCCTGTGGTGTTCCCTAGGGGCCTGTAGAGTCTCGTACAGTTTCGGTAGGGTCCTGTAGGTTTCCATAAGCGCCCGCAGAGGTCTGAAGGGGCCCGTACTGTTCCGTAAGGATCCATAGGGTTCCGTAGAGCTTTGTAGGTTCCCTAGAGGCCTCTGGAGTACCGCAGGAGCCAGTAGTGTTCCGTAGGGTCCTCTAGGGTTGAGTAAGTGCCCGCAGGAGTCTGTAGGAATCCGTGGGATTCTGTAAGGTTCTGGAGGGTTCTGCAGGGTTCCGTAGGGGCCCGTAGAGTTCCGTAGTGGCTGGTAAAGTTCCCTAGGGCCCTGTACCGTTCTGTAACTGCCTGCAAGGGTCTTTAGGCTTCCGTAGGGGCTGGTAGGGTTCCATAAAGTTCCGTGGGTTCCTGCAGAGTTCTGCAAGTGCCCGCAAGGGCCTGTAGGGGCCCACAGTGTTTCTGCCAGGTTCCGTAGAGTTCCGTAGGGGCCATATTTTTCTGTAGTGGCTGGTAGTATTCTGTAGGGGTCTGTAGGTTTCCGTAGGCACCTGCAGTGTTCTGTAGGAGCCCATAGGGTTTTAGTGAGGTTCCGTTGTGTTGCTAAGGGTCTTGTAGAGTGCTGTCGGGTCCTGGAGTATTCTGTAGGGTTCCAGAGGGCCTCATAGGGTTCCATCGAAATCTATAGGGTTCCCTAGGGGCCCATAGAGTCCCGTAGATTGCCGTAGGGACCTGTAGGGTTGTGTAAGTGCTCGCAGGGGTTGGTAGGAGCTTGTAGGGTTCCATAAGTTTCCAGAGGGTTGTGTAGGGTTCCGTAGGGGCCTGTGGTGTTCCCTAGGGGCCTGTAGAGTCTCGTACGGTTCCGTAGGGGCCTGTGGTGTTCCCTAGGGGCCTGTAGAGTCTCGTACAGTTCCGTAGGGTCCTGTAGGTTTCCATAAGCGCCCGCAGAGGTCTGAAGGGGCCCGTACTGTTCCGTAAGGATCCATAGGGCTCCGTAGAGCTTCGTAGGTTCCCTAGAGGCCTCTGGAGTACCGCAGGAGCCAGTAATGTTCTGTAGGGGCCCGTAGGGTTCCTTCCATAGGAGCTGGCAGTGTTCCGTAGGGTCCTCTAGGGTTGAGTAAGTGCCCGCAGGAGTCTGTAGGAATCTGTGGGATTCTGTAAGGTTCTGCAGGGTTCCGTAGGGGCCCGTAGAGTTCCGTAGTGGCTGGTAAAGTTCCCTAGGGCCCTGTACCGTTCTGTAACTGCCTGCAAGGGTCTTTAGGCTTCCGCAGGGGCTGGTAGGGTTCCATAAAGTTCCGTGGGTTCCTGCAGAGTTCTGCAAGTGCCCGCAAGGGCCTGTAGGGGCCCACAGTGTTTCTGCCAGGTTCCGTAGAGTTCCGTAGGGGCCATATTTTTCTGTAGTGGCTGGTAGTATTCTGTAGGGGTCTGTAGGTTTCCGTAGGCACCTGCAGTGTTCTGTAGGAGCCCATAGGGTTTTAGTGAGGTTCCGTTGTGTTGCTAAGGGTCTTGTAGAGTGCTGTCGGGTCCTGGAGTATTCTGTAGGGTTCCAGAGGGCCTCATAGGGTTCCATCGAAATCTATAGGGTTCCCTAGGGGCCCATAGAGTCCCGTAGATTGCCGTAGGGACCTGTAGGGTTGTGTAAGTGCTCGCAGGGGTTGGTAGGAGCTTGTAGGGTTCCATAAGTTTCCAGAGGGTTGTGTAGGGTTCCGTAGGGGCCTGTGGTGTTCCCTAGGGGCCTGTAGAGTCTCGTACAGTTCCGTAGGGTCCTGTAGGTTTCCATAAGCGCCCGCAGAGGTCTGAATGGGCCCGTACTGTTCCGTAAGGATCCATAGGGCTCCGTAGAGCTTCGTAGGTTCCCTAGAGGCCTCTGGAGTACCGCAGGAGCCAGTAATGTTCTGTAGGGGCCCGTAGGGTTCCTTCCATAGGAGCTGGCAGTGTTCCGTAGGGTCCTCTAGGGTTGAGTAAGTGCCCGCAGGAGTCTGTAGGAATCTGTGGGATTCTGTAAGGTTCTGCAGGGTTCCGTAGGGGCCCGTAGAGTTCCGTAGTGGCTGGTAAAGTTCCCTAGGGCCCTGTACCGTTCCGCAACTGCCTGCAAGGGTCTTTAGGCTTCCGCAGGGGCTGGTAGGGTTCCATAAAGTTCCGTGGGTTCCTGCAGAGTTCTGCAAGTGCCCGCAAGGGCCTGTAGGGGCCCACAGTGTTTCTGCCAGGTTCCGTAGAGTTCCGTAGGGGCCATATTTTTCTGTAGTGGCTGGTAGTATTCTGTAGGGGTCTGTAGGTTTCCGTAGGCACCTACAGTGTTCTGTAGGAGCCCATAGGGTTTTAGTGAGGTTCCGTTGTGTTGCTAAGGGTCTTGTAGAGTGCTGTCGGGTCCTGGAGTATTCTGTAGGGTTCCAGAGGGGCTGGTAGGGTTCCATCGAAATCTATAGGGTTCCCTAGGGGCCCATAGAGTCCCGTAGATTTCCGTAGGGACCTGTAGGGTTGTGTAAGTGCCCGCAGAAGTCTGTAGGAGTCTGTGGGATTCTGTAAGGTTCTGGAGGGTTCTGCAGGGTTCCGTAGGGGCCCGTAGAGTTCCGTAGCGGCTGGTAAAGTTCCGTAGGGCCCTGTGGGGTTCTGTATGGACCTGTAGGGTTCCGTAGGGGCCTGCAGGGTTCCGTAAGTGCCCGCAGGTGTCTGTAGGGTTCCGTAGGGGTCTGTAGGGTTCCGTAGGCACCTGCAGTGTTCTGTAGGAGCCCATAGGGTTTTAGTGAGGTTCCGTTGTGTTGCTAAGGGTCTTGTAGAGTGCTGTCGGGTCCTGGAGTATTCTGTAGGGTTCCAGAGGGGCTGGTAGGGTTCCGTCGAAATCTGTAGGGTTCCCTAGGGGCCCATAGAGTCCCGTAGATTTCCGTAGGGACCTGTAGGGTTATGTAAGTGCCCGCAGGGGTTGGTAGGAGCTTGTAGGGTTCCATAAGTTTCCAGAGGGTTGTGTAGGGTTCCGTAGGGGCCTGTGGTGTTCCCTAGGGGCCTGTAGAGTCTCGTACAGTTCCGTAGGGTCCTGTAGGTTTCCATAAGCGCCCGCAGAGGTCTGAAGGGGCCCGTACTGTGCCGTAAGGATCCATAGGGTTCCGTAGAGCTTCGTAGGTTCCCTAGAGGCCTCTGGAGTACCGCAGGAGCCAGTAGTGTTCTGTAGGGGCCCGTAGGGTTCCTTCCATAGGAGCTGGCAGTGTTCCGTAGGGTCCTCTAGGGTTGAGTAAGTGCCCGCAGGAGTCTGTAGGAATCCGTGGGATTCTGTAAGGTTCTGGAGGGTTCTGCAGGGTTCCGTAGGGGCCCCTAGAGTTCCGTAGTGGCTGGTAAAGTTCCCTAGGGCCCTGTACCGTTCCGTAACTGCCTGCAAGGGTCTTTAGGCTTCCGTAGGGGCTGGTAGGGTTCCATAAAGTTCCGTGGGTTCCTGCAGAGTTCTGCAAGTGCCCGCAAGGGCCTGTAGGGGCGCACAGTGTTTCTGCCAGGTTCCGTAGAGTTCCGTAGGGGCCATATTTTTCTGTAGTGGCTGGTAGTATTCTGTAGGGGTCCGTAGGTTTCCGTAGGCGCCTACAGTGTTCTGTAGGAGCCCATAGGGTTTTAGTGAGGTTCCGTTGTGTTGCTAAGGGTCTTGTAGAGTGCTGTCGGGTCCTGGAGTATTCTCTAGGGTTCCAGAGGGGCTCGTAGGGTTCCATCGAAATCTATAGGGTTCCCTAGGGGCCCATAGAGTCCCGTAGATTTCCGTAGGGACCTGTAGGGTTGTGTAAGTGCCCGCAGAAGTCTGTAGGAGTCTGTGGGATTCTGTAAGGTTCTGCAGGGTTCTGCAGGGTTCCGTAGGGGCCCGTAGAGTTCCGTAGCGGCTGGTAAAGTTCCGTAGGGCCCTGTGGGGTTCTGTATGGACCTGTAGGGTTCCGTAGGGGCCTGCAGGGTTCCGTAAGTGCCCGCAGGTGTCTGTAGGGTTCCGTAGGCACCTGCAGTGTTCTGTAGGAGCCCATAGGGTTTTAGTGAGGTTCCGTTGTGTTGCTAAGGGTCTTGTAGAGTGCTGTCGGGTCCTGGAGTATTCTGTAGGGTTCCAGAGGGGCTGGTAGGGTTCCGTCGAAATCTGTAGGGTTCCCTAGGGGCCCATAGAGTCCCGTAGATTGCCGTAGGGACCTGTAGGGTTATGTAAGTGCCCGCAGGGGTTGGTAGGAGCTTGTAGGGTGCGATATGTTTCCGGAGGGTTGTGTAGGGTTCCGTAGGGGCCTGTGGTGTTCCCTAGGGGCCTGTAGAGTCTCGTACGGTTCCGTAGGGGCCTGTGGTGTTCCCTAGGGGCCTGTAGAGTCTCGTACAGTTCCGTAGGGTCCTGTAGGTTTCCATAAGCGCCCGCAGAGGTCTGAAGGGGCCCGTACTGTGCCGTAAGGATCCATAGGGTTCCGTAGAGCTTTGTAGGTTCCCTAGAGGCCTCTGGAGTACCGCAGGAGCCAGTAGTGTTCCGTAGGGTCCTCTAGGGTTGAGTAAGTGCCCGCAGAAGTCTGTAGGAGTCTGTGGGATTCTGTAAGGTTCTGGAGGGTTCTGCAGGGTTCCGTAGGGGCCCGTAGAGTTCCGTAGCGGCTGGTAAAGTTCCGTAGGGCCCTGTGGGGTTCTGTATGGACCTGTAGGGTTCCGTAGGGGCCTGCAGGGTTCCGTAAGTGCCCGCAGGTGTCTGTAGGGTTCCGTAGGGGTCTGTAGGGTTCCGTAGGCACCTGCAGTGTTCTGTAGGAGCCCATAGGGTTTTAGTGAGGTTCCGTTGTGTTGCTAAGGGTCTTGTAGAGTGCTGTCGGGTCCTGGAGTATTCTGTAGGGTTCCAGAGGGGCTCGTAGGGTTCCGTCGAAATCTGTAGGGTTCTCTAGGGGCCCATAGAGTCCCGTAGATTGCCGTAGGGACCTGTAGGGTTGTGTAAGTGCTCGCAGGGGTTGGTAGGAGCTTGTAGGGTTCCATAAGTTTCCAGAGGGTTGTGTAGGGTTCCGTAGGGGCCTGTGGTGTTCCCTAGGGGCCTGTAGAGTCTCGTACGGTTCCGTAGGGGCCTGTGGTGTTCCCTAGGGGCCTGTAGAGTCTCGTACAGTTCCGTAGGGTCCTGTAGGTTTCCATAAGCGCCCGCAGAGGTCTGAAGGGGCCCGTACTGTGCCGTAAGGATCCATAGGGTTCCGTAGAGCTTCGTAGGTTCCCTAGAGGCCTGTGGAGTACCGCAGGAGCCAGTAGTGTTTTGTAGGGGCCCGTAGGGTTCCTTCCATAGGAGCTGGCAGTGTTCCGTAGGGTCCTCTAGGGTTGAGTAAGTGCCCGCAGGAGTCTGTAGGAATCCGTGGGATTCTGTAAGGTTCTGGAGGGTTCTGCAGGGTTCCGTAGGGGCCCCTAGAGTTCCGTAGTGGCTGGTAAAGTTCCCTAGGGCCCTGTACCGTTCCGTAACTGCCTGCAAGGGTCTTTAGGCTTCCGTAGGGGCTGGTAGGGTTCCATAAAGTTCCGTGGGTTCCTGCAGAGTTCTGCAAGTGCCCGCAAGGGCCTGTAGGGGCGCACAGTGTTTCTGCCAGGTTCCGTAGAATTCCGTAGGGGCCATATTTTTCTGTAGTGGCTGGTAGTATTCTGTAGGGGTCTGTAGGTTTCCGTAGGCGCCTGCAGTGTTCTGTAGGAGCCCATAGGGTTTTAGTGAGGTTCCGTTGTGTTGCTAAGGGTCTTGTAGAGTGCTGTCGGGTCCTGGAGTATTCTGTAGGGTTCCAGAGGGGCTGGTAGGGTTCCTTCGAAATCTATAGGGTTCCCTAGGGGCCCATAGAGTCCCGTAGATTGCCGTAGGGACCTGTAGGGTTGTGTAAGTGCTCGCAGGGGTTGGTAGGAGCTTGTAGGGTTCCATAAGTTTCCAGAGGGTTGTGTAGGGTTCCGTAGGGGCCTGTGGTGTTCCCTAGGGGCCTGTAGAGTCTCGTACGGTTCCGTAGGGGCCTGTGGTGTTCCCTAGGGGCCTGTAGAGTCTCGTACAGTTCCGTAGGGTCCTGTAGGTTTCCATAAGCGCCCGCAGAGGTCTGAAGGGGCCCGTACTGTGCCGTAAGGATCCATAGGGTTCCGTAGAGCTTCGTAGGTTCCCTAGAGGCCTCTGGAGTACCGCAGGAGCCAGTAGTGTTCCGTAGGGTCCTCTAGGGTTGAGTAAGTGCCCGCAGGAGTCTGTAGGAATCTGTGGGATTCTGTAAGGTTCTGCAGGGTTCCGTAGGGGCCCGTAGAGTTCCGTAGTGGCTGGTAAAGTTCCCTAGGGCCCTGTACCGTTCCGCAACTGCCTGCAAGGGTCTTTAGGCTTCCGCAGGGGCTGGTAGGGTTCCATAAAGTTCCGTGGGTTCCTGCAGAGTTCTGCAAGTGCCCGCAAGGGCCTGTAGGGGCCCACAGTGTTTCTGCCAGGTTCCGTAGAGTTCCGTAGGGGCCATATTTTTCTGTAGTGGCTGGTAGTATTCTGTAGGGGTCTGTAGGTTTCCGTAGGCACCTACAGTGTTCTGTAGGAGCCCATAGGGTTTTAGTGAGGTTCCGTTGTGTTGCTAAGGGTCTTGTAGAGTGCTGTCGGGTCCTGGAGTATTCTGTAGGGTTCCAGAGGGGCTGGTAGGGTTCCATCGAAATCTATAGGGTTCCCTAGGGGCCCATAGAGTCCCGTAGATTTCCGTAGGGACCTGTAGGGTTGTGTAAGTGCCCGCAGAAGTCTGTAGGAGTCTGTGGGATTCTGTAAGGTTCTGGAGGGTTCTGCAGGGTTCCGTAGGGGCCCGTAGAGTTCCGTAGCGGCTGGTAAAGTTCCGTAGGGCCCTGTGGGGTTCTGTATGGACCTGTAGGGTTCCGTAGGGGCCTGCAGGGTTCCGTAAGTGCCCGCAGGTGTCTGTAGGGTTCCGTAGGGGTCTGTAGGGTTCCGTAGGCACCTGCAGTGTTCTGTAGGAGCCCATAGGGTTTTAGTGAGGTTCCGTTGTGTTGCTAAGGGTCTTGTAGAGTGCTGTCGGGTCCTGGAGTATTCTGTAGGGTTCCAGAGGGGCTGGTAGGGTTCCGTCGAAATCTGTAGGGTTCCCTAGGGGCCCATAGAGTCCCGTAGATTTCCGTAGGGACCTGTAGGGTTATGTAAGTGCCCGCAGGGGTTGGTAGGAGCTTGTAGGGTGCCATATGTTTCCGGAGGGTTGTGTAGGGTTCCGTAGGGGCCTGTGGTGTTCCCTAGGGGCCTGTAGAGTCTCGTACAGTTTCGGTAGGGTCCTGTAGGTTTCCATAAGCGCCCGCAGAGGTCTGAAGGGGCCCGTACTGTGCCGTAAGGATCCATAGGGTTCCGTAGAGCTTTGTAGGTTCCCTAGAGGCCTCTGGAGTACCGCAGGAGCCAGTAGTGTTCCGTAGGGTCCTCTAGGGTTGAGTAAGTGCCCGCAGGAGTCTGTAGGAATCCGTGGGATTCTGTAAGGTTCTGGAGGGTTCTGCAGGGTTCCGTAGGGGCCCCTAGAGTTCCGTAGTGGCTGGTAAAGTTCCGTAGGGCCCTGTGGGGTTCTGTATGGACCTGTAGGGTTCCGTAGGGGCCTGCAGGGTTCCGTAAGTGCCCGCAGGTGTCTGTAGGGTTCCGTAGGGGTCTGTAGGGTTCCGTAGGCACCTGCAGTGTTCTGTAGGAGCCCATAGGGTTTTAGTGAGGTTCCGTTGTGTTGCTAAGGGTCTTGTAGAGTGCTGTCGGGTCCTGGAGTATTCTGTAGGGTTCCAGAGGGGCTGGTAGGGTTCCGTCGAAATCTGTAGGGTTCCCTAGGGGCCCATAGAGTCCCGTAGATTGCCGTAGGGACCTGTAGGGTTGTGTAAGTGCTCGCAGGGGTTGGTAGGAGCTTGTAGGGTTCCATAAGTTTCCAGAGGGTTGTGTAGGGTTCCGTAGGGGCCTGTGGTGTTCCCTAGGGGCCTGTAGAGTCTCGTACAGTTCCGTAGGGTCCTGTAGGTTTCCATAAGCGCCCGCAGAGGTCTGAAGGGGCCCGTACTGTGCCGTAAGGATCCATAGGGTTCCGTAGAGCTTCGTAGGTTCCCTAGAGGCCTCTGGAGTACCGCAGGAGCCAGTAGTGTTCTGTAGGGGCCCGTAGGGTTCCTTCCATAGGAGCTGGCAGTGTTCCGTAGGGTCCTCTAGGGTTGAGTAAGTGCCCGCAGGAGTCTGTAGGAATCCGTGGGATTCTGTAAGGTTCTGGAGGGTTCTGCAGGGTTCCGTAGGGGCCCCTAGAGTTCCGTAGTGGCTGGTAAAGTTCCCTAGGGCCCTGTACCGTTCCGTAACTGCCTGCAAGGGTCTTTAGGCTTCCGTAGGGGCTGGTAGGGTTCCATAAAGTTCCGTGGGTTCCTGCAGAGTTCTGCAAGTGCCCGCAAGGGCCTGTAGGGGCGCACAGTGTTTCTGCCAGGTTCCGTAGAGTTCCGTAGGGGCCATATTTTTCTGTAGTGGCTGGTAGTATTCTGTAGGGGTCCGTAGGTTTCCGTAGGCGCCTACAGTGTTCTGTAGGAGCCCATAGGGTTTTAGTGAGGTTCCGTTGTGTTGCTAAGGGTCTTGTAGAGTGCTGTCGGGTCCTGGAGTATTCTCTAGGGTTCCAGAGGGGCTCGTAGGGTTCCATCGAAATCTATAGGGTTCCCTAGGGGCCCATAGAGTCCCGTAGATTTCCGTAGGGACCTGTAGGGTTGTGTAAGTGCCCGCAGAAGTCTGTAGGAGTCTGTGGGATTCTGTAAGGTTCTGCAGGGTTCTGCAGGGTTCCGTAGGGGCCCGTAGAGTTCCGTAGCGGCTGGTAAAGTTCCGTAGGGCCCTGTGGGGTTCTGTATGGACCTGTAGGGTTCCGTAGGGGCCTGCAGGGTTCCGTAAGTGCCCGCAGGTGTCTGTAGGGTTCCGTAGGCACCTGCAGTGTTCTGTAGGAGCCCATAGGGTTTTAGTGAGGTTCCGTTGTGTTGCTAAGGGTCTTGTAGAGTGCTGTCGGGTCCTGGAGTATTCTGTAGGGTTCCAGAGGGGCTGGTAGGGTTCCGTCGAAATCTGTAGGGTTCCCTAGGGGCCCATAGAGTCCCGTAGATTGCCGTAGGGACCTGTAGGGTTATGTAAGTGCCCGCAGGGGTTGGTAGGAGCTTGTAGGGTGCGATATGTTTCCGGAGGGTTGTGTAGGGTTCCGTAGGGGCCTGTGGTGTTCCCTAGGGGCCTGTAGAGTCTCGTACGGTTCCGTAGGGGCCTGTGGTGTTCCCTAGGGGCCTGTAGAGTCTCGTACAGTTCCGTAGGGTCCTGTAGGTTTCCATAAGCGCCCGCAGAGGTCTGAAGGGGCCCGTACTGTGCCGTAAGGATCCATAGGGTTCCGTAGAGCTTTGTAGGTTCCCTAGAGGCCTCTGGAGTACCGCAGGAGCCAGTAGTGTTCCGTAGGGTCCTCTAGGGTTGAGTAAGTGCCCGCAGAAGTCTGTAGGAGTCTGTGGGATTCTGTAAGGTTCTGGAGGGTTCTGCAGGGTTCCGTAGGGGCCCGTAGAGTTCCGTAGCGGCTGGTAAAGTTCCGTAGGGCCCTGTGGGGTTCTGTATGGACCTGTAGGGTTCCGTAGGGGCCTGCAGGGTTCCGTAAGTGCCCGCAGGTGTCTGTAGGGTTCCGTAGGGGTCTGTAGGGTTCCGTAGGCACCTGCAGTGTTCTGTAGGAGCCCATAGGGTTTTAGTGAGGTTCCGTTGTGTTGCTAAGGGTCTTGTAGAGTGCTGTCGGGTCCTGGAGTATTCTGTAGGGTTCCAGAGGGGCTCGTAGGGTTCCGTCGAAATCTGTAGGGTTCTCTAGGGGCCCATAGAGTCCCGTAGATTGCCGTAGGGACCTGTAGGGTTGTGTAAGTGCTCGCAGGGGTTGGTAGGAGCTTGTAGGGTTCCATAAGTTTCCAGAGGGTTGTGTAGGGTTCCGTAGGGGCCTGTGGTGTTCCCTAGGGGCCTGTAGAGTCTCGTACGGTTCCGTAGGGGCCTGTGGTGTTCCCTAGGGGCCTGTAGAGTCTCGTACAGTTCCGTAGGGTCCTGTAGGTTTCCATAAGCGCCCGCAGAGGTCTGAAGGGGCCCGTACTGTGCCGTAAGGATCCATAGGGTTCCGTAGAGCTTCGTAGGTTCCCTAGAGGCCTGTGGAGTACCGCAGGAGCCAGTAGTGTTCTGTAGGGGCCCGTAGGGTTCCTTCCATAGGAGCTGGCAGTGTTCCGTAGGGTCCTCTAGGGTTGAGTAAGTGCCCGCAGGAGTCTGTAGGAATCCGTGGGATTCTGTAAGGTTCTGGAGGGTTCTGCAGGGTTCCGTAGGGGCCCCTAGAGTTCCGTAGTGGCTGGTAAAGTTCCCTAGGGCCCTGTACCGTTCCGTAACTGCCTGCAAGGGTCTTTAGGCTTCCGTAGGGGCTGGTAGGGTTCCATAAAGTTCCGTGGGTTCCTGCAGAGTTCTGCAAGTGCCCGCAAGGGCCTGTAGGGGCGCACAGTGTTTCTGCCAGGTTCCGTAGAATTCCGTAGGGGCCATATTTTTCTGTAGTGGCTGGTAGTATTCTGTAGGGGTCTGTAGGTTTCCGTAGGCGCCTGCAGTGTTCTGTAGGAGCCCATAGGGTTTTAGTGAGGTTCCGTTGTGTTGCTAAGGGTCTTGTAGAGTGCTGTCGGGTCCTGGAGTATTCTGTAGGGTTCCCTAGGGGCTGGTAGGGTTCCTTCGAAATCTATAGGGTTCCCTAGGGGCCCATAGAGTCCCGTAGATTGCCGTAGGGACCTGTAGGGTTGTGTAAGTGCTCGCAGGGGTTGGTAGGAGCTTGTAGGGTTCCATAAGTTTCCAGAGGGTTGTGTAGGGTTCCGTAGGGGCCTGTGGTGTTCCCTAGGGGCCTGTAGAGTCTCGTACGGTTCCGTAGGGGCCTGTGGTGTTCCCTAGG